>NW_023425558.1:217860-685360 GCF_014108245.1 Pipistrellus kuhlii | reverse complement strand
TTAGACGCTCCCGGTGCCTGCCCCGTGCTGGGCCCCGCACTGGGCCCCGCACACCCCAAAAGGAATTAGCCCCCCTCCCGGTCTAGAAGGCAAGGCGGGGCCAGAGCTGATTAATAATGTAGCAGGACACCGCCGGCCTCCGGGGGAGCAGGCCTGTGGGCGCCGGGAGGGACCGGAGCCAGGGGGGGCGGAGGGGGGGGGTCTGAAGGCCCCGATGCTGGTCCTGAGCCTCAGGCTTTGCCCCGGGGCCCTGGGGAGCCGTGGGCATCGGGAGGGAGGGGAGCGGGTTCGTTCCGCAGGGACTGTGGTCGGAGCGACTGGTTGGCCGGCAGGCGGCTCTGGCCGGCTCGCTGGCGCATAAACACTCAGGAATCCAGAAGCTGCGGCCGGTGGCGGGGGGGCCGGGCCGGGACACGGATGAAGAGGGGCGATAGAGAGGAGTGAGGTTCCCGGGGCCTGGGCTCTGTTCCCGGTCTCAGCTGCTCGGTTCGATGCACATCCACTGAGCCCGGGCAGTGCCAGGTGCCGGGAACACACGGACAGACAGCCGGTCCCCACAGACACCCCCCCGAACCCGCCGAGCAGGGCGGCTCTGCGGGTGCGCTGTGGGGTGACCGTCCCCCTCCCCCCGGACCCCGCAGTACTTCCAGGGCCGGCTGGCCGGGCCCAACAGCACTCTCCTGACCTTGGGCGCCAACCACACGGGCCCCGCAGACACCTTCAACTTCAACAACTGGGTGACGCTGCTGTCCCAGCTGCCCCTGCTGCTCTTCACGCTGCTCAACTCCTTCCTGTACCAGTGGTGAGAGGCCGCCCTCCTGGTTCCTGCCCCACCCCCTGAGGCTCCCTCCCGGCCCTCCCTCCACACCCCTGCATCCTCCCCCCCACCCCCACGGCCCAGCCCTGGGCTTCCCCTCCCGCCACCTCCTCGGCCTGACCTGGACCAGCTGACGCCCACTCTGCCCCCCTCTGTGAGCAGCATCCCTGAGACAGTGCGGGTCCTGGGCAGCCTGCTGGTCATCCTGCTGCTCTTCGCCCTGACGGCGGCCTTGGTCAAGGTGGACATGACCCCCGGGCCCTTCTTCTCGGTCACCATGGCCTCTGTCTGGTTCATCAACTGTGAGGACCACCGCCCCTCCCCCTCCCTGGCACCCCTTCCCCCCCGGACTTCAGCCCAGCCTCCTTTTGTAACGAACAGGGCCCAGTGTATACAAAAAGGGGAGGCAGCAGCTGCGCCCATGTCCCTGATGAGAAACTGAGGCCCGGAGGGAGAGGAAAGGTCACTGTGGCAGGCCCCCATTGACCTAAGAGCTGGCCTCCAGACCCTAGACCTCAAGTCCATGGCTGCGCCTCAGGAGAGCAGTGAATGGGGGTGTTAGACAGAGTGCCAGGAGCCTCCTGCCTGCCAGCCCCATCCAGAGCCGCAGTGTGTCCTGCTGACCCCCCCCCAGGGAGCCCCTGAGCTCCCCAGCTGAGCGGCACCCCCCTCCGTGTCCCCCCCCCCCCAGCCTTCTGCGCGGTCCTGCAGGGCAGCCTGTTCGGGCAGCTGGGCACCATGCCCTCCACCTACAGCAGCCTCTTCCTCAGCGGCCAGGGCCTGGCGGGCATCTTCGCGGCTCTCGCCATGCTCATGTCCATGGCCAGTGAGTGGACCTGAGCGGCCGGGGGGGTGGTGGCCTCTGGGACTGTGGGGGGCGGGAGAGGGTGCCAGGAGGGAGGTGCTGTGGGTTCTGGGTGAGACAGAGGTGGCGGGAGCTGGGGATTGGGTTTGGGTTCTGCAGAGAGAGTGACTGGTGAGGGCTGTGAGAGCTTGGAGCCAGGGGCAGGATTCCGGAGGAAAACAGGGACCTGTGGCTGCAGGTGAGGCTGAGGCGAGGAGGAACAGGTTAGGGATTCAGATAGATTTGTCTTTTTTAAAAAATATATATTTTATTGATTTTTTACAGAGAGAAGGGAGAGAGATAGTTAGAAACATCAATGAGAGAGAGTCATCGATCAGCTGCCTCCTGCACACCCCCCACTGGGGATATGCCTGCAACCAAGGTACATGCCCTTGACCAGAATCGAACCCGGGACCCTTCAGTCCCCAAGCTAACGCTCTATTCATTGAGCCAAACCGATCTGTCTTCAAATCACAGCTCCTCTGCCCCCTAGTGGCAGGGCATTGGACAAAGCACCTTACCGGTGTCCCTCCCCTCACCAGGATGGTTGTTATGGTCCCGTTATCCGATTGTAAGGAGCATGCAGTAAAAATGAGCACATAAAAACCCCAAACAAACAAACAAACAAACAGCACAGTGAGAGTGAGAGAGGTGAGGGCTGGGCTGGGCCGTGACCGGACTCCCGCGTGTGTTGTGAGGCGTGGCAGAGGCCAGGAGGCGAACCGGAGGAGGTCAGACTAGGAAGTGGGACCAGCCACCTCCCGGCTGCAGCTGGAGTTTCCTCGCAGGTGGCGTGGACGCCCAGACCTCTGCCCTGGGGTACTTCATCACGCCGTGCGTGGGCATCTTCGCGTCCATCGTGTGCTACCTGCGCCTGCCCTACATGGTGAGAGCGTCTCAGACAGACAGCCCTGGCCGGCCCGAGGTCCCCCAGCCCCAGGCCGGATCCCCAAGGGAGCCAGCCACCAGGGCGCCCGGGGCCCCGGCTCAGCCAGCGGCGGCGGGTGGAGGGACCCATGACTGCCTCCCGCAGGAGCTCGCCCGCTACTACCTGGCCAGGAAGCCGGCGCCGGCGCAAGGTCAGGAGCTGGAGACCAAGGCTGAGCTCCTGCAGGCCGGTGAGCCCCGGGCCCGCCGGGGGGCGGGGAGGCCCAGAGGGAGCTAGGGGCACCCCCAGGGGAAGATGCCCTTCTGTCTCCAGCTGGAGCCCGGCCCCTCGTAGTAGCCTTGTATGAGCAGAGGCAGAACAAGTGCCAGGAGCGAAGCCCGCCCTCTGCCCCTCGGGCCTCCGAGGCCCCCCGGTAAGCGGAGGCAGTAGCGAGTCCCGGATCCGAATGCATCCGTGTTTGAGTTCCGGCTTCTCAGCATCCAAGCTGTGTGGCCTCAGCCAAGTCCCTAGGCCCCTCTGAGCCCCCGCTTCCTCACCCTGAGCCCCGGCTTCCTCGCCCGTAGAGCCGTGGCAGTGAGACGGTCCATTCGAGGTGCTCAATCCGCCCGGCACACGCATGTGCTTAACACACAGCAGCTGAGCGTTTTCCCGTTGTTACTCCCGGTTCCCTGCCCCCGGGCTTCCTCGCTGGGAACCTCCCTGCAGAGGCGAGGCTCACGGGCACGACCCCGACGCCCCTCTGCCCCAGATGAGAAGAACGGGATCCCCCGCAGCCCCCAGAAGGCGGCCCTGACCCTGGAACTTGACCCTGAGAAGGAGCCGGAGCTGGAGCCAGAGGAGCCCCAGAAGCCAGGAAAACCTTCTGTGTTCGTCGTCTTCCGGAAGGTTTGGCTGGGATGTAACCCACCCCCGCCGGCCCCCCCCAGAGGCTCAGCGTGGAAGGGGCCGCCCCGAGGCGGCAGGGGCAGAGCATGGCGGGGGCACGGCTGGGCTGAGCCGGTCCCGGTGCCGTGCTCCTGGGCCAGGGGTCGGCGGGAGGGGGGGCTGAGCGTTAGGCCCCAGGCCTGCCCCTCCCCCCTGCTCACACCCCTGCCTCCGGCTCCCAGATCTGGCTGACGGCGCTGTGCCTTGTGTTGGTCTTCACAGTCACCCTGTCCGTCTTCCCCGCCATCACCGCCATGGTGACCAGCTCCACCAGTCCTGGGAAGTGGAGTGAGTGCTGGGCCGCAGAGGGGGCTGGGCAGGGGGGCGGAGGGGAGGGAAGGGGCGGGGAGTCGGGACCGGGATGAGCCCCTCTCTCTCTCTCCCAGGTCAGTTCTTCAACCCCATCTGCTGCTTCCTCCTCTTCAACATCATGGACTGCCTGGGGCGGAGCCTGACCTCGTACTTCCTGTGGGTGAGCACACCTGGGGGGGGAGTGTGGCCTGAGGTTCTGGGAAGCAGCTGGCTATCCGAGGGAGAGCACAGGATGGTGATGTCCCAGCCAAGGTCCAGCTGGTCTGGGCCGGACCGGGACAGACACCAGGTGGCAGTGAGCACGGCTCCGGGAGGCCTGCCAGCCGAGGCTGGCACCGGGCGCTCCCGAACTCGGACACTGTGTCCGGTTGACCCTCAGCATCCGGCCCAGGGCCAGCCCTCGGTGCATCGAGACCCGCGTGAAGGTCTCAGCACCAGTGAGGGGGCACAGCGCTCCTGGCGTTGGCACTGCTTTCGCCAAGGTGCTGCTTCATCAAATGAAACCTTTCAAGGAAAGCAGGTCAGGGAGGGGCTGTCTGACCCCAGCAGGATGGGGCTTGGATGCCCAGCTCCCAGTCCCATTCAGCAGCCCCCTCCGCGCCAAAGGGGTCTGTGGAGCCCCCAGGGGTGTTCGGAGGAACCAGGTTTGAAAACCAAAGATGCTGCCTGCGGCCTCTTCCGGTTCTGCCCGGAGAGACCGCAGGCTGGCGGCAGGAGAGGCAGAGGCCGCTCCTGGCTTGCTAGGTCCTCACCAGCTCCTGTGGGGCGGCTCCGGGGCAGAGAGGCAGAGTCTGGGGGCGCCCCTGGGGCCGGCCTGATCCCCCTTCCGCTGCAGCCGGACCAGGACAGCCGCCTGCTGCCCCTGCTGGTCTGCCTGCGCGTCCTGTTCATCCCGCTCTTCATGCTGTGCCACGTGCCCCAGCGGTCCCGGCTGCCCACCCTCTTCCCGCAGGACGCCTACTTCATCACCTTCATGATGGTCTTCGCCGTGTCCAACGGCTACCTGGTGTCCCTCACCATGTGCCTGGCGCCCAGGTCCGGGGCCGCCTGGGAGGGCCTGGGGGTGGGGGGTGGGTTAGCTCTTTGAGGGGGGCATCCTGCAGGGGGCTCACCCTGCTCTGGCCAGCCCTGCCCCGGCTGCCTCTGGGCCTCGCTGTGCCACCCCGTCGGCCCCGGAGTTCGGTGGACAGTCACTCCACTGGCGCCGGGACCTCCTCTCCGGGCCTCAGTTTCCCCACCTGTGAAGTAAACGGGTTGGGCTGTTCTTTCTTAGGGCCCACCCACTCCCCGAATTCTCAGTGGACGGGGTGCTAACGGTTTGCTCAGAAGCAGAGTTCATAGGCTGTTGGTGTCGGGGCCACGTAGCTGAGAATCCAGAGGAGCTGGGCGGGCGGTTTGGGGACGTTTTACCCAGAGGGGAAGCCGTTGGATCTGGAATCCAGTAATCCTGGGCCCCGGGGGCCTAGAGATGCCCTCGTCCTCATTTCAGCTCAGGAAAGGAGTCCGGAGACAGGGCTGAGGGTGGGTCCGCACAGACCAGAACTCGGGGCGCTGTGGGGGGCGGGTGTGTTCTGAGAGCGGCCCCCTGTGTGTGTGTCGCAGGCAGGTGCTGCCCCACGAGCGGGAGGTGGCCGGCGCCCTCATGACCTTCTTCCTGGCGCTGGGGCTGTCCTGCGGAGCCTCCCTGTCCTTCCTCTTCAAGGCGCTGCTCTGACGGCTCCGCTTCCGGCTCCTCTCGCCCCCGCGGAGCCCAGGCCGGGCAGGGGGTGGCGCCGGCTCAGGCCTCTGCTGGGCCGGCCCCTGGGCCTGGAGGTGCTGCAGGAGGAGGCAGGTGCTGCCTTGGGGTGACGCCAGCCCTCACCCAGGCCGGAGGCCCGCAGAGACTGACGGATCCAGAAGCACAAGCCCCGGCTGCGCAGGTGGCGGCGGGGGAGGCCGAGGGCCCAGCCCTGCCCGGCATCGGAGCGCGTGTACTTGTTGGGACAGAAAACTGAGGAGGGAGACTGGGCCCCCTCTCGAGGGAGACTGAGGCCGCGGGGGCCGTGCCCAGGGCGGCGGGTGTGGGCCGGCCTCGGGCTCCGTGTGGGAGTGTGGCCGGCCGGGGCAGGGACTCCCCTCCGCCCCAGGCCTCAGTGGCCCCGGGGCAGGTCCCTCGGAGCCCAGAACAGAGGGTGCGGGGAGTCGGGGGGAGCAGGGAGAGAGACAGATGTTAGGGGTCCGAGGGTGCGCCCAGGACCCCCTGGGCCTCAGACAGTGTGTTTGTTGCCGACACTTGCTGTGTCCGTGCCCAGGGCCAGCGGGGCCCCAGGTCTGTAGCTAGCCTGCATGTGTGCTCTTAGCGTGCAACGCTCCCCGCGCCTGCTCTCCCAGCGGCACTGAGGCCCTTGGGGGAGCCCGGCAGGACTGTACCCCCCTTTGTACAGGGGAGGAGCCCGAGTCCCGATTCACGGCAGAGCTGGGCCCTCCCCCACCCTCCCCCCGTAGGTGCCAGCCCGATGCCCGCGTCTCCCTCCCGGGGCTGGAAGCACAGCCCTGGGCACTCACCCCGCCTTTCTGCGTTTTCTCTCTCTGTTCCTGCTCCCGGGTCCAATTACAATCCTCTTCGTTTGTAAAATGTGGTCTCTGAGTCCTTCTTTCCAAAGTGCCGTCAGCTCCGTTGGCTCTGATGAGCTGGGCGGGGTGGGGATGGTTGTACCCATTTGGCAGATGGGATGACTGAGGCCCGGGAGGGGCAGGGACTTGTGAGCACTCCTGCAATGGCCAAGGGATGTGGACCTGCAAGGAGCCCTGGACTCCTGGGCAGAGCACCGGGCCTCATGGACAACCAGCACTCTTCCAGGCCCCTCGGCCTCACAGGCGTCCCTTTCTCAGAACCGGAGCCGTACTGAGCCAGCTGGCACTCGGGAGGGACGGAGGAGAGGCCTGCTTCTCACACGCACACGCACACGCACACGCACACACACGCACGCACCCCGGCACTGCCGTGCCCGGCCCAGAGAAGAGCACCTGTGAGGTTTTGTGGGTTTTGCCATTTCAGGCGCTGGCCTGGCTGCCCACGGGCCCTCCTGCCTGCTGTGAACGTTCACTGAGGAGCTTTCTATCGAGGCGGCTGAGCCGGGCCCCTGCTCAGAAGCCAGAGGCTGTTTTGATATCAAAGAGGAAAGTGAAGCAATATATGGCCTTGGCAGCTGAACTACAGCCCAAGAAGAGCCCAAGGGAGGATTCATTCTTTTGACCGAAATTCAGGGTGCCAGGCCCTGGCTGGTCGGGGACCCTGAAACAAAGGAGGAGGGGTCCGGATCCGAGGCCACAGGAAGAGTGAGAAGGTCCTGCGGGCCGTGTGACAGAGGCTGCAGGAGAGGCCGTGGGTCCTGCTGGGAAGTCAGGGCAGGCCTCCCAAAGGAGGCGCCCCCAGCTGGGTCTTGAGGGATGAGTCTGAGTGCTGGCCTGGCATGAGGGGAGGGCACCCCTGGCAGAGGCGCTGGAGAGAGAGATTCAGGGAACAGTGGGGACTTCGGGCAGGGGGTGGGGTGAGGGAGCCCCTAGGATGTGAGGGAGGCAGAAGAGAGGCTGAGGCTGGAGCAGTGGGTTGGGGACAAATGACAAAGAACGTTAGCGATGAGGACTCAGTGGGATTAGAGAGAGGAGGAGGGGGCTCTGCAGAGGCTGCTTAATTTAGGGGTCAAGAGAACTAACATCAAAGCCAGGCCTTGCAGAATGCAAGGTGGTTCAAGGTAGGAAACACATGGGTGGAAGACGCCATGCAGCACAGGACCAGAAGGGGGAAACCAATGCTCACCTCACCGGATGCAGGAAAAGCGTCTGACAAAACCCAAGGCTTCAAGACGAAAACACTCCCCCCCCCCCCCCCCCCGCCCCGGGAATAGATGGGAACTTCCCCAACCGGATAGGGCGTTCATGGAAAACCCACTACCAATGGCAGCTCAGTGTGAGAGTGAGCCTTCCCCCAAGGTCAGGAAGAGAGGACCCCTTTACCATGTCGTCTGTCCACCTTTGTACTGGGAGGGCTAGCCTGAGCCGTTTGGCAAGAAAGAGAAATAGACATCCAAATTGGAAATGAAGTAAAATACCCAGATCCACAGACGATAGAATACATACATATACAGAAAATCCTAAAGAATACACACACACATAAACACACACACACACACACACACACACGCGCGCGCGCGCACGCATGCACCACACACGCACGCACGTGCCTATTAGAGGTAATAAGTGAATTTAGTAAAGTTTCAGGATTCAAGATCCATACAGTAATATTTCTTCCCGTTGTTCTGATGAATGGGGTTTTTGTTTTTCTCTTTTTTTCAGAATATTGTATATTTTATTATTGGTACACTCTGTGTTGCATATCCTTCATTTTTAAAAATTATGTTTTCATTGATTTCAGAGAGGAAGGGAGAGAGAGATAGAAACATCAATGATGAGCCCTAACCGGTTTGGCTCAGTGGATAGAGCGTCGGCCTGTGGACTGAAGGGTCCCAGGTTTGAATCCAGTCAAGGGCATGTACCTTGATCCCCAATAGGTGGTGTGCAGGAGGCAGCTGATCAATGTTTCTCTCTCATTGATGTTTCTAACTCTCTATCCCTCTCCCTTCCCCTCTGTAAAAAATCAATAAGATATATTTTCTTAAAAAAAAAGAAACATCAATGATGAGAGAGTCATTGATTGGCAGCCTCCTGCATGCCCCCCACTAGGGATCAAACCTGCAGCCCCAGGATCGGAATTGAACCTGGGCCCCTTCAGGCCGCAAGCCAATGCTCTATCATCTGAACCAAGCCAACGAGGGCTAATGAGTGGGTTTCCCTCCCTCGCCAGGCCATCCTCTGACAGTAGCTGAGTGTCCTACAATGTAACTGTCTACTGGGGAGGGCATCAGGTCCACAAGCTAAGGACTCGGTCCCAAAAGACCGCTCCACTGCAGATGCCAAGGGCAAGTCCGGGTTGTAACCTGTACTTCTGAGCAACTGGCTATAAATCAGATCCCAGCACCCCTGCCCTGGGGCTCCATTAATTTGCTAGAGCAGCTCGCAGCACTGAGAGAGACATCTTCCTGCTGGATTACAGATTTATTATAAAAGCTGGAAGTCAGGACCAGCCAGACGGGAGAACTGCAGAGGGGAAGGTCTGTGGGAAGCAGCCCCCTTGGTAATGGCTTTTAACGGCTCTTTGGATGTCACCTGCCCCACTCCCCGCCGAGCCTGGCCAGGCCTCTCTGCCCACCAGGCCTCTCTGCCCTCCTCCGGCCCCTTCCAGGTGGCTTTGCTGGATATCGGCCAAGCCCCGTCACTATTTCTGTTCCCCTTCGAGGATAGCCCCGGGGAGTCTCCAGAAGCCTCGGACTTACTGGTTCAGAAAACAGGAATGGAGGCCGCTGTGCGGCCAGCATCGCAGGGGGTGACGGGGGGTGTAGTGGGCAGATGCCCGGCACCTGGAGGTGGAAAGTAAGTGTGTGGGCACCGCAGGTGAAAGGCAAATGCCCAAAGGGCCAGGTGGGCTGGAAGGTGCAGGGCTGAGATGTCGGCAAAGAGAAGACTTTGCAGAGGGGAGTCACTCTGACACCCCAGCGCTGTCTCCCTGAAGGAATGCAGGCCTGGCATTGCCAGATCTTCCAGAATTCACACGGAAGCTGGACATGGGGGTTTATGTCCAACCTCCTGATTCACAAAGTTAACGATCAATGTGCTTTCAATTGTGTCGGTGTTGTTTTTAGCCCCGAGCAGGTCATAGAAAACCCAAGTGGCATCCGATCTGGCCCCTGTGCCTCCGGTTTTCCAGGCCCGTGCTGACAGGCTCTTGTTTCTCCTCTGGCCCGGTCACCAGCGAACACCGAGGACAGCGCCCGTGTCCCCGCAGGCCTCGTTCCCGGGCCTCGCAGTTCCCGTCTGAGCAGCTCCGTGGGAGTCATTGTGGGGCCGTGGAATATGGGGCTCCTGGCCACTCTTCAGCTCCCCCTGCCGGCGGGGCGGTAGAGGGTCCCAGAGCACCCTCCCTCCTGCCCCAGAGCGCCTTCCCAAGATTCACAGCGCTCAACAGATATTGCCTGTCATGGACATAGCCCTTCCCACAGGCTCTCCTCTTCCAAAGAATCCACGACTCAATTATTCACACACTCATTCAGCACCTTTTGTATAAGGCTGGGGTTAGAACACTCAAGAGCTTCTGTGTGTGTGTGTGTGTGTGTGTGTGTGTGTGTGAGTGTGTGAGTGTGTGAGTGATTAGCACACAGGCCCCTGGCCAGAATCCCGGTTCCGGTCTTCCAGGTGCCACCACGGACCCGGGCCCTCGGTGTGGGAGGGAGAAAGGCATGCAGAATGCGGGAAGAGCCTGATGGGGGAGGAGGAGCGTGGAGAGCCCGGGCTCTGGTTGGATCACATTGTCCCCAGCGTGGTGGGTGCTCAGGCTGTGGAAAATAAAGAGCCACCCCCTGCGTAAAACGCGACCGACGAGGATGGGATTCGAACCCACGCGTGCAAAGCACAATGGATTAGCAGTCCATCGCCTTAACCACTCGGCCACCTCGTCCCACAGGGAAGCCTCGCCTTTCTAACTTCCCTTATCGCTCCTCTCCTCCGCACCGGCTGAGCCCTCCTGCACCCGGCGCTCTGGGCGGCCGGGCGGGATCCGCCGGCGGAGAAGCCGCGGAGAGAAAGGGTCTGTGCGTCCTTCCCTCCCGCCGCCCCGCGAACCCGCACCGCCCTTCGCCGGGCTGCGGCTGAGCTCCGCCGGGTCTCCCTCCCTGAGCCCGGGCCGAGGCTTCCGGACGCGGGAGGCCCGGGGTGCGGGGTCACGTCCCGGCGGAGGGAGTGGGTGCTGGTCGCTGGGAACCCAGCGGGGCCGCCGCGGGCAGAGCGGCGTTTGCAAAGAGCGCCGCTGGCGGCGGGTGCAGTCGCTCCTCCGGGCGGGCAGGGGGCGCGCTGGCACTCCCGGGGGCCGGGCACGGGCTCGGCTCGCCCCGGCCGCGCTCGGCTCTCCTCGGCCGCGCTCGGCTCGCCCCGGCCGCGCTCGGCTCGCCCCGGCCGCGCTCGGCTCGTCCCGGCCGCGCTCGGCTCGCCCCGGCCGCGCTCGGCTCTCCTCGGCAGGCTGCGGTAAATCCGGGCTTGCGGCGTTTGGCGAGGCTGCGGCCGGTGGTCCCCGCTGCGCGCCGCGAGCCCCGAGAGCCATGCACACGTTCCACGCCGTCCGCTGCGCCTTCTACCAGCTGCTGGTGGCCGCGCTGATGCTGGTGGCCATGCTGCAGCTCCTCTACCTGTCGCTGCTGTCCGGGCTGCACGGGCAGGAGGAGCAGGAGCAGTATTTGGAGTACTTCCCGCCGTCCCCGCGGTCCGTGGACCAGGTCAAGGCGCAGCTCCGCGCCGCGCTGGCCTCCGGGGGCGTCCTGGACGCCAGCGGCGACTACCGCGTCTACCGGGGCCTCCTGAAGACCACCATGGACCCCGACGACGTGGTCCTGGCCACGCACGCCAGCGTGGACAACCTGCTGCACCTGCCCGCCCTGCTGGAGCGCTGGGAGGGCCCGCTGGCCGTGGCGGTGTTCGCAGCCACCAAGGAGGAGGCGCAGCTGGCCACGGTGCTGACCCTCGCGATGAGCAGTCACTGCCCCGACGTCCGCGCCCGAATGGCCATGCACCTGGCGTGCCCCTCGCGCTACGAGGCCGCCGTGCCCGACCCCCGCGAGCCGGGCGAGTTCGCCCTGCTGCGGTCCTGCCAGCAGGTCTTCGACAAGCTGGCCAGCGTGGCCCAGCCCGGGGTCAACTACGCGCTGGGCAGCAACGTCTCCTACCCCAACAACATGCTGCGGAACCTGGCCCGGGAGGGGGCCAACTACGCCCTGGTGGTCGATGTGGACATGGTGCCCAGCGAGGGGCTGTGGCGCGGCCTGCGGGAGATGCTGGACCAGAGCGACCAGTGGGCCGGGACCGCGCTGGTGGTGCCCGCCTTCGAGATGCGGCAGTACCGCTACCGCCTGCCCGAGACCAAGGACGAGCTGCTGAAGCTCTACCGGATGGGCCAGGTGCGGCCCTTCTACTACGAGGTGTGCATGCCCTGCCAGGCGCCCACCGACTACTACCGCTGGGCCGACCTCCCCCCAGAGACCCTGCTGAGGCCTGCCTACGAGGTGTCCTGGCGGGACCCCTGGGAGCCCTTCTACGTGGCCGGAGGCAAGGTTCCCTCCTTCGACGAGCGCTTCCGGCAGTACGGCTTCAACCGCATCAGCCAGGTGCCCGGGAGGGGAGGGCGGGGGCGGGGGCGGCAGGGCGCGGGGGCGGGGAGCCCTGGGTGGGAGGTGGGCGTCGAGGCGGGAGAAGCGGCAGTTCGGTGGTGGCTGCGGGAGGTCCGGGATGCCCCTGGAGGACTGGGATGCCGGGGTCGGCTTCAGGATGTCCGTCTCGGCCCTAAAAACACCATCAGGCGTTGCTGACCTGTCTCTCCCCCCACAGGCCTGTGAGCTGCACGTGGCGGGATTTGTTTTCAAGGTGCTGAACGAAGGTTTCCTGATTCATAAGGGCTTAAAAGATCCCGTGGAGTTCCACCCCCAAAAGGAAGCCGAAAACCAGCACAATAAGCTTCTTTACCGCCAGTTCAAGCAGGAGTTGAAGGCCAAGTACCCCGACTCCACCCGTCATTGCTGAGTCCTTCCCTGCCCTCGTTTGAGAAGTGTCGCCTCCTCTCTCCTTGGGCTGCCCCTCGGGCCTGAGAGGGGTAAGAATCGGCACTCCACTTGGCAATGGTAGCTGTGGTGTTGGAACACTGGACTTTGGACACGGGGGGCTGGGATCCAGTCCCGGCTTTACCACTGAGTAGCTGCGTGGCCTTGAGCAAACCCCTTTCCCTCTCTGAGCCTGGCTGCCCCGTCTGGAAAAAGGGAGGTGGGAGTATCTACCTCACAGAACTGCTGGTTGGCTCAGAGGATCAAAACCTTGGTCCCCTCAATGCTATATGTGAAAACACTCCGTGTGAGCTTCGTCAAAATGTGAAGTGTTATTAATATTATTACAGTGTTATTGTTTTTACTGCTGTTATTATTAACAATCCTGGGTGGGTAGGCAGTAGGAGAGCAAAAAGTATGAATGGCGCCGCAGAGGGAGAAGTCTGAGTACTTAACAAAATGGGCTTTTTGCAAAGAAATCACATAAAGGCGTTGAGTTTAGTTCTTCGCTTTTGGGTTGTCCCGGGCCTCGCGGGTTCCGGAGAAGGGAAGGCTCTGCGGGTTCCGTACCCTAGAACAGACCGAGCTGTATGTGTGCCTACCGATGACGATGTAAATAAATGTGTTCACCACCACAGCTGGCTCCATTCCTCTCCCGAACCGGGCGGGCGGCGGGGCCGCCTCTGTCACGCCGCGTGGGGGTCGGAGGAAGGTGGCCGCGGACCCAGGGGCTCCACCTGCAAAGCCAGGAAGCTGAGGACCAGAGTGCAGGTCCACTGGTTGCTATGGAAACCAGTGCGCGGTATCCCAGCATGCCTCGCGCCAGCTGTCCAATCAGGAGCTTCCCAGCGGGCACCTCTTGATGACGAACGCGGAAGCGCGGGCAGGCCCCGCCTCCCAGTGAAGAGGGACCGGCGCAGCGGCCGGGGCGGCGGGCACCGGGCACCTGTCGGAGAGTCTCAGACGAGAGGCCGGAGGCTCCACTCCCTGCGGTGCGTACCGCCACCCGTGGCGCCCGGTTCGGTCTCCCCAGCTCGCCGGTCGGAGCCCGCCCCGCCTCCGGGGCCAGAGCGGAGACCTAACGGGCCGGACGCGCGCAGGGCCCGGGGCCGGGACGGAGCGGGGCGGGCGGCTCCGGGCGCGCCCCCGCGGAGGGGCTGAGTGGTCCTCTTCAAGGGTGGGGGCCGCGGAGGCCTCCCCTCGAGGTGCTCCCTTTCCGAAAAGGTCATTTGCACATGCACAGCGCCTTCCCACGCCCTCCCCCGGCGAACTGCAGCGCTCCAGTAGCAATGGCTGCGCCCTCTTTGCACCCGGGGTGAGGAGGGGAGGTTGTGGTTTGAGCTCATCAGTAGAATGAGAGGCACCTGCAGTAACCTGCACTCCCCCTCCTCCCCGCACCCCTGCTCCCGCTCTTCCTGGGCCGGGTTACGTTGCGTTTTACCAGTAAACGTAGTTCACAGTGAGAGGAATTGCAGGGCTTGGGAACTGTTGGAACCGAGGCTTGAGAATGGAAGCGAGGAGACTGGTTTGGAGAGCCGAGATTTTCAGATCAGGTTCAGATTATTTGTGAGATCGTTGAGGAAGTCCAGTTGTTTGACAAAACTCGAAATGCTGCCAGGAGGGCTAACAGAACACTGGGTTTGCTCCCGCCCCGTGGGCCTGGGGGCTACCAAGAGGAAAAGCCAACTCCTGCCTCGCAGACGTTCCATTTGCACTTGCAAACCCTCCAGTCATCAGGTGCCAGTTCTGTGCCAGGTGGAGGAGGTGCGGGTGCCACCATGCCCCGCCGAGGCTCCTGGCTGCAGAGACAGACATGTGATGGGCGAGTAGAGAGGAATGTAAGCAACTCGGCTTCCTGCGGGAGTGGCGACAAGACTGTGTCCAGAGAAGTGGGAAGAACGTGGCGGTGAAATGAACCCCTAGCAGGCGGAGGTGATCTGTGGAGCGGCCTAGTTATCTTCCCATTGGGTGATCTCGTGGCAGCATGTGGCACTGTCACCTCTCCTTCCTTCTAAAGTTCTCTTCATGACTGAGTTTCTCCTCCTCCGCCTCTTGGTAATTTCCTTCTCCTCTGCAGGGTCCTCACCCTCTACCCCTTTGGTGACGCTGAGAGTTCCATCGTGAATGTCTTCTCACTCCACACATCCCGCCTGGCTGCTTGCCCCCTCTCGCAGGCTCAGAAGGACTCGCTGTAGATCAGTGCCCAGATTTCTTTCGGAGGCTCAGACCCAGGTGCCCCAGCCCTGGCCCTCCCCTCATTTTGAGGTCTTAGCACGTGCTGCTCTTCTTGGAATGCTCCTCCCTCAGCCAGATTGGCCGCCTGTCCGGCCCGTGTCCGTCTGCAAGCCCCCCTGCCGCAGCAGCTCCCGGTCCCCGTTCGATGCCGCCCCCTGTGCCCCTGTGCCAGCTCTTCCCACATCGCTGTACCCGTCTGCTTCTTTGCCCTTTTCTCCCAGGAACTTGTAACCAGCTTGAGGTCAGAGACGGTCTGTCTTTCTGTCCATCACAGTTGTGGCCAGCTCCTACCAGAGTCTGAGGGTACCTAACATATATTAGAGTTTCACGAAATATTAGATGAGCGAATATAAGAAGGAATGCATAACAGTACTCGGCGTTGCTGAGAAGGCAGCTGTGATAAGCATTAAGAATATTGGCATCAGTCACAAGGGGACGGTGCGTTAACTGGAATTAGTGGCAGCTGACAGCGATGAAACAAACAGACAAGTGGGCGGTGAGAGCAGGAAGGGCACGTGTGCGCAGGACCTGAAAGGTGGAGCTGTGAGGGGAGTGGGTGAGGTTTTGTGTTCCTGCTCTTCCTCAATGAGCAGCCTGAAGGGCCGTGGGCAGGAACCGTCGGGAGGGAGAGTTGGAAATACAAGAGGGAAGGGAGCACTGCTGACAGGAAGTCCCAGAGGAAGCAAGAGGTGGGACTGGACGCAGGGCCCAGTGGGAGATGAGGTTGGGGGGAGTTCTCAGGAAGGGACGTGGAGGGCGTTACAGGCAGCAGGACCAGCACGAGGCAGGCGGGGAGGAAGGAAGTGCTGGTGTGTTTGGGACTGGCCGTTAGATGGGGGGGGGGGGGGGGGGGGGGGGGGGCGGTTTGAAGGAGCTGGACCCATAGTTGAAGGCCAGTGGGTGCGGCGCCTTGAAAGGCAGTGGGAGCCCACCCTGGGCCTCCCCATCTCGGGATGTGCGGCCTCACCCATGTGTGCTCAGGTCGTGGCTAGTCCGTCCCTTTCCCGGCCGCCCCAGCTGCGGTCAGGCTCTGCTCGGCTCCCCGAGGGGCCACTGACCTGCTTGGAGCTGGGGGCGGCGGCGAGTGGTGGCTCTGCCCCCTTCCAGAGCCCAGATGCCGCTCCAGCCTGCCAGCAAAGACACAGAAGAGATGGACGCCGAGGGGGACTCCGCTGCCGAGATGAACGGAGAGGAAGAGGAGAGTGAGGAGGAACGAAGTGGCAGCCAGACCGAGTCCGAGGAGGAGAGCTCAGGTGACACGCACACACACACACACACACACACACGCACACGCACACACACGCCTGCCCACCCCTCGGCCAGCCCTGACGGCCCTCTCGCCCCAGAGATGGACGACGAGGACTATGAGCGGCGCCGCAGCGAGTGTGTCAGTGAGATGCTGGACCTGGAGAAGCAGTTCTCGGAGCTGAAGGAGAAGTGAGCGCGGGCGCCCCGGGCGGCGGGCCTGGTGCGGGCGGAGCTGGCTGAGGCCAGGAGCTGCGCCTGTGCTGACGGTGAGCCCATCGTGCCTCCCAGGTTGTTCAGGGAACGCCTGAGCCAGCTGCAGGTGCGGCTGGAGGAAGTGGGGGCTGAGAGAGCGCCCGAGTACACCGAGCCCCTGGGGGGGCTGCAGCGGAGCCTCAAGATCCGCATTCAGGTGGCAGGTCTGCGGGCTGTCCTGTGCCCCTGGGGGCCCCAGTCTCCTTCCCTGTTCCCCTCCCAACCGATGGGCCCTCCCTCTCTCGTCCCTGTCCTCTGGGGGCGCTGGCGTCCCGGACAAGCCGGGCCTCTCACACACGCCCCCCCCCCCCCCTCGGCAGGGATCTACAAGGGCTTCTGCATGGACGTGATCAGGAATAAGTATGAGTGTGAGCTGCAGGGAGCCAAGCAGCACCTGGAGGTGACTGATGGGCGCCGAGGGAGGGGGACTCACGCCCGCCCCCCTCCCCCCTCTGACCGAGCTGCTCCCGCCTCTTCCAGAGCGAGAAGCTGCTGCTCTACGACACCCTGCAGGGGGAGCTGCAGGAGCGGATCCAGAGGCTGGAGGAGGACCGCCAGAGCCTGGACATCAGCTCGGGTGAGGCCCGGGCCAGCGCTGAGCGGCCTGCCCCCAGCCTGGCTCCGTCAGTGCCCGCTCCAGGGGAGAGGGAGGGGGGCGTGAAAGCCTGGCACACAGCGGGGGTTCGGGAAGAGGGGTCCCCTGCCCTCCGTTGCCCTTCCCTCTTTCCAGAGTGGGCGGTAACATGCTGACACTCCCACACATAAGCAGCCGCAGTCCCACCCTGTCCGTAGTGCCTGCGTCCCGGGCTCCAGGGAGGCGGGGACTGTCCTTGTCCCGCTGCCCCCTAACAAACGAAGACGAGCCCAGAGAGGCGTAGCGGCCTTCCCCAGGTCGTCCTGTGCGGCTGGGACCTGAACTCAGCTGCTGAGCCCCAGGCCCAGGGTCCTCTCCCCTCTCCTGGGAGCGGGGGGACGGGAAGGGCAGGCTACGAGGGCGAGGGGTCCTGGGAGGGCCAGCCCCGCGATCCTGACTCTGGGTCTGGGGCGCAGAGTGGTGGGATGACAAGCTGCACACCAGAGGCAGCTCCAGGTCCTGGGACTCCCTGCCGCCCAGCAAGAGGAAGAAGGCGCCCCTCGTCTCCGGTATCCTTCCACCCGCAGGCGGAGCGGCCAGGGCGGGCGCGTGTGCGCTGGCAGCTGCCTGACGCCTCACACACCTTGCCGGTCTGTCCCGGCAGCTGTGGCTTCTCTCTCTGCATCCCTGCGGGCTACACCGGGACCTCACATGTGGGTAGTTGCCTCTGCCCCCCTTAGGCTTTCTCCCTCTGGCACAGCCAGCACAGAGACGCCCTGGATCCTCACCCTGCGCCCAGCCCTGCCCTGGGTCCTGCAGGAACCGGGGTCAGGGAGGGCGGGTGGGCAGGCGGGGGACATGGGGTGCCGCTGTGGACGGGCCCCGGGGGCCTGGGAGGCCAGAGTTTTGAGAATGGACTGTGTGTAGATGGGGAAGGGGCCACATGGGGGACAGGGCGTAGGTGAGGGGCCTGGCCTGCTGACCATGAAGTGGGAGCGGCATCAGTGGGAGCCAGGGGAGGGGAAGCAGGAGTGAGGCTGGGCCCACCCTGCCCTCTTGGACTCGTTGAAATGGGCCATGGCCACACACACGCCCCTTCCCCAGGGAACCTGGGGGCCAAGAGGGACGGGTGGAGCCCAAGCGCCAGCCCACGCCCCGGGCACTGCCTCTTGGGAGCGCTCGCACGCCGCCCGAGGCTCCCGCCCTCCCCGGCATTGCTTCCTTAACCCTGTGGCAGGCCCTTACATCGTGTACATGCTGCAGGAGATCGACATCCTGGAGGACTGGACGGCTATCAAGAAGGTGGGTCTCCTGCAGGGCCTGCCCAGGCCAGGCCTGCTCTGCAGGCTCCCGCCCCAGCCTTTCCGAGGCCCCTGGCATCACTGCCCCTCACGCCCCCTTTGCCTGGGGGCTGCCCGGGAGGAGGGGCCTCTTTCTGGTTCCGGGGCGGGTTTTGATGGGATGGGGGAAGGGACGGTGGGATAGCAGCTGGCCCGGCCGGCCTCTGACAGGAGGGCACATCAGAGCTTCGTCTAGGAAGTGTTTGCTTCCCAGCAACCCCCCCAGAGGGCGGTGTGGAGGGGACTGGCCAGGCCAGGCTCTCAGGGGGCTTTTCTTCTCTCCCCGCAGGCCAGGGCCGCCGTGTCCCCGCAGAAGAGAAAATCCGATGGTAAGATCCACAGGGGTTGCCCCGCCCCCAGCCCAGCCCCCGGGAAGGAGCCCGGAGAGGCAGCGGCCGGTCGGACCCTGGCCAGAGTCGAGTCGGACAGCCCGGGCTGGAGGGCACTGGGGTTTGGGAGCGGCAGCCAGGGTGCGGGAGGGAGCTCTGAGCTGGTGGGTTAGGACGGGAGCTCCCCCGCGCCCGGACCCCAGCCGCTGGGGCGGCACCCAGCGGCTGATGGCCCACAGGTGAGGGCAGACCGGCCATTCCTCTTCCCCAGAGGACGTGGCTGCTCCCTCTTGTCTTGGCTTCCTCTCACCTCAGTGATTTCTCCTTCCCTCGGACCCCTAGGACCGTGACCCTGTGGTTCACAGCCAGCGGGGACCCTCGGAGCAACAGGCACCAAACCCGGATCACATCTTCCCACCAGAGGCAGGCGGACAGGCCTCGGTCTCCCCGCCGGCTCCGCATGCTGCTGCGGGCACTGCCCTCCAGCCCTCACCGGCCCGGACTCCTCTGCTCCTGCTCGGCTCCCACGCTGTGGCCCGAGCTGCCCTCGCCAGCAAGACTGAGCCCCTCATCCCCAACCAGCCCCTGCCTTCCCCCCGAAGGCCAGCCCCCGGCCCCTCCCTGGCAAAGACCTTCCTGCCGGCCCTGGACCTGGCTCCCAGTCACAGCCTGGGCGTGGGCCCTCTTCCTGGGAACTCGGAACCAGGAATTCTGTTTTGGGGACCTGTCCTGCCTCCTGCCATGCTGAGAAGGCGGGCTCCGGGTCTTCCCAAGGCAGGGGACGGAATTAAAGCTGCTCCTGGGGCTCTGCCGCGGCCCAACGTGTGTGATTTACCGTGCGAGGCGTCGGGGCTCCGTGAGGGTCTGAAACAGGCAGGCTCTCTGGGGCCCCGGGACCCCTCCCTCCCCAGCAGGAGCCTCCCCACTCCGAACTGGGGCACAGACGGCGGGACGGGGGCTCTCCGATGGCCCGTCCCCCAGCGGTGGGGGGCACAGATGGCGGGACAGGGGGGCTCTCCGATGGCCCGTCCCCCAGCGGTGGGGGGCACGGACGGCGGGACGGGGGCTCTCCGATGGCCCGTCCCCCAGCGGTGGGGGGCACAGACGGCGGGACGGGGGCTCTCCGATGGCCCGTCCCCCAGCGGTGGGGGGCACAGACGGCGGGACAGGGGGGCTCTCCGATGGCCCGTCCCCCAGCGGTGGGGGGCACAGACGGCGGGACAGGGGGGCTCTCCCATGGCCCGTCCCCCAGCGGTGGGGGGCACAGACGGCGGGACGGGGGCTCTCCGATGGCCCGTCCCCCAGCGGTGGGGGGCACAGATGGCGGGACGGGGGGGCTCTCCGATGGCCCGTCCCCCAGCGGTGGGGGGCACAGACGGCGGGACAGGGGGGCTCTCCGATGGCCCGTCCCCCAGCGGTGGGGGGCACAGATGGCGGGACGGGGGGGCTCTCCGATGGCCCGTCCCCCAGCGGTGGGGGGCACAGACGGCGGGACGGGGGCTCTCCGATGGCCCGTCCCCCAGCGGTGGGGGGCACAGACGGCGGGACAGGGGGGCTCTCCGCTGGCCCGTCCCCCAGCGGTGGGGGGCACAGACGGCGGGACAGGGGGGCTCTCCCATGGCCCGTCCCCCAGCGGTGGGGGGCACAGACGGCGGGACGGGGGCTCTCCGATGGCCCGCCCCCCAGCGGTGGGAGGCTGGGCCTGGACTGCCCGGTGCGGTGACAGTCTGAAGCAGCACGTGGCACAGGCGGATGCGGGGCCTCCGATGGAAGGGGGCTGGGTGCTCTGTGCACGGACCGGGTCATGCCTGCACCTGCCCGTCGCTCGGCAGATTGGCAGGGCCTGTGCGTGGGAGGCAGCCGGCAGCAGTGCCATGTGCCGCCACCTCACAGCCAGGCGCCCCTGCTTAGTGCTGTTTGTTAGAACCACCCCCAGAACCTCACTTAAGCAAAGGGGTTTGTTCCCATGGAGACAGGCATCCTTTCTCCATGGCAACCTGAAATCCCAAACACCAGTGGGACGGGAGTGAGTCATCGTGGCCATTGGGAGGCACCCTTTCACAAGGGGACCCCAAGGTGGACAGTTGAGCAACTGACCACAGACTGAAAGGTGCCCCAAGGGGTGGGGTGGGGGCGGGGCGGAGGCTTGGGCAGAGGGGGAGGAGGCAGGCCCCCTTAACCCCTTCCTTCCCACCCGGGGTCCGAGGCGGCTGCCGCGGGAGCTCAGAGGCGGCAGGCCTGCAGCCGGAGCACAGGCCGGAGGGATCCCTGCCCCCCAGCCGGGGCAGAGCCAGAGGGAGTGGTTAATGGACACACAAGAGTTAACTGGCGGGTGTGACCGGCCCGCCCTCAGGAAGTTACTCACCAGCGGGAATGCTCTGCCTGGGGCCGGACTGCCTTCCTGAGTCCCAGAAGTAACCGAGGAGCTCCCCGCCATGGACGCCCCCGGGGAGCCAGGCGCAGGCCCCCCCGGAGCCCCCGGCCCGTCAGACTCTGCGCCCCGGCTCCCGGAGGGAGAGAAGTTGGTGGAGCTGGAGGGCAGCCTGGGGGCGGGAGGGACCGGGCGGTGTCCCAGGGCGGGAGGGGGCCAGGGCTGGGCCGGGGGCTCAGACAGTGCCTGCCTCCAGGCCCTCCCAGGACCCGCTGTACGACGTGCCCGGAGCCGGCGGCGGGCAGGCCGGCGGGCCCCGGCGGCCGGGACGCGCGGTGAGCCTGCGGGAGCGCCTGCTGCTCACGCGGCCGGTGTGGCTGCAGCTGCGGGCCAACGCGGCCGCCGCGCTGCATGTGCTGAGGACCGAGCCCCCGGGGGTGAGTCTGCCGTCCGTGCCCGGACGGTCCCCCGGAATGGCCCCTGGACTGGTCCTCCCCCCGGACGGTCCCCCGGAATGGCCCCCGGACTGGTCCTCCCCCCGGGCTGGTCCTCCCCCCGGACGGGCCCCCGGAATGGCCCCTGGACTGGTCCTCCCCCCGGACGGTCCCCCGGAATGGCCCCTGGACTGGTCCCCCCCGGACGGTCCCCCGGAATGGCCCCCGGACTGGTCCTCCCCCCGGACGGTCCCCGGGACTGGCCTCCCCGGGACTGGCCTCCCCGGGACTGGCCTCCCCGGGACTGGTCCCCCCGGACTGGTCCTCCCCGGACGGTCCCCCGGGACTGGTCCCCCCGGACTGGTCCTCCCCCCGGACTGGCCTCCCCGGGACTGGTCCCCCCGGAATGGCCTCCCCGGGATTGGTCCCCCGGACTGGTCCCCCCCAGACTGGTCCCCCCGGGCTGGTCCCCCCGGGCTGGTCCCCCAGACTGGTCCCCCCGGACTGGTCCCCCGGAATGGCCCCCCGGACTAGCGCCCCGGGACTGGTCCCCCCGGGACTGGTCCCCCGGAATGGCCCTCCCCGGACTGGTCCTCCCCCCGGACTGGTCCCCCCGGACTGGTCCCCGGGACTGGTCCCCCCGGAATGGCCTCCCCGGGATTGGTCCCCCCGGACTGGTCCCCCGGGACTGGTCCCCCGTACTGGTCCCCCTGGACTGGCCTCCCCGGGATTGGTCCCCCCGGACTGGTCCCCGAGACTGGTCCCCCTGGACTGGCCTCCCCGGGATTGGTCCCCCGGACTGGTCCCCCCGGACTGGTCCCCCGGGACTGGTCCCCCTGGACTGGCCTCCCCGGGATTGGTCCCCCCGGACTGGTCCCCCGGACTGGTCCTCTCCCCGGACTGGTCCACCCCGGACTGGTCCCCTCCCGACTGGTCCCCCTGGACTGGCCTCCCCGGGACTGGTCCCCCCGGACTGGTCCCCCTGGACTGGCCTCCCCGGAACTGGTTCCCCCCGGACTGGTCCCCCCAGACTGGTCCTCCTCGGACTGGTCCCCCGGACTGGCCCCCCCCCGGACTGGCCTGCCCCCGGGACTGGCCGCAGAGGGGGAGGGAGAGGAGCGGGCACGGAGGTCCTGAGCGCCAGCCCCTCGGTCCTCAGACGTTCCTGGTGCGGAAGTCTAACACCCGCCAGTGCCAAGCTCTGTGTGTCCGGCTGCCGGAGGCCGGTGGCCCTTCCTTCGTGTCCAGCCACTACGTCCAGGAGCGCCCCGGGGGTGAGCGGGGTGGCCCGAGGGACGGGGCTGGAGCAGAGGCCGGGCCGGGGGGCCAGAGAACAGCCTCACTCCCGTCTCCCAGGCGTCTCCTTGGAGGGATCCGAGCTCGTCTTCCCGGACCTCGTCCAGCTCATCTGCGCCTACTGCCACAGCCGGTGAGCCCGCCCAGGTGCTGCAGGGGGGACACCCTGTCCTCCCGTCCCCCACCCCAGGCACCTCACTTACCTGCCCCCTCCGGCCTCAGGGACATCCTGCTGCTCCAGCTCCAGCTCCCCCGAGCCATCCGCCAGGCGGCCACCCACAAGGAGCTGGAGGCCATCTCCCATTTAGGCGTCGGTAAGGCCCCTGCGCCCATTGCACAGGTGGGCAAACTGAGGCCGGGGGAAGGGGAGGCGCTCCACACAGCCTGAGCCTGGATCTCGCCCTCCTCTGGGCACCCCCCCCCCCTGAGGCCCAGGTGGGTTCTCTTCTCCAGAGTTCTGGAGCTCCTCCCTCAACGCCAAGGCCCCGCCAGGCCCCTCCGAAGGCCCGCTGCTGCCCCGGCTGAAGCCGCGGTCCCCGCAGGAGCTGGACCAGGGCTCCGGGGCCGCCCTGTGCTTCTTCAACCCCCTGTTCCCGGGGGACCTGGGCCCCACCAAGCGGGAGAAATTCAAGAGGAGTTTCAAAGTGCGCGTGTCCACAGAGACCTCCAGCCCCCTGTCCCCGCCGGCCGTGCCGCCGCCCCCGGTCCCCGTGCTGCCCGGGGCAGCCTCCGGCCAGGCCACCGAGAGGACGCCCCCTCGACAGCTGCTGCGGAGGGAGAGCTCGGCGGGGTACCGGGTGCCAGGGGGCGCCGGCACCAGCCTCCCGCCCCTGCCCTCCCTGCAGGAGGTGGACTGCGGCTCCCCCAGCAGCTCCGAGGAGGAGGGGGCGGTGCAGGGCCGGCCGGGGAGCCCGGCCACCTCGCCCTGCCTGAGCCGCCGGCGCCGGCCGCTGCTGCGCTCGGTGAGCTCCGCCTTCTGCTCCCTGCTGGCCCCCGAGCGGCAGGTGGGCCGGGCGGCCGCGGCGCTGGTGCAGGACCGCCACTCGGCGGTGGGCCAGCTGGTGCAGGACCTGCTGACCCAGGTGCGCGCCGGCCCCGAGCCCCGGGAGCTGCAGGGGATCCGGGAGGCGCTGAGCAGGGCCCGGGTCATGCTGAGCGCCGAGCTGGGCCCTGAGAAGCTGCTGCCGCCCACCAGGCTGGGTGAGACTCCAGCCCCGGCTTTCTCTCAACCTCAGTCAGCTCTTCCCCGGCCTCTCCCTCCCCTCCCCTCCCCTCCCCTCCCCTCCCCAGGCCGCCTGTCCCCCCTTCACCAAATTTCATTCCCCACTTCTCCCCCCCGCTGTCTCACAAGGTCCCGCCTCCCCCTCACCCCTGTCCCGCTGGACTCCGCGCCCCCCCCCCCCCGCCCTGGTCCCTGGCCCCTGGCCCCCCTGCCCTGGCCCCCGGCCCCCGCCCCCTGGCCCCTGGCCCCCCTGCCCTGGCCCCCGGCCCCCGCCCCCTGACCCCCTGCCCTGGCCCCCGGCCCCCGGCCCCCGCCCCCTGACCCCTGACCCCCTGCCCTGGCCCCCGGCCCCCGCCCCCTGACCCCCTGCCCTGGCCCCCGGCCCCCGGCCCCCGACCCCTGACCCCCGACCCCCGACCCCCGCCTCCCCGCAGAGCGCGTCCTGGAGAGGTCCCTGCACCGCTCGGTGCTCAAGCCCCTGCGGCCGCTCCTGCTGGCCCGCCTGCGGCGCCGGCTCTCCGCCGACGGCTCCCTGGGCCGCCTGGCCGACGGCTGCCGCCTGGCCCGCGCCCAGGGCCCCGCCGCCTTCGGGTCCCGCCTGAGCCTGCCCGCCCCGGCCGAGACGGAGCAGGTGCGCCAGAAGCTGCTGCAGCTGCTCCGCGCCTACTCACCCAGCGCCCAGGTCAAGCGGCTCCTGCAGGCCTGCAAGCTGCTCTACACGGTCCTGAGGACGCACTTGGGTACACTCCCTGCCCCTGCCACCCCCCACCCCCATCCCCCGCCATCTCACCCCCCACCTCCCCCCCACCCCCCCACCCCCGCTGGTCCCCGCCGCCTCCCCCGCCTCCCCCGCCGGCCCCGCGGTCAGAGGCAGGCCCTCCGGCGGGTGGGGGAGGCACAGCTGGGGAAGGTGGGCCCCGCCCTCCCAGCTCACAGGCGCCTCACTGAGGCCCGGGGGGTGCAGCCCCCTCTCCGCTCGCTGGCGGTGCCCCAGGCCTGGCCGGCGGAGGGAGGGTCGCTGTCCAAGGCCAGGAGGCCCTGAAGCCCCCCCCTCCCCCCAGGAGAGGGCGCCGGGGCGGACGACTTCCTCCCGCTGCTGAGCCTGGCCCTGGCCCACTGCGACCTCCCCGAGCTGCTGCTGGAGGCGGAGTACATGTCCGAGCTGCTGGAGCCCGCCCTGCTCACCGGGGAGGGTGAGGGTCCCGCCGCCTCCCGCCCTGCTCACCCGGGAGGGTGAGGGCCCCCCCCCCCCCGCCCTGCTCACCGGGGAGGGTGAGGCCCCCCCCCCTCCCGCCCTGCTCACCGGGGAGGGGGAGGCCCCGCCCCCACCTCCCGCCCTGCTCACCGGGGAGGGTGAGGGCCCCCCCCCCTCCCGCCCTGCTCACCGGGGAGGGTGAGGGCCCCGCCCCCGCCCTGCTCACCGGGGAGGGTGAGGCCCCGCCCCCACCTCCCGCCCTGCTCACCGGGGAGGGTGAGGGCCCCCCCCCCTCCCGCCCTGCTCACCGGGGAGGGGGAGGGCCCCCCCCCCCCCCCCCGCCCTGCTCACCGGGGAGGGTGAGGCCCCGCCCCCACCTCCCGCCCTGCTCACCGGGGAGGGGGAGGCCCCGCCCCCCCCTCCCGCCCCGCTCACCGGGGAGGGTGAGGGCCCCCCTCCCCCCGCCCTGCGCACCGGGGAGGGTGAGGGCCCCGCCCCCGCCCTGCTCACCGGGGAGGGTGAGGCCCCGCCCCCCCCTCCCGCCCTGCTCACCGGGGAGGGGGGGGCCCCGCCCCCACCCCCCGCCCTGCTCACCGGGGAGGGTGAGGCCCCGCCCCCGCCCTGCTCACCGGGAAGGGTGAGGCCCCGCCCCCGCCCTGCTCACCGGGGAGGGTGAGGCCCCGCCTCCCGCCCTGCTCACCGGGGAGGGTGAGGCCCCGCCCCCACCTCCCGCCCTGCTCACCGGGGAGGGGGAGGCCCCGCCCCCACCTCCCGCCCTGCTCACCGGGGAGGGTGAGGCCCCGCCCCCGCCCTGCTCACCGGGAAGGGTGAGGCCCCGCCCCCGCCCTGCTCACCGGGGAGGGTGAGGCCCCGCCTCCCGCCCTGCTCACCGGGGAGGGTGAGGCCCCGCCTCCCGCCCTGCTCACCGGGGAGGGTGAGGCCCCGCCCCCGCCCTGCTCACCGGGGAGGGTGAGGGCCCCGCCGCCTCCCGCCCTGCTCACCGGGGAGGGGGAGGCCCCGCCCGCCCTGCTCACCGGGGAGGGTGAGGCCCCGCCTCCCGCCCTGCTCACCGGGGAGGGTGAGGCCCCGCCTCCCGCCCTGCTCACCGGGGAGGGTGAGGCCCCGCCCCCGCCCTGCTCACCGGGGAGGGTGAGGGCCCCGCCGCCTCCCGCCCTGCTCACCGGGGAGGGGGAGGCCCCGCCCGCCCTGCTCACCGGGGAGGGTGAGGCCCCGCCTCCCGCCCTGCCCCCCGGGGAGGGTGAGGGCCCCCCCCCCCCCCCGCCTCCCGCCCTGCTCACCGGGGAGGGGGAGGGCCCGCCCCCCGCCCTGCTCACCGGGGAGGGGGAGGGCCCGCCTCCCGCCGGGCGGGGGGAGCAGGACAGGGGGCAGCGTGTCACCCAGCCCCCTCCTCACCCTCCCCTCCCCGTGTCCCAGGCGGCTACTACCTGACCAGCCTCTCGGCCAGCCTGGCCCTGCTGAGCGGCCTGGGCCGGGCCCCCGCGCTGCCCCTGAGCCCCTCGCAGGAGCTGCAGCGCGCCCTCAGCCTGTGGGAGCAGCGCCGCCCGCCCGCCACCCGCAGCCTCCAGGTAACGGGCCCTGCCACCCCCCGGACAGGCCCGGCGGACAGGCGGGTCCTGCGCCCCCTGCACAGAAGCAGCGCCCCACGCAGAGCATCGGGAGAGAGTGCGTCCCAGGTGCCGGCGCTGCCCAGGGCTCTAGGCGCTCAGCCCGAATCCTCAGAGATAGGCCATCGCTGCCCCATTTCACAGAGGAGGAAACGGAGGCGTGGCCTGGAAAGGGATTGGACACGGGGAAGGCTGAAGCCTCAAATCCTGGCTTCCAGCCCCAGCGGGGCCCCTCCGCTCCCTCACCAGACACCATCCCTGACCTCCACGTCCCCGCCGCCCTCCTCAGACTGGGTGAAGAGGCCACACTGTAGCCAGGTCCTGGGCCCAGATCCGGGCTCTGCTCCTTTGGGGTTGTGGGAGCTTGAGCAAGTTCGGTAACTAATTTGAGCCTCAATTTTCTCATCCATAAAATGGGACAGTAGGACCTACCTCCTGGGACTGATAGGATTAAATGAGCTAAAACCAGGGTGCATGCTCAGGACACAGTTAGCTCCATCTGAGTGTGCGGGCCAGGCTGCCTGCGTGTGACCCAGCAGCCTCAGCACATCCCTCCCCTCCTCGGGGCCCCCTAGGGCTCACCTTGTTCAAAGGCTGTTTCCAGTTGGTTCTGCAGAGCCGAAACCCGGGCCTCGAGCTCTGCAACCACATACGCTCCAGGCGAGGCTGAGTTTCTGTTTCCCTGCACAGCGCCTCCTCCGGGTGGCCTACCAGGACCCCGGCAGCGGCTGCACCTCCAAGACCCTGGCCGTGCCCCCCGGGGCCTCGATTGCCACCCTGAACCAGCTCTGTGCCGCCAAGTTCCGGGTGGCCCAGCCGGACGCCTTCGGCCTCTTCCTGTACAAGGAGCAGGACTACCACCGCCTGCCCCCCGCAGCCCCGGCCCACCGGCTGCCCACGGCTGGCTACCTCGTCTACCGCCGCCGGGCGGAGCGGCCGGAGCCCCTGGCCGCCTCCCTGGGGGCAGCAGCGGAGGCGGGCAGCGGGGAGCCAGAGGCGGGAGGCGGGGAGGAGGGGGCGGGCAGGGAGACGGGGACATCGAGGCCAAAGCCAGCCCCTGTGACAGCTGCTGGGCAGGAGGAGAGCCAGGCGGGGGGAGGCCCTGCTCAGCCAGGCGCGCCGGAGGCTGAGGGAGGCCGGGCAGCAGAGGAGTAGCTGGGATGGCCGGGGGCACTGGGGGCAGAAAAGGAGCCTGCTGAGAAGGCCTTCCGAGGCCCCAGCCCCCCTCACTCTGAGCTGCCATGCCTCTGACACTCATCTCTGCCCGCCTGCGGGGGAAGCGCCTGGACAGCCGCACCTGCGGCCTCGGAGTGAAGAGGGGCCTGGGGGCCCCAGACCAAGGCCCAGGGCCCTCTGCCTCTGCCGCTCTGCCTGGCCGGCCGGCGGCCCTCCACGCTGGGCTTTAAGGCCGTGGAGGACTCCGCCTGCCCCGGGTGTGAGGACTCAGGAGGCAGCAGGGGCTGGGGCCAGCCCTGCTCCAGGCCCCTGGGGGGCTGGACCTCCAAACCCCAGCGCCCTCACATGCAAAGTGGGGGCGCAGTGCCAGCCTGTCTGCTCCCAGAGCGGAACTAGGCCAGGGGAGAGGGAGGGAGGGAGGTGGGGTGTCCGCCTCGCCCCCTCCAAGGGTCAAGGGTCGTTCGCTGCCCTTGCTGAGGCTGATCCCCCAGTGGAGACCCCGAGGGCAGGTCCCGCTGGAGGGAGCAGCACCCAGTTCCATCTTTCCCAGGATGGACCCTCCTCCCGGGCCTCGGGGCCTCGCGGGGGGCCTCCGGGGGGAGGGGGGGCGGGGACGTGGGCAGGAAGGCGGCTTTCAGATGGTCCGGGGAGGGCCAGGAAACCATTTCTCTGCCCTTCACTCCTCGGACCTCTCAGGAGCGTTAGGGAGTTAGTGCTCTTACCCACTGAGTCCGGGAGAGTGCCTCCTGAGTGCCACACCGAGGCCATTAGGGGCCCCACCCCAGCCGGGCATCAGGTTCCCGCTACTCCGAGCCCTGCTGAGCCACCAGGAAGTTAACCTCACGGCCCCACAGAGCAGGCAGCAAATCTGAGCAAAGAAAGTGCCGGCGGCAGCCGCCAGGGGGCGAGAGTGGCCCAGGAAGCCGCTGAGTGGGTGCCGAGGGGAGGGTGGCTCCCAGGCTTTGCGCGGGCAGCCAGCCACGGGGCACTGGGGGCAGCAGGGCTGAGGCGGGGGCCCTCAGCTGCCTCGGGGTCAGCGGCCGGACCCAGCCAGCCTCGCCGGGACCACCACCTGGGAAGGAACTGTCCGTGGCTGGAGGAGGACCCAGCCCGCTGCACACCAAGGGACATGGCCCGCTCCTCGGAGGGGACGGCTGGGGGTGGGAGGCCTGGACATGGGGCAGACAGACCAGCCAGATGCAGCCCGGGGGCGGGGCTCCCAAATTCCCACTTCCACCCTCTCCCCCAGCTTCTCCCCGCTCAGGGACTCTCCGCTTGGGGCTTTTGTGTGCCTCTCCCCCGCCCCACTCCCACCCCCACCCCCACCCCCAGCCTCGCTCAGTGCTGGACACTCCTCAGGCTCAATAAACACTGTCCTCTGACCGGAGTTTGGTGACACCGAAGGGCGATGGGTGGGGAGCTGGGAGGTCAAGGGAGGGCTGGGGCTGGGAACCAACCAGGGTGCTGCAAGTTCAGAGGGGGAGGAGGGCCTGGGGGCGGCAGGCACTCGGAGAGCCCGGGCCGGATGGGGAGCAGACCCTGGGCCTGGCGGAGGCTTCTGGGCTGTCTCGGGGCCTCTGCACGCCGCTCTCGCCCCTTCCCCCGCGGAGTCCTGGTTCCTGGCTCTGGGAGTTCAGCACCGCGGGCGCGCACACCACACACACACTCACACACACACCAACACACACACACCACACACATACACACACACTCACACACATACATACACACACACACCCCACACCACACACATACATACACACACACCACCACATACACACACATACATACACACACCACCACATACACATATACACACACACCACACACATACACACACACTCACACACATACACACACACACCCCACACCACACACATACATACACACACACCATACATACACACACACCACACACACACATACATACACCACCACATACACACACACCACCACATACACACACCATACCACACACACACACACACACCACACATACACACACCACACACATACATACACACGCATCACATACATACACACACACCACCACACACACACACACCACCACACACACACACACATACACACACTCACATACACACACCACACACACATACACACACACCACATACATACCACACACATATACACACCCACACACACATACATACACACACACATATATATATATACACATACACACACACACACACCATACACACACACACCACCACCACCGCCCCGCAGTGGCTCAGGCTCAGCAGAGCACTGCCAGGCCCTGCCTCCTCCTGGGTGTTTGTCTTCTTAAGAGATTCTGGCTCAGGTCGGGCAGGTAAATCAGCATAAACAAGGGTCACCATGCAGGTGTTGGGACTCTGGGCAGGGAAGGCACCGATAGGCTGGCCTAAGACTGATCTCGTTATCCCCATTTTACAGGTGAGCAAACTGAGGCTTGCTCAGGGAAAGGGGCTTGTTACAGGGCTCGAACCCCAGGGTCTGTGGGTCCACAGAAGGACTCTTTACTCATCCCCTCGGCAATCATCTATGGGGTGTCTGTCTGGACCAAGCACCCCGGCCAGAGGGAAATGTGATGTAACCCCCATCTCACAGAGGACGCCTCAAAAAAAGTCGAATTACGGAGTCATTTACTAAAAGCCAGCGGCAGAGGAGGGAGCGAAAGCACTCCGGACCTCGCAGCCGGGCAGCTCACCACGCCTGGCTCATGTTGGCAGAAAATCACAAGGGTATCGATGACATCTTTGGGTCTGGAATGAGGAACCTGTTTCCAGAGAAAAAGCGTTTTCACAGAAGCAGAATCTGAGAGGCTTAGCTATCTCGGAATCACTGAATCACCGGAAACGCATCACCATTATCTGGGCCACCTGGACAACTGAGCGTAAACGATCCAGATTCTGGGATCCCTGAGTCAGCAGGAACACGCCATCTGAAGCCTTTTAGGATGATCTGAGTCGGGGACCACGGAGTCGACCGGAACTCAGTTATCTGTAGCTGCTGTGAGGATGTAGGCAGGTAACTGAGCGCCCGGAGGAATGTCCCGATGACCAGTGAGGTCACAATCCATGGGACATGCAAACCATCACCACGGAGTATGGGATGGCATACCTGGGCTCCGAAAATCAAAATAACTTTTAAATGAGGACAGAACCCAAAGCAGCAAGGTTAGAATATTAAACAGCAATGTTTACCCAAGGGTGGCTGCCACCATCCTCAGAGACTGATGAGGTCTGGGGAGGAATCAGAGTCTGCGCCTGGCGGAGGAGGCGGGCTCTGCGAGGGCCACGCCTGCCGGGGTCCAGGGCGCCTGGACCTCGCAGGAGCTCCCACTCCCTCCCTCCCCGGCAGCCGCCGCAGGTCCCTGAGGGCTTGTCCATTGTCTGTCTGCCCCGCCGGAAGGCCGCGGCCAGGTCGGCCTGGTTCCCGTAAGCCTGGGGCCTGAACAATGTCGGCCGGAAGCTGGCACTTGGAGCCGAGTAAGGCCCCGGGAAGACTCTGCCTGGACGGTCCTCGCAGCTCCGGGCGCGGGCAGTGCATTCTCCTCCGCCACCGCCAGGCGGCGAGCGCGCGCCGCTCCGGGCCTCCAGCCCGGCCCCCGCTCACCTGGGGCCGCCCGGGGGCAGGGTGCCCAGAGGACCAGCCCCGCCTGATGCGGGGAAGGGGCAGCCCTGCAGCGGGGCCGGGGCCAAGCCAGGGACCGTCCTGCAAACGGGGATCCCGAGGCCAGAGGTCGGAACGTGCTGAGGGAGGGGCTGCCCACTGCCAGGGCTTAATGGGCCAGGCGGGCCCGGGAGTCAGGGCGTGTGGGCTGGCCCGAGGGCCCACTGGGGGGGGGTGGGCAGGAAGGCAGTCCACGACCCCACCCTGACCCACCTTCAGCACCGAGCGCTCAGCACCCTGCCTGGCTTCCAGGCCCAGGCCCACACCCAGAAGCACCCTGACTCACACTCGCTGTGGGTGACGCCTGCCTGCCACTCCTGTGAGGAAACCCGGGCCAGAGTGCTGGGGGCACCCTGACAGGGTCACTGTGCCCTGCCGGACGGACACGGGCACACACCGGCCCCCCCCTCCGGCCCACAAACATCCTGGACCTTCAAATTCAGCTACTTCCCCTGGGGCTCAGACTGTGACTCCCTCACACACACACACACACACACACACACACACGGACAGGCTGACACACATGTGGTGACCTGCTACACAGAAACCTCACAACACACCTAGCGGTGCAGGACTGCCTGGCGCACCGGTCCCTGCTCAGGCACGGCACACAGGCACGGACACCGAGGCCCTCACAGGCACAGACTCAGAGACACACGCGCACTCCTTATGCTTCTGATCGCACAGAAGAGAGCCAAGCCCTTCGGACTAACCTCACTCCCAGCCCGAGCCTATGCCAGCCACCACTCAGCCACCCTGCCCCATGGTGGGGGCTGGAGCTGCTGGGAAGACCCCTGTGTGGGGGGCGGCGAGCCCCCTGGCCAGGCGGAGCAGGAGCGGCCGCTGGGTGGGGAGCCTGAGCTCATCAGATTCCAGCCGGGGTGATTCACCGGAAGGGCCTGGGGAGGACGGAGGATGGGGGGGCAGGCTCAGGGACTGGGACTTCGGGGGCCTAGGTCCTGGGACTTCGGGGGCCTAGGTCCTTCAGACCACAGGGTCCTGGTCCAGAGCAAGCCTCTGTCCGGGAGAGGGGCTTCCGAGGGCGGCCCCGCCTGAAGGCCTGGCTCGGGGAGGGCTGGGGACCAGAGAAGAGCCAGGATGAGACAATGGGCCCCGCCCGCCCGCCCGGCCCCTGACCCCCGCCTCCCAGCCCAGCAGCTGGGTGTCTTCAGGGGTGAGGCCAAGGGCGGGGGCAGGGGTGGGGTGACCTCCATGACCATTTTGGCCCCGTGGGCTCTCAGCCCGAGTGGCCCCCAAGGCCCTGAGGGGCTGGGCCCGCGTGGCCCTGCCAGGCCCTGGGTTAGAGACCCCGCTGCCTGCCCGAGCAGCCTCTGCCAGAGCCCAGAGGATGTTTTCCTGCCAGGCCCCTGATGCTGAGGACCGAGCCGCTGTGCGCTGTGCGGGTGACAGGAAGAGAGCACGGGGCTGGGCAGAGCGGGGCGCAGGAAGTGCCTTTCTTGGAACTCTGCACCAAAATAGCCGCCTGTCCCCTCTCCGGGTCTCAGTGTCACCGCGGGAGGTTGGTGTCTCCAAGGAGACCTTCCCCGGGGAGGGGCCGGACTGACCCGAGTCTGGCTTTCGCCGCCACCTCCCCCGCCTCCCACCCGCGGCCCCCCCATCCCTGCCTCAGGCTCCGCTCCGCTTTGAAGTCCTAACATAAATATCATGTCTGCTTGCGTTCCCCTTCCCTGCCGGTCACAGCCCCCAGCCCTGGCTCCCGCCCCGCCGGCCAGCTCCCTCCGGGGGTGTGTGCCAGGGCCGGGGAGGGAGCCGGGACCACCCAGGGAAGGTGGTGAGCCAGGGACCCTGGTTAGGATCGGGGAGCAGAGTGGGCAGGACACCAGATGGAGAGGGGAGACAGGGGCCAGAAATCCACCAGGTGACAGTCCGGGGACAGGGCAGGGAGAGGCCGAGGCGGGCAGGAGAGCTGGGGCCGCTGACCCAGAGAGGGGAGGGAGGGGAGAGGGAGGACGGGCCCAGGCGAGTGAGGGAGGGAGAGGGCGCTGGGCAGGAAGAGAAGGGGCAGTTCCAGGGCCAGGGGCTGAGACGGGGCAGCAGCGGGCAGACCTGGTGGGAAAAAACGTCCCTGAGGGGCAGCCAGGACAGGGGAGCCCTCAGCAGACTGAGAGGAGCTGGTCACCCAGTGACCGGCCTCTGATGGGGCCGGAGTCCACCCCAGAGGTGCCCTCCACAGGCGAGGCGGCGTGGCAAGGAGGGCGAGCTGGGCTTCCAGGGCTGGGCCGGCCTCGAGGGCCCTCCACGCAGCTCCAGCGGCGATGGACAGAGGGAGGGGGCACGGTGAGGACCGGGAGCCCCTGTCCCGGTTTAGGCTCTCCATCTCGGATGGTCCTGCTCCGCCTCCAGCTGCCAGGTGGCCTGGGCCTGCCTTGTCCCTCTCGGGACCGTGTGCACGTCGGCTCCAGGACTCCCTTTCGTGCGGGCAGATGGGGCCAGATGTGCAGGCCAGGCATCTGCCAGTGGAGGGACGGGGCCCCAGCTGGGCCCAGGCTGGGCAACCTGGGAGCAGCCCTGCTTCTCCGCTCACAGCTGTGGGCACAGGTGTGGGCCCCGGGGACTCACACCCATCACCCAGCTGTGCACACACAGCGAGGCCGGCTGTGCAAGCACACACAGGGTCAGGCACAGACACCGGGCACACCCGCCAGCACCCACAGCCCCCTCCAGCTGTCAGGAGCCTCTTCCCCGGGGGCCCAGCTTGGATAACACCCCTTCTTCCCGAGCCCACCTCCCCAGACCTGCCTCTCCCACCCTGTCCAGTCCATGCACCACCCCCTTCCCACGGGGCTCTCCCATCAGAAGCTCACGGGGTGCGGCCCGGCTCTCCCCGACTCTCATCCCTCCCCCCTTCTGCCTGGGACTCTCCCACCTCCTCTCCTGCGGCTCCCACCCAGCGGGCGCTCCCGCCCACCCGGTGGCGAGGTGGTCCGGGAAGAATGTGGAAGGAGGAGGGGGATGGGGCCAAGGGCGGAGGAAGGAGGTGATCTGTACACAGAGCAATGTGCCGGCTCAGCAGCCGGACTGCCAAGGCTCTCTCGGATGCCTGCCCAGGGGGCGCCCCTAATCACACTCGACCCCCCCATCCTGGTTGTTCCACTGGGCCCTCTGCAGGCCGCCCCTCTGCAGGCTGCCGGCACCCCACCCCACGGCGCACACACAGCATCCAAAACCGCCATCTGGCTCGTCCCGGTAGCTGGGAGACAAGGCTCCTCCAGGGAGAGTGGGCTTCTGTTTTCAGGCGCCTCTTGTTTCTCTCTCTGTGTCTCTTTTTAAAATGTATTTTTATCGATTTCCGAGAGGAAGGGAGAGGGAGAGGGAGATAGAAACATCAATGGTAAGAGAGTCATTGACCGGCTGCCTCCTGCACACCCAACACTAGGGATCAGCCTGCAACCTGGGCCTGTGCCCTTGACTAGAATCAAACCTGGGACCCTTCAGTCCGCAGGCCGACGCTCTATCCTCTGAGCCGAGCAGACAGGGCTCATGCGTCTCTTGAGGGGAGCTCACCCCATCAGGGCCATGATCAGAACGGGGAACCCCAGATTCTTGACCCCCTGTGTGAGCTGAGCCTGACATCCGAGCAGTCTCCACCCGGCAGGGAGGCACTGGCCTCGGGCCCAGCTGAGGGCAGGCTGTGGTGGGCATCGCGCAGGAGCCAGCCAGAGGCGGCCGAGTGGCCCGTCCACCTGACTGCACTCCTGCAGGCCCACGGAGCCGCACTCTGAGATTGCCGTTCACCATGGCAGCGGCTGACTGTGAACTAGCACTTCCCCTGAATCCAACATCTCATCCACACAGCCATCCCCATAGCCATCTATCCATCCACTCACTCCTCCATCCACCTGTCCATCTCTCTACCACCCATCCATCCGTACTGATGCTTTTATCTAACCACCCTTCCACCCATCCGTCCACCCACCCATCCATCCACCCATCCATCCGTTACTGATGCTTTTATCTAACCACCCTTCCACCCATCCGTCTGTCCACCCATCCATCCGTCCACCCATCCATCTGTCCATCCACCCATCCATCCGTTACTGATGCTTTTATTTAACCACCCTTCCACCCATCCATCTGTCCACCCACCCATCCATCCGTCCACCCATCCATCAGTCCACCCAGTCTCCTGCTTCCACCCTCCGGTCATCCATCCATACCTCCACCTCCCCAGCCTCCAGGCATTGCTGCCTCAGTTAGCATTTTCTCTGTGCAGTGGGGGAACTGAGATGAGTCGGGCTGAGCAGGACCAACAGGAAGAGTAAGACCACCAGCCCCTCTCACCCCAGACCCCTGGTGCTGTGCCCCTGCCTCCGCCATCCTGGCGAGGACAGGAAGTTCTTAGACTGCCTCACCCTCACCGCTCCCAACCTGCCCGGGGCAGGTGAGCGCCGGGCACCCACCCGAGCTGGGCACCCAGCTCTGCCTCCAGCCTCACTTTCTATCTACCAAACCCTTGGTTTTGTTGGGGGGAGGTGCTCCCCACTGCTCCTCACCATGGTTCCCATTTCTTGACTCAAGCTTCCCTCCATTTGAAGTAGGCTCAGCGGGGCCATCTGGAAATTGGCCTGTGACCCTCCTCCTCCTGCTTCCCCTGCCTGCCCCCAACCCCTCACCCCAACAGGGCTGCAGTCCTGACCTCTGGTCCGCCACGCCCACTAGCCAGACGCCTGCAGCCTCCCCTCAGACGCCCCAGCTCTGGCCACTGCCCCGATCATGACTGGGCCTGCCACACCCTTGGACCGGGCTCGGGCCGCCCTCAGGAGCCTCCAGAGGCTGCCTCCCCCAGCCTGGCCCGCCCTGCTGCCCAGCTCTCCAGCCAGCTCCCTCCCTCGTCCCGGACGATTGCAACAATAGCTGTCCCTGGCCTCCAGTCCCCTCTCCACCCATCGCACACCAGCCGCAGGGCGCTGTCCTGCTCCTTCCCCTCGGCCCCACAATAGGGGCCAGCCTTCCAGCCAGCCTCTCCATCCTCACCGTCCCCCACCGTCCGCACCCAGCCCGGGGCGTCCTCTGTACTCTCCGCACATCTTGGGCTCCTCCTCCTCGAGCCCTGACTAGGCTGTGCTTCTTCCCGGCATGCCTTCCTCCCACCCTCATCCCTCGATGTCATGCCTGACTCTCAGGCTGCGTTCAAATGACTCTTCGGGGCGCGGCAGCAAGAGAGGTAGAAGAAGAGCCGGCAAACCGCCCTGGCGGAGCGCTCAATGGTTAGAGCATCAGCCTGCGCACCAAAGGGCTGTGGGTTCGATTCCCAGTCAAGGAAGGGCCCATGCCTGGGTTGCAAGTTCGATACACCTCGCTGGGGTGTGTGCAGGAAGCAACCAATCAATGCATTTTTCTCACATCAATGCTGCTCTCGCTCCCTCCTCCCTCCCTCCCTTCCACCCTCTCTAAAAATCAATGGAAAAATATCCTCAGATAAGGACATCTGCGGCTCCCTGGCCTCATTCTCCCTGTCTGCAGAAGGCCTGCCTGCTGATTTTCCGGGACCTCCCAGTCCTAGGATGGTCTGCTCCTGGGGAAGGCTGGGGAAGTGGAGGAAACAAGTGAGCTGTGGCTCAGGCGAATCCCTGTGAGCCAGGCTCCTTACTTCACCAAGCCTCATTCATTCATTTGTTCATTCAGCACATCTATGGCCAGCTGTCCGGGCTCAGACAGCGGCCCTGCCCTCCCGGAGCCCACAGTCTCCTGGGGCAGGCGTTCTCCCTGAGGGCATGTTGCCCGCAGGAGGAATGCCAGTGGACGATGTCTGGACCTTTTTGGTTGTCTCACTGGAGACATCCTACTGGCCACTGGGTAGAGGCGAGGGATGATGCTAACGTCCCAGAAAGCACATTCGAAGGAATAATTGCCCAACCTGCGCAGGAAGACAGCCAAGGAGGGAAATCCCTGACATTGAGGGGTTCAGGCCCACAAGGAAGTACATGCCACTTTAGACAGTGATAAGGGCAAAGGAGAATCATGGAACTAGGCTGGGGCCAGGGAGCCCGAGGGTGGGGGAGGGGAGGGGGTCAGGGACTGCCACTGGGACTGAGACCCGAAGGGAGTGAGGAGGCAGAGCATCCAAATAACTGCAGGAAGCCCTAACCGGTGTGGCTCAGTGGATAGAGCTTTGTCTGCAGACTGAAGGGTCCCAGGTTCGATTCCAGCCAAGGGCATATGCCCCAGTTGCAGACCCATTATTTTCCTCTCTGAAATCAATAAAAATACATGAACAACAACAACAAACCCCAAATAACTGCAGGCAGCGTGCTCCGGGTGGGGCAGAGCAGGGCAGAGGTACTGAGGAGAAATGATCCTGTGAGTTTCAGGAACAGCCGGAGCTCCGGAGCGGCTGGAGAGGGGCAGGTGGGGGGTAGGTCGCGTGGGGCCGGCGGCTGTGGTGGAGAACTGGGCCTTTCCTCTGAGTGAGATGGGGGCCTCGAAGTTTCTGAGCAGGACCTGACTGAACGGGGAGCAGGCAGAGGGGCTGGGGAGAGGCTGTGGTGAGAACCTAGATGACAGACGGCAGTAGGGGCCAGAGGAGGAGGTCAGAGAAGGTGGTGAGAATCAGAGTCTGGTCTGTTTTGAAGGGAAGCCCAAGGACATGCTGAGAGACGGGACTCGGGTGTGGGAGAAAAAGAGTCAGGATGAGCTCAAGGCTCTGGGCCGGAGCCAGGGGAGGCTAGCTGTCCATGTTGTGGTTCCTCACAGAAGCCGGTAGGCCTTGTCCATGCTTCACATGTGCCCAGAGGTAAACCTCGACAGCACCACCTCTGGGCACAGAGCAAGCACCTCCAAAGCCCTGGTCCTCCGGGGCCGCCCTGGCCCTGGAAGGCGGGTGGCAGGGCCGCCCTGGGCCCACCCCCGCCCAGATTCGCTCCGAAGACTAAGGAACACTTGCCTCATGCTTTGCAGCTGACAAAGCACATTTGCAAACACTGAGGGCTGTGATACAATAGCCCCTTGAGCAGCAAGGCCCTGACTCATTACCCCCGTTTTTCAGATAAAAATGGAGACCCAGAGAGGGCTAGCGACTCCCCTGCAGGCACACAGCCCCCCAGTGGCAGTGAAAAACGTGGAGGAGCAGAAGCTCTCCCTCAGGTCCCCACTCCCAGGTCCAGCTGCTGCCAAGAGCAGTGGGCGTGCACGGGTTAATCTGACAGCCAGCTCCCCGGGGACCATCCTGGACCAGGGCCTCCAGAGGCCTCCGCGAGGGGCAGGGGGAGGACCCTGGCCAGGCCCCGAGGACAGGGAGGGCTCCACACATGCGATGCCTGTGTCATACACACGTGTGTGTCGCTGTGTGCCCCATGCCCATACATGGTCTCTCACCAGTTCCCTGGGGGCAAGCCCTGCTCACCCCCGCAGCCTGCCCTCCTGAGAAGCATTTCCTGTTTGGGGGCGGCCTGCTTTCCCTCCAAGCCCAGGTTCCCAGGCCCCCAGGCTGAGCAGAGGTTTCGGGAGAGCGGCCGCTGTCCCTCCTCCTTCCCCACACCCCCCAGGCCCGCTGGAGCAGGAAGCAGGGGTGAGGGGGAGGTTGACGCAGGAGCTAAGGTTATAAACGAGGGACTGGAGGCGTCTGGGCCTGGCCCTGGCCGGTAGCTTGGCTAGTTGGAGTGTCATCCTGACCGAAGCTGAGGCTGCATGTCCCCACAGACACCTACAGAATCAACCAATTAAGGCATAAGCCAGCGGAGCAACACATTGATGTTTTCTCTCCCCCGACTCCCTTCCTCCCTTCCTCTCTCTCTCTCTCTCTCTCTCTCTCTCTCTCAAATCAACACATAAAAATTTTTTTTTAAGAAGTCTGTGCATGCTGTGATCAAGGGACTCGCTGCCATGTGCTGAGGCATGTAGAATGTGTGTGCACCTGGGGTAGCATGTGAGAGCACGTGAATGTGTGGGAAGGGGCTGCAGGCCTGCGTGGGTCTGTAGTGAGGGGAAGGGCTTACATGTCAGACTATGTGCAAACCTGGTCCACGGAGAGAGCTCTCGGGTGGGGAGAGGAGCATGCACACATGTGTAATGTGAAGGGCATGAGTCAGAGCATGTTTCCACATGCATGGCAAGCTGTTGGCCTGGGAGCTGCTCAGGGGTGTGATGAGATTGGTGTGTCCAGATTTGGGTCACGGCCGGTCTCTGGGAAGTGACCTCACCCCACCCAAGAGCCCGGGGCTGCGCTGGGTTTTCCGAGGGTCGTCCAGCCTCTCCAGGCAGCTGGTGACTCCCGCCTGCGAGTGCTCCCGCTCTCCGCCCCGCCCCCCGCCCCAGCGCCCCCTGCCCCTGCCCCGCCCGCCCGCTTCCTGCTCGGGCCGCCCCCCCGGGAGCGCAGCGGGAGCTGGCGGCCGCCCCAGCCCGCTCCTTACAAGGCTTGGGTCCGCGGCCCGCCCCGGCCCGCCCCCGGGCCCAGGCCCGCCCCCTGTCAAGAGCGGCCGCGGCCCGGGCCCGGGCCAGTCGGGGGGCGTCGCGATGCTGCTGCGCCTGCTGCTGGCCTGGGCCGCCGCGGCGCCCGGGCTGGGCCAGGCGCCCTGGGCCCCGGAGCCCCGCGCCGCCTGCAGCCCCGGCGGCTGCTACGCCCTGTTCCCGCGGCGCGGCACCTTCCTGGAGGCCTGGCGGGCCTGCCGCGAGCTGGGGGGCGACCTGGCCACGCCGCGCACCCCCGAGGAGGCCCAGCGCCTGGGCAGCCTGGTGGGCGCCGGCCCGGCCAGCGGGCTGCTGTGGATCGGCCTGCAGCGGCAGGCCCGGCAATGCCAGCCGCAGCGCCCGCTGCGCGGCTTCACGTGGACCACGGGCGACCAGGACACGGCCTTCACCAACTGGGCCCAGCCCGCCTCCGCCTCCGGCGCGCCCTGCCGGGCCCAGCGCTGCGCCGCCCTGGAGGCCGCCCGCGAGCACCGCTGGCTGGAGGGCTCCTGCACGCTGGCCGTGGACGGCTACCTGTGCCAGTTCGGCTTTGAGGGCTCCTGCCCGGCGCTGCCGGAGGAGGCCGGCCAGGCCGGCCCCGCCGTCTACACCACGCCCTTCCAGCTGGTCTCCACCGAGCTCGAGTGGCTGCCCTTCGGCTCGGTGGCCGCCGTGCCCTGCCGGACGGGCAGGGAGGCCTCGGTGCTGTGCGTGCGGCAGCCCGGGGGCGGGGTGAGCTGGTCGCGGGCCGGGCCGCTGTGCCCAGGCGCCGGCGGCTGCAGCCCGGACAACGGGGGCTGCGAGCAGGAGTGCGTGGAGGAGGCGGACGGCCTGGTGTCCTGCCGCTGCTCCGAGGGCTTCCGGCTGGCGGCGGACGGGCGCGGCTGCGAGGACCCCTGTGCCCAGGCGCCCTGCGAGCAGCAGTGTGAGCCGGCCGGGCCGCTGGGCTACAGCTGCCACTGCCGCCTGGGCTTCCGGCCGGCGGAGGACGAGCCGCACCGCTGCCTGGACACCGACGAGTGCCAGATCGCGGGCGTGTGCCAGCAGATGTGCGTCAACTACGTCGGCGGCTTCGAGTGCTACTGCAGCGAGGGCCACGAGCTGGAGGCGGACGGCATCAGCTGCAGCCCCGCCGGGGACGGGGACGCGGGGGCCCGGGCCTCCCCGGGCCTCGGGGAGCAGCTGCTGGAGGACGGAGAGGACGAAGATGACGAAGATGACGGAGGGGAGGCCTGGGAGGACTTCGATGACGGCTGGACAGACATGCCCGGGCTGCCGTGGATGGGGGCCACACGGCCCCCCGACTTCGGCCTGGCCTACGGGCCTGGCTTCCCGGAGGACCGGGAGCCACAGATGCTACACCTGGACCCCACCTGGCCGCCCCCGCTCGGTGCCCCCAGGGCCCCCCATCACTCCTCAGTGCTCTCCGTCACCCGGCCCCTGGTGGTCTCGGCCACACGCCCGACACTGCCCTCTGCCCACCAACCTCTTATCATCTCTGCCACACGCCCACCCTTGGCCCCGGCTCCGGGGCACCCTAAGGTCCCGGCCATGCACCCAGCTCTGCGCCCTGACCACTCGTTCCCCGTGATCTCCGTCAACTACCCAGATCTGCCCTCTGTCCGCCAACCTCCCGTTACCCCTGCCCCTCAGCACCCTAGGGTCCCGGCCATGCACCCAGCTTTGCACCCTGATCAGCGGTTCCCCAAGATCTCCGTCAACTACCCAGATCTGCCCTCTGTCCACCAACCTCCCGTTACCCCTGCCCCTAGCCCAGCCCGGCCCTCTGCCCCTCAGCCCCCAGCCATCTCAGCCAAACACCCTGAACTGCCCACTTCCCCCCAGTTCCCCATGTTCCCAGACGCCCAGGTGGTTGGCTCCCAGGCCACCACCCATTGGCCTGGAATCCCAGCTGGCCACACCCCTGTGGCCACCGCCCCCAGTGCTCACCAGTCCCCTGTGACCGCAGATGTCCCGGCTCTCGGAGCCCGGGCCACCCACCTTCCCAGAACCTCCGCTCCCCAGCCTTCCCTGAGCACTACCTCCAGCTCCCCCGCGGCCCCTGCCCATCGAGTCCCTGTGCCTGCTGCCGCCCAGCCCCCAGGCCTCCCCGCCCCCCTGCCCCCTCGGAGCCCCAGGAACCAGAGTGCCCCGTCCAGCCCCGCACACGCTTCCTCCAAAACCCCGCAGGTCCCCAGAGCGGGCGCCTCCCCTCCCACGCTGACCCCAATGCCCTCAGCAACCCCCGCAGCGGCCCCCACGGCCCTGGGGGAGGCCAGTCCTGCAGGCCGGAGCCGGAGGGATGACCGGTGGCTGCTGGTGGCACTCCTGGTGCCCACGTGCGTCTTCCTGGTGGTCCTGCTCGCCCTGGGCATCGTGTACTGCACCCGCTGCGGCCCCCATGCGCCCAACAAGCGCATCACGGACTGCTACCGCTGGGTCACCCACTCGGGGAGCAAGGGCCCCCCAGAGCCCACGCCCCACCGGGGCAGCCTCACGGGCGTGCAGACCTGCAGAACCAGCGTGTGACGGGCCCCGCGCCCCACTCCGTGCGGGGAGGGGAAGGGGCGCTCATTGGACACGTGGCCCAGATGACACCAGTGACCATGGGGGTCGCCCAGATGGACAGAGGGCTTCCCGCTCCCGGGCACCGCCCGGCTCCTCTCGGTCAACCACTAGACCTGACTCATGGGAACTCTGCTCCGTGGTCTGGCACCTACGACAGAGGGGCAGCCGAGGCCCCAGGACTCAGGGTGGGTGCTGGGTGTTCTCCAATAAACCGGGTGCCAGCCGCCCCCAGGCTCCTAACCCTGAGGGAAGGGTCTGGGAGGATGCAGGAAAAAAGCAGGGGAACTGCCTTCGGCTTGGCTGGGCCCCCAGGAAACGAGGGAAGACCCTGGAAGGGAAGGTATGCTTCAGAGATGCGCAGGGCGTGGGAGCGCAGAGGGCAGAGCCTTGCCCACGGTGACCCAGAAATCCAGGAAACCGGAGGCTTGGGTGGAGAATTCCATATTTGTGCTTTCTACCAAAACCCCAAGAAGGCAGGGCTGAGCCTGGGAGAGGGCTCTGAAAGGAAAGCTTCTGCTGAGCTGGAGCCAAACTGGGGTGTCCAGGTTAAAGGTAAGCCTTGGGCCCGGTGATGCTGGGGTGGAGGGTCTCATGGGTGAGCCGCTCCTAGCTCTCCTCTGGTAATTCCCTCCCCGGCCCTGCAGGCTGCCCTGCAGCTGGTGGCTGGGCTCGGGTCACTCAGGGTGCCACCCCTCCTCTGGAGGACTCCGGGCACTCCTCCTGCTGCCGGGAGGAGGTGGGAGTCGGAGTCTAGCAGGCGAGGCTGGGAGAGCACTACCTAGCCCAGGAGAGCTGGTCCAATCCAGCCCCCCAAGGCCCTCCGAGGCGTCCTGGGCCACATTTCACCATGGTGTGGGCCAGAAAGAACAGGGACTGCTGCTTGAGCGAATGTTCAGGCTGCTCCAGGCGAAATTCCCATAACCCGGAGGAGGGGATGGTCGACATCACAGCCTGGGAAAACCGTGCAACGGCCAGCATCCTGGGCTCACTGCCTTGGGCACAGGGAGCGGAGGAGCCTGGCCGGGAGGTGCCCGTCACCGCCGCCTCTGTAATTTTTCAGCTGCGGCCTCTAAGGAGCCTCTAATTAGGACGGAGCAGAACCACCACGACCACCCGCGCAGGCGAGGCGGGGTGGCCCACAGGCCCCTTCCCTACCAGGTACCCTATGCCACCGCCTGGCCCCGGGGCCTGGCCTGGGCTGGAAGGCTAAACTGGGCCCCAGGGACTAAGGGGGACTAAGAGACTAGAGGCTGGAGCTGGGGACCAACCTGAGGGCAGAGGGGGTGCGGAGTGAGGCGGAGGGAACCTACACCCAGCCCCCGCCCCCTCTCACGTTTCCCTAACTGGAACCAGACGCCCCAGCAGATCCTGCCCAAGTTTTTAACCTCAGAGACGCCGCCGGAGAAGTTTGCTGCATGGGCGTGGGGGTGGCGGGGTGGCCCACACGCCGGAGTCTGGGAAGGAGGTGCGTGCGCCGCCCTGGGGGTGACGAAGCCTGCCAGGGGAGAACGGCCGGAGCTCCCTCCGGTGACCCCGGGCTGGGGATCCAGAGCGTCTCCACGAGGCAGGAAGGAGTTAAATGCACGGCCTCGGAGGGAGGAGACGGGAGTGGCGAAGGGGGCCCAGAGCCGGCTCTTTGTCATACCGTAATGAGCACCAGATGGGAGCTGCGTGCGGGCCGAGCAGACGGCCTCCCAGGGCCGCGCCCCGCCCGCGCCCGGCCCAGGCTCTTCCCCGGCCCCGAGCCGCGCCTCCAGGCTCCGCCCACCGGCTCTCAGGCCCCGCCTCCCCCAGACCTCCGCCTACCAGCGGGTCCCAGAGCCACGCCCACTGACTGCCGCCCAGTGCCCTCGGGAGCTCCCCGAGGCCCCGCCCATCAGCGCTACAAGCCACGCCCCTGCCAGCTCAGAGTCTCAGAACCAGTGCCCCGCCCCTTTGTTAGCCCCGCCCAGAACGGGGCCGTACCAATGCCCCGCCCATCCGGCCGTAAGCCCCGCCTCCTCAGAGCGGTGTGCGGAGTCTAGGGGAGTTATTAGTTCCTGTTTCCAGGAGGCACGCACGGGGTCCGACCAGAGGTTATCCTTTCTCCTCACTCAGCCCCGAATAACAACTAAAACTCTGCCCCTCCCGGAGCCGGGGGCTCGGCCCACAGCGCAGGGATCTCCACAGACAGTGCTGTCGCAGAGATGCTAACTCTGCCCTCTGGGAATGTATGTGGTCCCCTCAAACCCTCAACCGCCTCTGCAAACTCCGCCCCCAACCGCGAGCCCCGCCCCCTCGCCAAGGGATACCAGCCGTAGGGGCGGAGCCCCGGCCCCGCCTCACCGGGGAAAGCACTCCGCCCACGCAGGCTCTCTCCCCTCACACTGAGGTAATGGCCCACCCCGGGCCGCCCAGTAAAAATGCCCGCGAACCGAACCGCGGCGGCCCGCAAGCCCCTCCCGCCCACAGCACCGCCCACGTGGAGAGCGTGCCCAACCCCTTCTCCCAGGTCCTCCTCCTGCCGGCGCAAGCCCCGCCCACCTGCAGCCCCTCCTCCCGCGAAAGCCCCGCCCACCTATAGCCCCGCCCCCTCAGGCTCTAGCCCCGCCCCTGTTGGCTTAGGACCTTTGAAGTCTCTCACCACCTTGTGGGTCAGAACCCCTCGTCCTGGACCAAGTTACCCCTGAACCCTGCCAGGCGCCCTCCCTCCACCCCCATCCGTGGCTTCCGTGCGTCTAGATTGCGGATTCTCCGGAGGAAGCTCTGACCCGGGGTAGAGCCCAGCGCACGGCGTGGATGAATGGGCCTTTGGTGCCACCTGCCTTCCGCACCGCAGCTTGCAGCCAGCGGGAGGCCTCGGTCCGGCCCCTCTCCCAGAGCGCACCGGTGCTCAATAAACAGTTGCCTCATTCATGTTTTTGTTACTCAGATATCTGCCAGCTCCTTCCTCCACCCCCTCAATCAGCAGATCTGTGGCAGGCGCCCTCCATTGTATTTGAAAGACCTCAAGGGGCCTTGCGCCGGCCCTCAAGCCGTTCTGTGAGCTGAGATGGCCCCTGCCCGCCAGTCTTTACAGAAGCTGGTGGGACTCCTGTGGTCCCTTCCCCACGAATCCTGTTGCCCAGGGGCACAAGCACAATCTCGGGGGGGGGGGGGGGAGCAGAATTGGTAGGGCTGGGTCCTCCCCTAACCCAACTTCATTCAAAGTGTGGACACCTTGGGTGAGGGGGGTGGAGGGATGGAGTGAGTTTGGGCTCAGAGGCTCTCACGTGGGAGCTGAGATTCACACTTTTGGGAGCGGGATTTCACAGCTGATCTCTATATCAGCACTCATCACTACATTTGAAAGCATTCACCTGCTGACTCCCACACAAAATTGGGGCTCCAGGAGGCCAAGGCAGTTGAGATCAGCTCTCGGAGCTCAATCAATAAAATGCTTTTCAAACATTGCTGGGACAGGTGGTGGTAGCTAAGGTGTGTGTGTGGGGGGGGGGCCAGAACTAACACACCTGAGCTCAGTGAGGTGCTAGCACCCATGGGGTACCTGCACTCTCTGCACTGAGCCTAGGCTGGCGCTACCTCCTGACAAACTCAGGCCTGGGAGCATCCCTGATGCCCTGGCTACTATGAATGGGAGAAGGGTTTAGTGCCAAGTGTTAATGAAAATACTGGCTGCTTATTATTATATATGCCTAGTCCTGATCTAAGGGCTTTGCTTGCCTTAAACCCGTGGTCAGCAAACTGCGGCTCTCAAGCCATGGTTTGCCGCTCTATTGACTGAGTTTGCCGACCACTGACCTATACTCTTGATTCCAATAATTACAGGCTGTTGTTCCTTGTGATTAAGCCCCTATCCCAGTGGTCGGCAAACTCATCAGTCAACAGAGGGGCAAACCCAGGCTCGCGAGTCGCATGTGGCTCTCGAGCCGCAGTCTGCCGACCATTGCCTCAACCCACTTAAGATCCATAACAACACCCACAAAGTAAGTGCCCTTCTTATCACAACTCACAGGCGGGAAAGATGAAGACACTCGCCTGAGTGCCTTGCCTTAGGCCACTTGCCCTATTTGGTCGAGTTAGTAAGTGGAGGTTTGAACTCAGGTAGATTCCGTGATCTTCACCCCTCGAGCAGGGCCGGTCCATAATGATAGCCATGTCTCTGATCAGGAAATGCCCACTATTAAAAATAAGTAAGTAGCCGAAACCGATTTGGCTCAGTGGTAGAACGTCGGTCTGCGGACTGAAAGGTCCCAGGTTCGATTCCGGTCAAGGGCGTATACATTGGTTGTGGGCACATCCCCGGCAGGGGGTGTGCAAGAGCCAGCTGGTCGATGTTTCTCTCTCATCGATGTTTCTGGCTCTCTATCTCTCTCTCTTCCTCTCTGTAAAAAATCAATAAAATATATATATATATATATATATATATATATATATATATTTAAATATGTTATTGAAAAAATCAATAAAATATATATTTAATATATTTTATTTTTAAAAATCAATAAAATATATATATTTTTTAAATATATTTTATTGATATTTTACAGAGAGGAAGGGAGAGAGATAGAGAGCCAGAAATGTCGATGAGAGAGAAACATCGACCAGCTGCCTCTTGCACACCCCCTGCCGGGGATATGCCCACAACCAATGTACACACCCTTGACCAGAATCGAACCTGGGACCTTTCAGTCCGCAGACCGATGCTCTACCACTGAGCCAAACCAGTTTCGGCAATAAAATACATTTCTTAAAAAAATAAAAAAATAAAAATAAGTAAGTAAATAAATAAAAAAAATAAAATGCCCACTATTAACAAAACAAAACAAACAAAAGAACCAAAAACACCAAATCCCTCACAGCCCAAAGCTATTCTGGAAGAAGCCCTCACTGAGACGCGAGCAGCCACAGCAATGGCGAGGCCCTGGCCCGCGGGTCTGAGCCGCCAGCGGCAGGGCTGGGTGGGCAGACAACGTGTCCGCAGTCCTGGGTGGACAGAGACCTTTCACACGTGAGTCTGGAGGAGAAGGGCTCGGCCGTTTTGAAAGGACTTGCCTTAGCTGTAGATAAGGGCCGAGAGGTGCTGGGACAGTTCTGAGGTAAGAAAGAGCTGTTTCGTGCTTCTGGCCTGGCTGTGGGCAGAGTCTGGGAAGTTGGTGCAAAGGCGGGTGCAGTGGTGTGAGGGGGCCTATCCTCTCCCGATGAGCACTCTTAGAGCCACCTGAGTCAGTTTCCGCGTCCATTCGGGAATGTTGTGGCCAGTGGCTCTGTGAACGATTAACCTCCTTTCTCGCCCTCCCCCAGCCCCTCTTCTCCGGCGGCTGCAATTGGATTTAGGACATCTCCTAGCTTTTCTCTTGTCGCCACCTCCCGGGGACCTCACCTTTAGGGATGAGTCACAGGGCGAGGACCTCCGGGCTGGTCGCACGGTGACTGCGGCGTGTGAAGCCCCCCCATCGCGGAGAGTCGTGCGGTTTTGGTGGACGATGCTGGCGAGGCATTCACTGCCTGTGACCTGTGGGAGGCAGACGAGGGCTCCAGCCTCGGAGCAGCGTTAGAACATGGCAGTGGTCATGCTCTCCTGTGATTCCCGTCCGTCCAGGGTTTTCTCACCAGGAGGCCGATGAAGTGTCATTAAGAGCGTCGGCTTGGGGACTTAAGGGACCCGGGTTCGATTCCGGTCAAGGGCATGTATCTTGGTTGCGGGCACATCCCCAGTAGGGGGTGTGCAAGAGGCAGCGGATCGATGACTCTCTCTCATCAGTGTTTCTAGCTCTCTATCTCTCTCCCTTCCTCTCTGTACAAAATCAATAAAATATATTTTTTTAAAAAAAGAGTAGACAGCTTTGCTCTGATTCTGAGCTTGAGGGCTGGGGGTCCTTAGGCAGGCTCCCTAATCACACTCTGTCTGCCTCCTCATTTGAAAAGTGTGTGTACCGCCTTGGCTGGTTTGGCTCAGTGGATAGAGCGTTGGCCTGAGAATGGTCCCAGGTTCGATTCCGAGGACATGGCCTCGGTCCCCAGTAGGGGTTTGAAGGGACAGTCAATCAGTGGTTCTCTCTCATCATTGATGCTTCTATCTCTCTCCCTCTCCCTTCGTCTCTGAAATAAATAAAAAATATATATTTATAAAAAAAGAAAAGAAGCCCTAATTGGTTTGGCTCAGTGGATAGAGCCTCGGCCTGAGGCCTGGAAGGTCCCAGGTTCGATTCCGGTCAAGGGCATGTACCTTGGTTGTGGGCACATCCCCAGGGGTGGGTGTGCAGGAGGCAGCTGATCAATGTTTCTCTCTCATCAATGTTTCTGACTCTCTATCCCTCTTCCTTCCTCTCTATAAAAAATCAGTAAAAAATATATTTTTAAAAATAAGAAAAAATAAGAAATTAAAGAGTGTGTGTACTATGAACGCATTCTAGCCACAATAAGCTGTTGAAAAAAGGAAGGGCTGTCTGAAGGAAGTCAGGGTTCCCTCGGGAAGCCAAGGAGGACCTTCAGGTGGCGGCGTGAGCTGCTGCAGGAAGTGGCCTCCGCTGTCGCTGGCATTGGGGCGCCCTGAAGACAGACTCCGGAAATGGATCATGGGAAAGCGTAACCAGAGGGAACTGATGCCCAAACCCACCACGTCCCCAGGGCAGAGGCTCCCAAACACCCCGCCTCCTAAGTGCCTTTGTTCATGGCCCTGTGGTCCCTCAGGTCCATTTAATAAACAGTTAGGTCCAAACAGCATAGTAAGTACTCAGTAGATATTTGAAAAAAAAATTATACACATAGGAAGATGCAAAAATATTTTATTTTATTCCCAAATAACCACAGTCACCAGCTAATGGGGCATGTGATGGGCATCGTATAGCTTCTCAAAACTTGGAATGGAATTGGGCATCACCCCTGTCGTTCCCGTCCCATGTCGACTTTCCTTATGGTGCTTACTTTTTATCATGGCCGCTGCCCAAACCCCAGTTTCACAAAGACATTATCATCTGAAGAAAGATAGTGCTGTCCAAAGCTGAGACTGTGAAGTGAAGCCTGGCCGGTGTGGCTCAGTGGTTGAGTGTCGAACCAGGTCACGGTTCGATTCCGGGTCAGGGCACATGCCTGGCTTCGGGCTCGATCCCCAGTAGGGGATGTGCAGAAGGCAGCTGGTCAGTGATTCTCCTTCTCCCTTTCTCCTCTCTGAAGTAAATAAAAACATATTTTAAAAAAAGAAGAACAAATTGTGAAGTGCCTCAAACGGGACTTTGCCAGTTGTCTGACAGATGTTCTGTATCCTGTTTCTCTCCAAGCTTTCCACTATTCCACAGCGTCCCTGTGAGCTTGCCACAGGGCCTGGGGCCTGACATCAAAGATCTCGTTAGACACCAGGGTCCTGACAGAGGACACTAGGAGGACTGCGACGAAGATACGGGATTGGGGACGCCCCTAGCCCTCCCCTCCCGCCTCTCCTACTTCATTGCCAGGTTTGTCTCATGGAGGCTGATGACAGGATGGAATCTGAAATCAAAATGAGCCTCCTCGGTGTGGCTCAGTGGATAGAGCGTCAGTCTGCAGACAGAAGGATCCCGGGTTCGATTCTGGTCAAGGGCATATGCCACTTCAAGGCCCTTAACCTTAATCACATCTGCAAGGTCCCCTTTTCCCTGTAAGGTAACACATTCACAGGTTCTGGGGATCACGATGCGGACACATTTGGGGTCATTATTCCTCCGCCAACACTCAGGGACCAGGAGAGCGGTGGCAGGTCGGGGTGCAGTCCTGCTAGCCACAGGCAGCAGGCCCCGCTGGAGAGCCCAGTAGGACAGGAGATAAAATCTACTTTTTATTGTCGGCTTGTTTATGAGGGAGAGAAGCTGCCATTTGAGAGTTCTGGCTGCTTTGTGCCTGAGTCCAAGCAGCCAGGAGAGCTGCCCTTGCTGCTGCCTCTCCCAGCCGCCAGGCCTGGGCGAGGGTCTGAGTCATGAGGCATTTCCAGCTTTGGCCTTCATCCTGGAACCGAGACCCTCGTGCTAATGTGCATCTAGCCATCCCCGTCCCACCCCGGCCCTGCTCTCCTAGGCGCCTCTGAGGTGCTTGGCTGCTGTCGGATCTCCATCTGCAGTCCCAGGGCTATTTCATCCCTTAAAGCCTGAAAGGAGAGGAGTCTGAGGCTCTTCTCCCAGGGCCACCATGAGCCCAGCCGGTCAGGGTCCTTTGATGCTGAGCAAACGCAAAGGGAAGCTTTGGCGGAGGTTGGGGCTGTGGGTGAATGTGGGCTGAAAGTCAGGCCTGGAAACAGGTGGGAACGGGGCAGCTTGGGACGCGGGAGCAGGGTCCCCGGGCGGGTGACCAGGCCCTGCCAGATGCGTGCCCCAGCCATTCCCAGGCTCTCGGAGACTTTGCCTAAAATGTACATCCCAAGGCAGGAGCACCCATCTGGCTGTCCCTGGGCCGCATGCCCGCAGATTTGTCTCTTGCGGGGGCGGGGAAGGCTCCCAGCCACAGACCCACCGGCCGGCTTAAAGCGGCAGGCAGCTTCCGTCTCACACCCTCCGAGGACACACTGAGAGGGTGCAGGGTGCGGAGGGAGGAGAAACGTCGATGAGAACATCGGCTGCCCTCCCTACAAGCCCTGACGGGGGGGGGGGGGGGGGGGGCGGGGGGGAGTCGAGCCCAAAAGCTAGGTGTGTGCCCTGACCAGGAACCGAACCCGCAACCTCTCAGTGCGCAGGACAGTGTTCCACCCGCCGAGCCCCTCCCGCAGGGAGGCAGGCAGCTGTGAAGCGGCAGCTTCTCTCGCTAACGAGCAAATAATGAAAAGTAGGTTTTGTTCTCTGCCCTCGCAGGTGCTCCCTGCGGAACCCGCAGGCTGCCTGCCCGCTCCGGCTGCGCCCTGCGGACACTGACACACACGGCGCCCACGGCCGTGAGGACGGGGCTCCTGCGGGCACAGCGTCAGGCGGAGGCGGCGGGAGCCCCGCACGGAAGTAACCCTCCCTTCACTCGCTGATCCAGAGTTATCAGACACTCTGAGGGCCAGCAGCTCCCCCGGGGGTCGAGGGCACCGAGCAGCCAGATGAGAGAGCTGCGGGGACACGGGAGGTGCGACCGCTCGGCGGTGACCTGGAGCCAGGCGGAGGCAGAGGTGGGGGAGGCGGTGAGAGGTGGAGGAGAGTGGACTTACAGGACCCGGGACAGGCCGGGTGTGGGGAGAGGAAGGACGGCCAGGTGTGCCTCCCAGGTGGTGCTGTTCAAGGGGCGGGGACAGGCGAGAAGCCACTGGGAGAGAGGGACTGGGCTGTTTTGGGCCGGGAGTTTGTAGGGTTCAGAGGTCACTCAAAGGGACTGTTTGAGAAGGCAAGTGGGTGCTCGAACCCAGAGCTCAAAGCAGAGGTCCAGGCTGAAGACGGGGCTCCCGCTGTGCCCACGGCTGGGGGCTCGGAAGTTACTCCCCCGGGAGACCCAGCACCCCCTGCCCTTGCTTTCGAGAAGCAGGAGGGACACGGGCTCCTCCCTTCACACATGTCCTATCTCGTGAATGTTGGCATGATAGGTATTAGGTTTAGAAGGTTTTTCGAGCTTTGGGCTCGTTCTTTACTGAAGTCTTAGCCTTTATACCGTCGCAGTCTTTTATAACACACGGGTCTTGCCTTTAGAACATGTTGTGCTTTTATAGCTCTCAAAGCGAAGCTCCTCTACTGAAAGGAAGTCAGTATTTTTATTCTGGCCAGCTCCATTTTATCGGGTTTTAAAACGGCGGTCAGAGAAGAAAAACGCGCCCGACCTCTGAGTGTGACCTTGGGCTTCTGAAGGCTAGCCCGCTCGGCGCCGCCATCAGAGACGAGCTCCTCGGGCAGACGGAGTCCGCCTCGGGCCAGGGACCCTCCCAGGGCGGTGGCCGTGGCTCCGGGGTGCGTGATACGCCCAACAAGTCACCCCGAACAGTGAGAAACGGGACTTCTATTTCCCGCCCTTCTGAACAGCAGCAGTTTGTGTAGAATCAACGTGGTTGTCTGCTCCGGGCCTCTGGGCTTGGGGCCTCCGGACATCTGGGGCGAGTCCCCTGGCCTCACTCTCACATCTGGAAGCCGTGCTGGCTCGGGGCCGGACCTCCGTCCTCCTGTGTGTGGTCTGTCAGGCAGGACGTCCTCCCAGCTGGCCTCAGTCCGCGGAGCACAGGTGGACACTCCTGGCCCCGCAGCCCGGCCCGCAGCTGCACGGCCTGCCTCCCGCCGCGTTCTGTGGATCAAAGCGCGCCCAGCCGGCCCGAATGGGGTCCAGGAAATGGATTCCCCTGCTGGAGGGAAGGAGGAGCAAAGAATCTGTGGCCCTGCCCGGCTGGTGTGGCTCAGTGGTTGAACGGTGACCTGTGAACCAGGAGGTCGCGGATTTGATTCCCGGTGAGGGCACATGTCGGGGTGCAGGCTCCATCCCCAGTGGAGGGTGTGCCAAAGGCAGCCAATCAATGACTCTGATCGCTGATGTTTCCATCTCTCTCTCCTCTCTCTCCGTTATCAATCCTATACAATAAAGATGTAATGTGCAAATGGTCTTTACGCCATGAAGCACAACGACCAACTAACATCCGGGTCACAGATCAGCAGGAGGGTGGGGTGGAGAGCTACAGGAGGGGGCAGGGCAGCAAGCTATGAGGGGGGCGTGGGAGAGGTAACTATAGGAGGGTGGGGTACTGGCGCCGGATTTGTGTGCAGGGCTACTAGTTACAAATAAAAAGAATTTCTGGCCCCATTTAATCTACCACAGATGGCCCCCCTCACACACACACACACAGAATGACCAGAGCAGGTCACTCTGTCCTCAGCAGGCCCACCTCTGACACGCCACCACTGTTCTCCCTCAGAACAGCAACATAAAAGGTTGGCTTTCACTCTAACCAGTATGGCTCAGTGGATAGAGCATCAGCCTGCAGACTGAGGGGGTCCCAGGTTCGATTCTGGTCAAGGGCATGTACCTTGGTTGCGGGCACATCCCCAGTTGGAGGTGTGCAAGAGGCAGCTGGTGGATGTTTCTCTCTCCTCGATGTTTCTAACTCTCTCTCTGTAAAAAAATCAATACAATATATTAAGGTTGGCATTCATTTTTGCAGACCACCCTGCAGAGATGGTCAGACAGGAGAGGCGTTTGGCCGGTGAGCGGCTGCATTGTTGAGGAAGGCCGCTAGCACGTGCCCTGTCCCACATGCTGACCTTACCACGTGATGCTGGCATGGTAAGAGGTGGGGTCTCATGTCCCCTTTCCTGAAACTCCTGGGACCTTCATAATCACCTTGACCTGTAGAAACGGGCAGAGCCCCCACCCCACTGGTGCCTTGTCCTGGGAACATAGCCACCGCGTTCTGAGGAAGCTCAAGCCGCGAGGAGAGGCCCTCTGTGAGTGCCAGGCCTCAGCCCTAGTGAGGCCCTCGGCCCTCGGCCCTCGGCCCTCCGCCCTCCGCCAGCACCAACCGCCAGCTCCGGGGGTGAAGGAGCCTCACGCTGACCCGCCCCTCGCTGTCCGTCTTCCAGCAGAGGCTCCAGGCGCAGAGAGAAGCCGCCCTGTTTGCTTTTCCTGAATCCTTGGCCCCCAGGAACCAGGAGAGACAATAATGACTGTTCATTTTTCTAAGCCGCCCCGTTTGGGGGAGAGTTGTTAAGCTCTGCTAGCCTCAGCACTTGGCCGGAATCCTCAAGGTCATCCCTGACCCAGGAAAGCTGCAGGAGTTCCAACTCTCACATCCGCATTCCACACGGAAGGCGGAATCCTTAGAAAGCCCTTGCAACACATTCTGTCTGTAGTTCATGTGCCAAAACGAAGCCGCGCTACACGGGCGAGGAAGGCCAGACATGCCGCCAGACACCCGGGCTGCGGTGCGGGTGCCAGGGCCCGCCTTTCCCCCCGGGCCTGCCGCCTCTGGGGGAAGCGGGTTGTTTTTGAGGAGAGGCGAATGGAGAGTGGCTAGGGGCTCTGTTGGGGGGGAGGAGCGGAGGCCAAGGAAGAGGGGAATCTTCCCCCTGCAGAGGAGCTGGAGCCAGTACATCGACCCCCGCCCACTCAGCTCCGTGGATGCTTGGGCGCCATAGTGTCCCATCAACGTCACTTCTTCTTTTTTTTTTTTTTTTTTTTTTTAAATATATTTTATTGATTTTGTACAGAGAGGAAGGGAGAGAGACAGAGAGTTAGAAACATCGATGAGAGAGAGTCATCATCGATCAGCTGCCTCTTGCACACCCCCTACCGGGGATGTGCCCGCAACCAAGGTACACGCCCTTGACCGGAATCGAACCCGGGACCTTTCAGTCCCCAAGCCAGCGCTCTATCCACTGAGCCACACCGGTTTCGGCCGACGTCGCTTCTTTACACAGTTGACTTCCTCCCGAAGAAGAGAGGCAGCGAGCCAATGCCAGGGGGAGCCCTGGTCTCCAACCCCTCCCCCCGTGGCCAGTGGGCAGCCAGGCTTTTGCCTAAAACCCTAACACGCAGCCTGACCTTGTCACTTCCCTGCTCAGCCACCTTCGTGGCTCCGGCGTGTCCCCGGTTAAGCACACATTTGGGGGTTTGGTGTCGGAGGCCTCAGCCAACCCTTCCACCGCTCTTTGCTTCTGCGTCCTCACCTCGCCTGCACCCAGGCCTCATGCAGGCGTGTCCCAGCGCCCAGCACACCCTCTGCCCTGTCTGTGCCCCGGAGAACCCCGCCCCCTCCCGGCCCCCTTCCAGGGCCACCCCTCACCCTTACAGAGCTTCTCCCGAGTTAGAGACAAGGTCCCTTATCCGGTGGGTGCAGTGCCAGGCCAGGGCTGGAGGAGCGGGCCGGGCTGGATTCCACCCACACGTGCCCCTCAGCCCTGGCTCCTAACCCCCTGGCCCAGCTGCTCCTGGGAGGAGGCCACGTGCAGGCCCACGCCAGCTCCGCCAGGACGAGGCTCTGCGTGGCCCCGCGCTGTCCTCGTGCCCGTCCGGAGGGGGCTGGCTATTTCCGCTCCGTGTTCTCCAGCCGCTCGCGCCCGTGCCCCCGGGGAACGGAGCGCCAGGGGCCACAGCTCTCCCTCCCCGCCCCGGGGCCAGCACCGCTCCCGGTCCTCGCCCAGCAGCAGAACGGAAGCCCCATGGGCTGCGAGAGGGACCCCGTGGGCCGCGCCTTAGCACTGACCCAGATACCAGCCGACTGAGTCAGCGGCTCAGCCACTCAACCTGAGCCTCAGGCCCGGGCTGGGCAGGGAGGGGCCCTCTCAGCCTCCCCCGCCCCCGGGGTCACCGGAGCGCGACACCCTGTGCCCTCCCACAACCCAGGCCGGCCCATGGCCCACTGCTCAGGAATGCACAGAGGAGACCGTCCACGTTACACCTTTTATTTTATCTGCGTCTCCACTGTCTCCTCCCTCCCCCGCCGCCCCTGAGAGGGGGTGGAAGCCCCAGTTGGAAGGGAAGGGACTACTCTTTCCTCCCGGGAGAGGGACGGTGTGCCCTGGGCCAGGCCCCACTGATGAGGGACGCAGAGGCCTCCATGGCAGAGCGAGGGCATCGTCCAGGAGGCTGGTCAGGCGGGGGCCCCTCGGATGCCCTGTGGCCCTGTGGTCACCAGGAACAGGAAGAGCAGCGAAGCCCGGAGGGTGTGTGCGTGGCTGATGGAGGCAGACCTGGACTTGGGGGGAGGGGACCAGGGACCAGGGAATGTGGTTCGAGGCCGGAGAAGGAGCTTGGGTTACAGGGCTGCTGGATGGGGGGTGAGTCCACCAGGGGGCTGGGGGGGGGGCGGGCAGGGCTGTGCTGTAAGAACCAGGCTCCCAGGACAGGGGCCGAGCTGCAGGGGCTGGTCAGGGGCTGGCCTGAGGCCGGAGGGCAGGGGGGCGGCTGGCAGGGAGGGAGGATGGGGACCTTGGGTGGGTGGTAGGGCCAAGGCCCTGGTGCTACCGTAATCAGCTCTTGAGCTTCACGGACGTCAGCCCAGCCGGGCCTGGCCCCAAACCACCAGTTTGTGCTCTGGGCTGCTCCGGGGCTCCCAGGGTGGCCTCAGCCGCGCAGGGAGGACCCTCAGGAGGCAACAGCTGCCCCAGGACGCCTCCATGTCAGCTTTCTGGAAACTTTCTCCCCTGCACGGACAGACAGACTCCCGAGGCGGATCCTGTGCCATCGCAGGGGCGGGACAGGGCGGCAGGCAGGAGCCGTGCTGGGACAGTTCACAGCCTCAGCTCCAGGGGGCCCCGCATTCGGTCCGTTTGGGACGGCCCCTGGGCCCGCGGGCCTCGGCGGGCGGGGCGGGGCCGCTTTGGGGCCGCGGGGCCTCAGAACGCGCCCGGCCCGTCCCCCGGGCAGCCGCCGTCCCCGTGGACGATGAGCACCGGGAAGTACAGGGCGTCCTCGTAGCTCGGCGGGCTCTCCAGCGGCTCCGTGTCCTCCCCGCGGCGCCCGGGCGGGCCCCCGCTCAGGCTGCGGAAGACGCCGGGCGCCGCGCGGCCGCCCGCCCCCAGCGACAGGCGGCTGCGGCTGAAGGGCAGGCGGGGCCCGGCGGGCCGCGCGGGGGGCAGCGAGCTGCTGCTGACGGAGCGGCGGCAGCGCTGGCAGCCGCGCAGGAAGGCGCCCGCGCCCGCGCCCATGCCCACGGCCTCCGAGTAGCTGGGCACCAGCTGCCGGTTGGAGCAGATGTGCCACTCGAGCTCCGTGAAGTCCACGGTGGCCACGCGCGACAGCGGCGGCGGCGCGCTGGGCCGGCCGGGCTCGCCGGCGCCGAACAGCTTCTCCACCTGGTAGTGCACGTGCGCCGTGCCGCACGCCGCCGCCACGCGCAGCGGCCAGGACAGCGTGGCGGCCGACACGACCCAGAAGACCCAGGCGCGCGCGAACCAGGGCGGCCGGCGCGGGTCGGCGAAGACCAGCAGGCAGTCGCGGAAGTCCACGTCCTTGAGGTGCATGCCCTCGCGCGCCTCCAGGTAGTCGTCCAGGCCCTCGTGGGCGCCGAAGAAGCGCGCGCGCTGCGCCAGGTAGGCCGCCTCGGCCTCGGCGCTGCCGAAGCTGAAGCGCTTGGAGAAGCGCAGGCGCGTGGCGGCGTGCGCGCCCAGGCCCACCAGCTCCTTGGACACGTCGCGCACGCCGAGCGCCGAGTAGTCGAACTCGGCGCGCGCCGTGCGGCTGTCGGCGCGCTCGTGGTAGACCTGCGTGGTGGTGTAGGCGTCGCCGTTGCGGTAGCGCGTGACCTGGCGCGTGCGCCGCACGTAGTGGTAGCTGGTGGCCTTCCACCACACGCAGGGCGGCGCGCGCCGCAGCCGGCCCACCAGCGCCAGCACCGTGCGCGCGTCCGTGCGCGGCGCCCGGCGGGAGCGCGCGTGGCAGTGCCAGCACTCGGCCAGGTAGAGGAGGTAGAGCAGCGACACGAAGGCCAGCGGGATGTACAGGTAGCCGTCCGAGCAGGGGCTGGCGGCGTAGGTGGGCGGCGGCGCGCCGGGCCCGCGCGCCAGGGCCGCCTCGGGCCCCGGGACCAGCCGCGGCACCGTGGCCAGGCGGCACCAGGCCACCACGCCGCCGCACGCGTGGATGAGCAGCGTGAGGAGCAGGCACTTCCAGTGGGACTCGCGGCACAGGGAGCTCCCCAGCGACTGCTTCAGGGGCCGCTGCTGCGGGCGGGCAGAGAGGGAGGGCGTCAGGGCGGCTGGCACTGGGCTCCCGTGCCACCGATGAGGAAACTGAGGCTCCGAGAGACTGCAGAACCGGCTCCAGGCCTCACCCTCCTAGCTAACTCACAGGAGAGCGGCAGGACTCAAACCCAGGCCCGGCGGCCCCCGCCTGCCTGGGCGGGGTCCTTTCTCAGCCAAGGGCATCGAGGTCAAAACGGACCCATCTCTGCCAAGAAGGAAGAACCCTCTCCCTGGCCGTTGAGAAAACTGAGCTCTGGTCCCCGCTCTGCCCCAAACTCTCGGTGTTGTGGTCCTGGTCACACCCCTGCCCCCTCTGGGCCTCCATGCCAGACCCGCCGGTGTGGGAGGCCAGGCGGCAGGGCCCCCGTGCCGGCTCCTCCACTCACTGTGTGACTGGGGCGGGCCCCTCACGCTCTCTGGACCTCAGTTTCCTCCTCTGGGCACTGGGCTTGCTGAGAGGACTCGGTGAGATCATGTGTGTGAAGAGCTCGGCCCGGGGTCTGGCCGCGGGAATAAAGGTCATTGCTGTCCCCCTGAGGCTCCCTCCGCCCTCTGGGTCCACCAGGGACAGCGGAGACCGGAGCGGCTCTTACGGAGACGAGAAGGAGGGAGAGCCGGGCACGGGGGAGGTGTGAGTCTGGGGAGCAGGCGGAGTGCCGGCCTCCGCTCCCATCTGTGCTGCGGGAGGGGGTGGGCACAGCTGCTGGGCGGCAGGGCCGCTCCCCGCCCAGAGGGTTCACCCACCCTTCCTGGCAGCACTGCCAGCCTGTCACCCGCCCCACCCCCAAGGTGCCTGTGGAGAGAGGGAGGCCGGCGGGAGAGGAGGGAGGGAGGGGGAGAGGGTCTGGTGGAAACAGCACAGGTGGCTTAGTGGGCCGCCTCTCCCACTCCAGCCCACAGGCCTGGAGAGACCCAGGAGGGGAGGAGCCACGCCCAGCCCGGCCCCAGGCCTGCCCTCCCCCTGCACCCGCCCCGCCCCGCAGCCCGCGATGCACGCACCCACCCGTGCACACCTCCCACCCACACTCATCACACTCAGCTCCAGATGTGCGTGCTGCTGCTCAGCCAGGACACACCACATCACACCTGTGCCTGGCACAACCCCATCCCTGCACCGCGACACTGTGCAGGCACACACGCACACGCTCACCACAGGACACATGCATGCACGTACATGTCACACATTCACTGACGTCCGGAGCACACCAGGCCCTCACGTGGCCGCAGTGTACATCCCACCCCCACAGGCTGGCTCTGAGGAGGGGCTCCTACAGAAACACACTCACATGCACGCACACATGACCGCTTCACCCAGCCAGGCGGCCCCTGACCTGAGGGCCCACGTGTCCCACCCAAGGTGTGGGGAGTGCGGACGGGCATTCACACACCGACAGGCACACAGCACTCACCCAAACACACAGACCCACTCACCCCTATCACCCCACACCCCACACCCTCAGCCAGGGCTGAGGAGGAGCCATGGAGGGGGGGTCCCAGCCAGCAGCATCGGTCCAGGCCCTCCCTGCTGGGTGAGGAAGCAGGGGTACCAGAGGCCTCCTCCCTCCTCCTTCCCTTCCTCCCCCCACCATCTCTACCTCCGCCCCCCAGTGCCTGCTCCCGCTGCTGCATTGCAGGCTCTGCCTGGCGCCTCGGGAGCAGCCAGGACAGGCTGGGGGCCTGACCCCTGGGCCCTGGGGGCGAGGGCAGCGCTGCGGATGCCAGGCGCTGACGTCACGGAGGGGGAGCTGGAGCAGGGGACGCGGGGGCGGGAATCGCCCCCCCCATCCCTTCCCAGATGCCCCACCCCTGCACCCACGCGGGTCCCTAGGCCCCGACCCCTCGCAGGGCGCAGGCTACCCCGATGACGTCATTGACTTCCCACCCAGCCCCTGTCCGGGATTCGCTCCTTCCCTGGCCCTCCTTCCTCCCTGGCCCGCTCCGACCGGCCCGGCTCCGCCACTCGGAGCCCGTACCTCCTCTCGCAGCGGCTCGCCGTCCGGGAGGGCAGGCACCTCCGCGCCCTCGCCGCCGCCGCCGCCCTCGGGCATGGTGTTCTGGCTGCTTGGGCGCCCAGGGCCCGGGCCCCGGGCATGATAGGGGAGCGCAGAGGTTGCCGCTGGCCCGGAGGGCGTCCGCTCGGCTCGGCGGCCGCGGAGGGAGTGCACCGAGCTCGCCCGAGCGCGGCGGCAGCGGCGGCGGCGGCGTTGGCGGCCTCGGTGCCCGGCGCCCCGCCCTCCGCTGACCCCGCCCCCGCGGCACCGGCGGCGCCGCCAGCAGAGCCTGGCACCGCGGGCGCTGCCCCAACCCCCGGAGCCCGGACTGGGCGCTGCCCCGGCCCCCGGAGCCCGGGCTGGGCGCTGCCCCGGCCCCCGGAGCCCGGGCTGGGCGCTGCCCCGGCCCCCGGAGCCCGGGCTGGGAGCACCGGCGCCTGGTTCCCTCCCGCCGCGCTTGCGCCTGAGATCCGGGCCGAGCTCCTCCCGCTCCCCTGCCCCGCCGTGCCATGAGAAGGAAGATTTCCAAGGAGGTGTCTACTGCTGAGGAGCAGGCCCAGCCTGGCCACCCAGCCCCCAGCCCGGAAGCCTGGCTTTAGGGGAGGGGGCAGGTGCAGCCCAGACAGAGGTAGAGCCCCACTAGCTGGACAGCGGCTCGTTTTCCACTGAGCGCAGCTGACGGGCCCAGGACCCTAGGTGTGACCTTGGGGGGCACTCTCCACCCGCAGCCTCACTTCCCACCCTGAGGAGCGCAGATGGAAAGGCGCCAGATTCAATCAAAGCACAAACACCCCTCACACGGTTGGGGGGAGGGGGCTGTCCTGGGGGGGAGGCCTCCTCCCCGGGACCTGTGGCTCCAGTGCTGCTCCCTGGCCCTCAGGCCTCAGACCTGCACACCTGTGCCTGCCTCTGGGCCTGGCCCCCGAGCTAGACCATCGGTGGGTGGGACGTGGGGAGCTGCAATGCAGGCAGGTTTTGTTTTGTGATTCCCTTGCCCCTCCCCCGCAAAGGGCAATTCAAAGGCAATTCGGTTCAACACGCCTGCCCACTACAGTTGAGGTAACTGAAAAGGTGGAGAGAAGGAAGGCCTGACCCCGGGTTTATCCATTCGTTCGTGTTGATCGGCACCGATGTTTATGGGGTGTCTTCCGTATGCAGGTATGTGCCTGGCACTGAGAAGACAAGGGCAGGAGGAGAATGACCCAGCCCTGTCCTCGTGGGCGTCACATGCAGGGCAAACCTGCAGCCAAAGGGAACCTAGAACTTGACCTCCAGCCTCCACCCCAAGCCAGGTTAGGCCTGTCTCCTCTTCGCCTCCCAGAGAGGCACAGGCGGACTGACTGAAGGACAGCTAGACCTTGGACACTGGGTGTGAGGAGGAAGGCCATCCCTGCTGGAGGGGACTTTGGGCAAAGGCACTGAGACTGGACCACGTGGGCCAGGACGTCACCTGGGGTAACTGGACACTGGGCAGCTGACTAGAGGGAAGTCAGACGCCCTGATCTCGCTCTCTAGAAAGCGGTGTCTGCGGCCGGTGAGAAGACTGGTCCCCGAGGACTGGCTCCGGGGAGGTTGAGTGGTCAGAAGCTGGGTGGAGAGAAGGGAGGCCCAGGGATCACGAGTGAGGCTTGGGGTGGGAGTCTCCCTTCGAGATGACCGGGATGACCGCAGGGCCAGCAGTGACTCGGGTGTTCCAGTGCAGCACATCTCCACCGCCTGTGCCAGAAAGCAGGCCTGGTCAGGATCCGGTCCCAGCTATACCACCCAATCTCGGGAGCTCGGTTTTTCAATGTGTGTGTGCAGTGGTGCTGGTGTGGATCGGGCGCCCAGGACCTTCAGCAGCAGGCCCCCGGCGGGGTCTGCAGGATGGCGTCAGTGGCAGGAGATCGTTTCAGCACCCGACGACGGACAGCACCCGCGCAGGAAAACGGTGGGAGGCGGGAGGAGTCAGCGTCCCCGGCTCGCTGGGCTGTGCCGTCCCTGCCCGGTCCGGCCTCCTGCCAACACCTCCAGGCAGCCCGGGCCCCGTGCCAGGACTCGGGGTGCGGGGGACGGGAGGGAAGCGGCTATTGAGAGCGGGCAGGGAGGGGGGGCAAAAGAGCATAGGGGCGGGGCTCGGCCAGAACCCTACCCCCTTCCCTCCTGGAGCAGGTGCGCCGAGTGAAACTCCGTTTCCGGATCCCAGCCGCAGCCGGTCCACGCCGGGCGGCCGCTGGGTGTAGTCGTGGCAAGACTGGCATCAAGTGCGCACTGCGCAAGCGCGGAAGTAACTCTCAACACCCTTCTACAGTAACTTGCCTATTGGCTGCTCCGCCGAACCAGCGAATCCACTATCCAATCGGAGAGCACCTCGAATTGCTCCGCTTCCCGCCCCTCCCGGAAGTTGGCCGCTGCCGAATCCGCTGCGGCGACGGGCTGGCAGCAGCCAATTGGGAGAGGGGGAGGGACGGGCCGCCGCCGCCGGAGGACCAATAGGCGGTGGCTCACGATGACGCTGCCGACATGGCGGCCGCGGTCTCCCAGGCCGGGGACGTGTCGGGCTGCTCAGTGACTCCGGCCGGTGCTCGGGGAGCGGAGCAGCCGCCTCATTAGTGTCCGTGCCCACGGGCAGCGCGGCGGGCCCTCCGGAGCGCGAGCGTCGCGGCCATGGCTTATCACTCCGGCTACGGAGCTCACGGTGCGTGGGGCGGGCGGGGCGGCCCGACCGCCTCCGGAGGGTCGGCGGCGCGGCCCTCACCCCGAGGGGAAGGGGCGGCCCGCCCGCTGCCCAGGGCGGCGGGTGTCATTAGGGCTCCACTCGACCACGGGTCCTGGACTTCGCCCTCTCGGCCGATCTGGAGATGGGGCAGTGACAGCACAGCTGGATCCCCATTCCGGGCCCGGCACCACCAGGGCCGCCTCCATTCCCTGTCAGGACCCCGCTGGGTCCCCGAGCATTGCCCGGGCCTTCGGGCACCCAGCCCCGCCCTTCCCACCTTTGCTCACTTGGAGATGCCCTCGCAGTGGCCTTCTCCGCCTAGCAAACCCCTCACTCTCCCAGGCCGGAGAGGCCCCGGGAGCCCCGAGGCCGGCGGCCACCCCCGGCCCGGCCTCAGCTCTCTTCCCTCCATTTGGCTCCTCTGAGAACCAGCCCTGGGGAAAGGGGGTGATGGTTTGGGCTCATGCTTAGTATTCCCGTCACCTACTCCTACTCCGCCACCTGCAAACCCGCAGGCTCCAAGCACAGGACCCGGGCAGCTCCGGACCCCCCTCCCCTCTTCGATGACACAAGCGGCGGCTACCCCCTCCAGCCGGGAGGATACCCAGCCCCGGGAGCCGACGTGGCCTTCAATGTCAACCACTTGCTCGGGGACCCAGTGGCCAACGTGGCCATGGCCTACGGCAGCTCCATCGCCTCCCACGGGAAGGACATTGTGCACAAGGAGGTGTGGTGCCCCCCAGGGCGAGGGTGGCAGGATTCCTGGCCCAGGCGGGGCCTCACGGAACCCCACCCGCTCCCCCCGCATCCCTGGGGCTGGAGCCCGCGGAGAGCGCCCTGAGGGCCGGGGCCCTGTGCCCACGGCCTCCTCTCTCTTCCCTCCCAGCTGCACCGCTTTGTGTCTGTCAACAAACTCAAGTATTTTTTCGCTGTGGACACAGCCTATGTGGCCAAGAAGCTAGGGCTGCTGGTCTTCCCCTACACGCACCAGGTGAGCCGGCAGCCCCGCCTCCTCATCCTGCTCCGGACCCTGGCCCCCACCTCACCCTTCTCTCCTCCCCTGTCTGTTCCCTCGGCTGCCGCGCCACGGCCAGAACTGGGAGGTGCAGTACAGTCGTGATGTCCCTCTGCCCCCGAGACAAGACCTCAACGCCCCCGACCTCTATATTCCCAGTGAGTCTGGCCGGGCCTGGGTGTGCGGGGGCACCGACGAGGAGAGGGCCGGGTGTGAACAGCACCTGCTCCTGGTGCTTCTGTGCGAGGCGTTCACCCAATACCGGGCAGACAGCGGGCTGACCAGGCAGGAGCTGCGGGGTGCGCCCTCAGCGACCCCGGGGCACACCCTTTCACCCCTCCCTGCCTCCCTCCCCAGCCTGGAGCCTTGGACTTGGACCTCACCTGGCTCCTTTCGCTTTGAAAGGAAAATGACAGCAGTTCCTTCTGAAAGGGGGTGTGGCGCCTTAGCGAGGAGGTGCGCTCAGCACAGCCCTGGCCCGCAGGAGGCGTACTAACGGCCCCCGGCCTGCTCAGAGCCCCTCCCTCTGAGCTCCCAGACTTCCTGTCCACACTTCGCCGGGCCTGCAGACTCCACATCTAACTGCTCTGGAGAGTGCCCGGCCGGCCCGCACAGCAGCTGCCGAGGGCAGCCAGCCAGCCCAGGGCCCGAGGAGGGACGGGTTCCTCTCCGTCCTTCCTTCCATTTCCCTCTCCGGGCCGCCGAGTGAGGTGGAAACTCCGCTCCCCTATTACAGGGAGAAACCAAGCTCCCAGACTGGAGTATCTTGCAGGTGGTAGAACTGGTTTCCTGACCCCAACACTGCCCTCTGGTGGACACATCAGAGCTGGTGCTTCAGCTGGCCGAGGGCAGGACTGATGGGTTACTAGGAAAAGCTGTGAGAGCCCAGCTCCCAGAGGCCGAGCTTTGGTGGAAGGAGTTACACGGGGCCCTGAGTGGCAGGGAGGCCAGAGCTGTAGCTGGCACCCATGTCCAGACTTAGAGCTGGCTGCAGGGAGGCCACCCCTGGCCTGGACCTAGGGACAGCCTGGGTCGTCCCTCCAACCTGCACTTTGGTCCCAAGTTTTTCCTGGGATAGTCTGGCCCCTGCCTGTGGGTCTAGGAGGAGCAATAGCCTTGACCAGTGATGTTTCTTTTGGTGGAAACTTTTGGTGAGTTTCCTAGCACTGGCAGGAGGCAGGGGCCTTGGTCCTGAGAAGAGGACCAGGTGGCATTTACACGGGGCTCTGGTCCGAGCTGGGAAAGGCGTCCCAGGCGGGGTACAGGGGCGGGGTGCCGGGGGGCTGAGGGTGAAGGTCAGGTTGGGACATGCGGGGAGGAAAGATAGGGGTATCCGTGGCCTCAGTGCCCAGGTGGGAGGGCTCTGGTTGAGGAAACCAGGCTGATGGCCTCTCTCTGGCTCTTGGCAGCAATGGCCTTCATCACCTATGTATTGCTGGCTGGGATGGCACTGGGCATTCAGAAAAGGTCAGTGCCGACCCCCTCCCATCCCTGCTCTTCACGGCAGCCTCGGGGCCCTGTGCTGGTCCCAGTCCCACACCTGCCGCGGGATGGCTGGTCTCCAGTGCCCGCCCCTCCCGCCACAGGTTCTCCCCGGAGGTGCTGGGCCTGTGCGCCAGCACGGCGCTGGTGTGGGTGGTGCTGGAGGTGCTGGCCCTGCTCCTGGGCGTCTACCTGGCCACCGTGCGCAGCGACCTGAGCACCTTCCACCTGCTGGCCTACAGCGGCTACAAATACGTCGGGTGAGCGCCTGGGAGCCAGGCGGGGAATGTACGGTCCGTCTCCATGGAGCACAGGGGACAGGGCCTGGCGCTGGGGAGTGAAGCAGGTCTCAGATCCCGGTCCTGGGCCGAGTCCCTGGGCCTTCCAGGTTCACTCTGAGTCTAGGTCCCTGTGGGGACAGGCTGGGGGCTAAAAGTCCCGGGTGGTGGTGGGGTCTGTGCTGGGCCCTGGGCCCTGGCTGGTGGGGCCAGTCTCAGGCCTGGACCCTGGTGGGCGTCTCCAGCCGCCTCCTCCCCCCGGCCTTGCAGGATGATCCTCAGTGTGCTCACAGGGCTGCTCTTCGGCAGCGATGGCTACTACGTGGCACTGGCCTGGACCTCGTCTGCTCTCATGTACTTCATCGTGAGTCTGGCTGCCCTGCCCCTTCCCCAGGCTGGAGCTGGGGTGCCCCCACCCATCTTCCAAGGCTGGAGCTGGGGTGCCCCCACCCATCTTCCAAGGCTGGAGCTGGGGTGCCCCCACCCGTCTTCCCCAGCTGGAGCTGGGGTGCGCCCTCCCCGCCCAGCTCAGCTGCAGCCCTTTCCTCCAGGCGCGCTCTCTGCGAACAGCAGCCCTGGGCCCCGACAGCATGGGGGCCCCGGCCCCCCGGCAGCGGCTCCAGCTCTACCTGACTCTGGGGGCTGCGGCCTTCCAGCCCCTCATCATCTACTGGCTGACCTTCCACCTGGTCCGGTGACCCCTGGCCCGCTGGCTTTGATTTTTCCATTCATTAAAGATTTGATTTCCTTGGTTTTGTCTAACCCTCGTTTCTGGCACCTCCGCAGCGTCCAGGGGAACAGGTGTGGGACCGTCTAGAACACATGTGTCAAACACAAGGCCCGCGGGCCAAATCCGTCCCGCCAGGCCTTGCAATGTGGCCCGCACCGCGCTGTCATCACTGCACTCCGCTGCGTTTCCATCACAATGACAGTTTATGACTGTTCAGTAAACCATTCGGCCCGCGATTTAGGCTGGATTTTAGATTTTGGCCCCTTCTCTGATTGAGTTCTACACCCCTAGTCTAGAAGGAGGGGGACCCCTGGGGGGCTTCCTGGGCTAGTGACCTTGACCCTTCCTTGTAAGGCAAGGGGAAGGATTCCTTCGGAACAGCTGTTTGTGTCGGGAACGGGGTGATGGAGGGGACAGCTGCAGGGGGACCCGAGGGGCCTGGGCTGGTGCGCAGGCCTCGCTGTGCTGAGGTGCAGCTCACAGATGCCCTTCTGTGGGCCCTCGGCCCATCTCCTCGAGCCTTTCGGAGCAGACCTGGCCCAGGTGTTTGCAGGAGTTTATTCATATTTTGTCACAAATGGCCGGGGAGGGGGTGCCGGACTCCTCCAGGCGACATAGAAAATGGGTCCAAGAGACAGGTATGCTGGGCGGGGCGAATGGGACAGGAAGGAGCTTGAAGAGCCTGGGGAAGGGGAGAGGGCAGACTAGGAGTGGGACTGCCCCCCTGCTGAGCCTGCTCATTCTGGGTGTGGGTACCCCCCCACCTGCAGGGGGAGCCTCAGGGTGGGGTTGAGGGGGGTGGCCCAAAACTTCCAGGGTCAAGCCCTGCCCCTTGGCAGGGCCTAAGTCCTTCCCAAACTTGGACGAGGCCGGAGGCCCCGCACCGTCCAGCACTGGCCGCCATGCCCGCAGGCTGGCAGAGGAGCTCCCGCCCTGCTTAGGGCTCTGCCAGCCCCAGGCCAAGGGCGCGGGCTCTGGAGGCGGGAGGTCCCCGCAGCAGCAGTTTGGGGGGTGGAGAGGAGACTGGGGGCACCAGTGCCCCTTCCCTCCTCGGGGCTGAGGCCACTGCGGCCGAGGAGCAGGGCTGGGGGTGCACAGGCGTCCGGTCCGTTCTGGGCTCGCTCCCTGGCCGGCTTCCCCCTTAGAAACTCACCAGCGTATAAACCATACTGCGGGGAGACAGGCAGTGAGCGAGGCCCCGCCACTGCCCGCCCGCCCGCCACACCCCGCTGCTCTCAGGCCCCAAGGCAAAGGGCAGGAACCAGGAGCCCAGCCACTCCTGGGTCTGAGGCCCGGTGCCCGGAGCACGCCGCCCTGAGCCGGCTGCGGCCTCACCTGTACAGATAGTAGAAGAAGGAGAGCAGGTAGAAGGCGAGTTTGCACCAGGACTCCTTCTGGCAGTAGTTGAGGATGTCGGCATTCATGATGGAGACCGCATCATACATGACCTCAGAGCCATCCGCAGGGCGATGGAAGTACCTGGGGCGAGGGGGGGGCCTGAGCGCCCGCCCCCCGGGCTCCGGCCCCATCCCGCCCCCGCCCCCGCCCCCGCTCCCGCCCCCGCTCCCGCCCCCGCCCCCTCACCTCCAGAGGTGGTAGAAGAGGAGCGGGATGTTGAGGCCCAGGGTCACCCACTCGGCTGCGCACAGAAACATCAGACAGAAGAGGCCGTGGATGGAGTACTCAGGGACCACCAGCTGGGGGGTGAAGGTGAGAGGTCAGCTGGGGGGTGAAGGTGAGAGGTCAGGGGCCCTCGGCCAGGATAAACCCAAGCTTCCAGGGCACGGAGAGAGCTGGGATTTGGAAACTGCCCACCCAGCGTGACCTCTGGGCGCTGAAAGGGCCCCTCGCCTCCCCTCCCCTCCCCGGTGGCAGAGACCAAACGGGCTCCAGGGAGGAGGGTCACAGAAAGGGGCTGAGCCGGGCTCAGAGCCGCCTGCCTGGGACCCGGACACTGACCTTCCTCAGGAGGCAGCAGATGCGCTCGATGTTTTTCAAACGCTCGCGCTGTGGGGGAGGAGAAGCCGCGATGGGTCAGCGGAGCGGGAGGAGCAGGTACCGGAGGAACCGCCGCCCTCCGGGCTCCCGCGCCGCCCCGTGTGGCCGCCGGGGGGCACCAGAGCAGCCTCGGCAGGAGAGCAGCCACACCATCCCCATGGCAACCGTCACCATGGAGGGACTTTCACCCGCATCACCACGGCAACGGCGCAGAGCTTGGCAACGGCCGCCCCGCCAGGAGCCCGCGCCGGAGCCCGCGCCAGGTGCGTCCACCCGGGGCGGGGACGGACGGAAGGGGCCAAGCCGCCGGTCCTCCCCCTCCGCACACACACCCCGTCTTCCCGCCCCCCCCCCCCCCGCAGCCCAAACAGATGGAAGGACAGACGGACGGACACACCTCGGCACAGCACATGTATCACTTACTGCCCGCGCTGGGTTCCCCTGGTCGATGGGGTTCTTAAAGTCGGTCCGGAGCTCATCAAAGGCAATGATCTGGGGAGGGGGTGCCTGTCAGGCTGGCGCAGCCGCGTCTGCCCCCACCCGTCCAATGGGGGCAGTCATTCACAACGGGGCCAGGCCAGAGGGAGCTGGCCGCGGAGGCGGAAAACGGGCTCAGGGAAGGACAGGGTCGGGCCCGAAGTCCAACAGGCCTGGAATGGAGCCCTAGTGATGCCCAGCGCAGGCCGTGTCCGCGATGGTTCACCCGAGACACCGAGGGGTGTCTTCCCTGCCGAGCCCTGTGCCAAGCACCGGGGCCCCCGAGGCCTGGGACGCGGCTCCCGCCCTGGTGGAACCAGGTCTGGGAGAAGTGGGGCTGCCTTCCAGGGCGATCAGGGCTGCAGGGCGGGGAGGACCGGAAGCGGGTGCTGACCCAGGGCGAGGGGGTGCAGGGTCCCGCTGGTGAACAAATGGGGTGGGGGCAGTCTGAGCAGCAGGAACAGCACGTTCAAAGGCAAAGGGGTGAAAGAATATTCTGGAAGGTGCAGATTCTATGGGGCTAGAATGAAGGTGTGAAGTGAGTGGAAAGAGAAGAAAATGGTGAAAGATGGGCTGGAGAGGTCAGCAGTCAGTCAGCCAGGGGTGCTCGGTGAGGCTGGACCAGATGTCTGGACTTGAACAAACCAGTAATGGGGAGCCATTGGAGGGGTACAAGGCGGCAGTGTGGGGGAGCAAACTGGCTAACCGTTTCAGCCAAGAGGCACATGAGGCTTCCTCTGTGCAGCAGACTTTATGTTCGTGAACTCACTGAACGCTGGCAGCAACCTGATGATGTAGGTATTGTTTCCATTTTGCAAATGAGGAAACAGACAGGGACGTGACTAGTCCAAGGCCACACAGTTAGTTAGTGGCAAGCCAGGATTCGAACTCAGACCCTAAACTCCGTAACCACCTCATCAGTCAGGACAGATCAGCGAGGGGCTTGCGAGAGTGTTTGGTGCTGATGGGGATCTGGGGGAGGGAGTGGTGGGATTGGAGGTGGGTGGGCTCCAGAGCTGTTTAGGAACCAGACTCAGAGCTTGAGGAGCATCGAGCAGAGGCAGAGAGCCCAAGGGGCCTGTGTGAGGGCACCTGGGGGGGCAGTGTCCTCACTGGGAGGGGAGCTTGGGGGAGCAGGTGTGTGAGGGGATGATGGGACAGACCTCGGGAGGACTGGCATGGGAGGAGGTTTGAGAGGAGCCTTCTGGGGCTTCTCCCCGCAGCAGCAGCCCTAAGAGGAGACAGCAGGCCCACCGCGCCCCAGCAGCCCAGACCCCAGACGGCTGGGAGGGAGAGAACACGGGCTTCCTGTTCTCCATCTGGAGCAGCACCCCGACTCCCTACTGACTCTGGGCAGCCGCCTGCCTGCCAGGCCCCGCAGCGGGTCCGGCAGGGAGCAGGGTGCCGCCTGCCTGCCCGCCCCAGAGCGGGCACCACCAGCAGGAGGCGGGTGTCTCGCCTCCTACCCCCCAGGCTGCCTGGCGCTGACTCAGCCCCTGGAACAAACAACCCCCACGGCGACAGCTGACACGCGTCACTCACCATCAGGGTTGCCTAGCGACCAGTGGGCTTGGGCTCAGGCTGTGGGGTGGGATCTGGGTCCTGCCCTGAGAGGGTTTGGATCTAGGACCACACCTCCTGTCCCCACCCGCCCCTGAGCAGGCCCTGCCCTGGGCCCTGTACGGTACACACCACAAGCCCATCTACTGACGAGGAAACAAACTCAGAATGAGGGGTCGTTACTAAGGTCACCCAGCAGGATACTGAGCCAGCACAGAGCCGGGCACGCAGTAGGTGCTCAATAAATGTCTGCCGAGACAGCTGGGCCTTTCTCCCAGCCTGGGGACCCCACAGGGCAAAGCCGGAGTCTTATTCACCCTGCCTTTCCCAGAGCCACCAGAGTGGGTTCTCAGGAAGCAGGGACGCGTCGGTTGGATGGATGACTTCTCTGAGGACCCCTAAGGACAGGGACCCCCAGGGACTGAGGGAGGCCTCTGGGTAGGGAGGGGCCCAGAAAGGGGCTTCCTGAATTTTGGGAGCCTTTCTCCCGGGAACTGGTTAGCTCTGAGTTCCCAGTCTCAATTCCTCCCGCCCTCAGGACCCCAGCCCTCCTGCTCCTAAGGCCCAGATGAAATGGGGAACTCAGAGAGATCAACATGGACCCCGGCGGGGATGGAGCGAGGGGAAGAGAACAGAGGAAGGGGGAGGGAAAGGAAAAAGCAACTGAGAGGCCCAGAGAGAAAGACAAAGCCAGGGAGAGAGAGAGAGGCCTGGAGATGGTGTGTGTGTGTGAGTGTGTATGTGAGAGAGAATGTGTGTGAGAGAGAAGGTGCCTAAGGGAGCTCACTCCTTCCTCAGGAGAGAGGTCTGAGTCCATGGAGTCTGACAGAAAAGAGATGGGCGGCAGGGGGTGGTGAAGGGAGACTGGTCAGAGCTGGGAGGACCACGGAGCCGGCAGGCAGCAAACCCCAGGAAAAGGAAGGAGAGAGGGAGTGGGGAGACAAGGAGAGAGGCAGTGAGACAATACGGAAGCAGTGAGAGGAAGGAGGGGGACAGGGAAGGACTTGAGGGGGGAAAGGGTAACCCCGCAGAGGGAAAAATCGGGGAGGGGTGTGCCGGTGCTGGCAGGTTGAGTGGAAGGGCCAGGGTGAGATGGGCTGGGGGGGTGATGGGGCTGAGGAGCCAGAGGAGGAGGGAGGGCGGGGGGTGGGGGCTAAAGGCCCCAGACAGTGAGCTGAAAGGCAGGCCGGTGGCTCCGTGTGAGGCAGGGAGCCAGGCAGGGGCCCCACCCGGAGGGCGGAGAGAGACGGGGAGAGGGGACCCTGAGGCAAGGCGGTCAGGATGAAGATAAGAAATGGAGCTTCTCCAGGGCCAGGTGTGAGGCGGGCCAGTGAGAGACAAACCAGGGAACAGCAGACAAAGGGGAACGCGGGGGCAGGACGCGGAGGGAAGCTGGAAAGTGGGGAGGAGACCTGGTGGGGACACGGAGGGGTAGGGAAACCCAGGTGAGCTGGGGGTGGGGCAGGTCTCTGGGCTGCTTAGAGGCAATGGCTGCTGGGTCAGGAGGGGGATGGGAAGGAAAAGGGTTAATGGGCTCCGCGATCTGTGGGTCCTGTAAACAGATGCAGTTGCCATAGCAACCGGCTCCATCACTCGGGCTGGAAAAACCCACAAGGGGGGTGGGGGGAGCAAGCAGACCGACGGAAACGGGGGCAGCTGGAGGGGGGCATCAGGCAGTGGGGGCAGGAAGAAGCCAGAACCCCAGAATCCCACCCCACCCTCCAGGCTGCTCGGGGCAGGGAAGGGAGTCAGGGGCCGAGGGCAGAGCCACAGAGCGGGGGCGGCGGGGCAGGGGCCGCCCGGGAAGGGAAGCCGCGCACAGGGGCGTTCGCGGGCCGGCTGGGGGGGCGGAGAGGAACCCCGTCTCCCTGGGCCCCAGACCATCCCCTCCGGCCGCTCCCGCTCCCGCCCGCGCCCCCCGCCCCCGCCCCGGCCCCGGCTTACGTGCCAGATGACAAAGAAGATGAGGGAGGCGCACAGCACCAGGGTGAGCATGTAGCAGAACGCGGCGAAGGTGAACGCCATGGCCCCCGCGCCCGGCGGCCCGGGGGGCGCCAGCGCGGGGCCCGGGAAGGGACGCCCCCCGGCCCGCGCTCAGGGCCGGCCGGGCATGGCCCGGGGGAGGCGGACGCTGGCGGCGGGGCCGGGGCCGGGGCCGCGGGCCGGGGGGCTCGGGCGGCGCGTCCGCTGCCGGCTGCCCGGGCCCCGATCGCTCATCCTGCGAAGCCTCGCCCGCGGCTCCCTCTCCAGCCCCGAACCGGGGGGCGGAGCCGGGGGCGGGGCCGCTGCCGGGGCCTCGGGCGGGGCGGGTCCCCGGAGCCCAGCCGCCAGGACCCGGCCCGAGCCCCCGCCCCCGCCCCCGCCCCCGTGACACCGAGGAGGGCCGCCCACCCGGCACCGCCCCCCCCGCCCCCGATGGGGTCAGACCGCCCGCCCCCCCCCCCCATGGGGTCAGACCGCCCGCCCCACCCGCCCCGATGGGGTCAGACCGCCCACCGCCCCCACCCGCCCCGATGGGGTCAGACCGCCCGCCCCACCCGCCCCGATGGGGTCAGACCGCCCACCGCCCCCACCCGCCCCGATGGGGTCAGACCGCCCACCGCCCACACCCGACCCCAATGGGGTCGGACCCTCATCCACCGTCAGCCTCGGTCCCGGGACCAGCACCCACCCGCTCCCCTGGCCGGAGGCTGCATGAGGTCTCAGGGGGGAGCGGTCACCGTCCAGGGGAGACTCCGGCCGGAGGCCAGCGAAGCCAGAGCGGGGCTGAACCGGAGGCCTGGGTCCCGGCCATTCCCAGCCGCACAGCCTGCTGTGCCCGCGGGCGCTGGCTTCACCGGGTGCGGCCGGCCTGTCCCTCCCTGATGGAGCCATGCTGGGCCCAGGGGACACCCACAAGCACAAGCCGCTCTCCGGCTTCAGGAAGTGGGTCAAGGACTCTGGACAGCAACCCAGGAGGCAGCCCAAGCCCAGCCCCCGTGGGGCCCCCCACAGACCACACGCAGCCACAACTTCCTTGCAAAAACCCTCAGCTCGCCCGAGGGCCACTGGAAATTTATTTTTTTGTCCTTTCTGTCTTCCCCGAGTGGCTTTTCCTTGCAAAATGCCTGACATGACACCGGAGGGGAACCTGGGGGGGGGGGGCGCCCTAAGGGGCAGCCCGGGGACTTAAATACAAGCTGGGAGGCAGGGCACAGGTGGGACAGGCAGGGCACGGGGCACAGGGACATGGCTTGTCAGGTGGAGACCGAAGGTTTTTGCAGGGAGAAGCTGTGCCAGAGGCAGGGCTAGGATCCTGGGTGGGAGGGGGTGAGGAGAGAGGCCCCCAACCCTGGGTGGCACCCACATTCCCCAGAGAAGTAGCAACAGAGGATGAGGATGTGCCCTCGCAGGCTCCGAGGGGAGGAAGCCACTGTGCTGCCCGGGGAAGGGAGGTGCGGCAGAGTGAGGGTTAAGGCTGTGCCCAGCTCTGGCACTGTGCGCCTTCCACCTCCGCCTGCCTGAGCACAAAGGGGCGCGGTGGGCAGGCGGCACATGGGCCTGGCTCCGGCAGGGCACAAGACACAGGCCCAGCTAGCTGCCCGCCCACCTGCACTCGATGGGCTCAGACCTCACTGCAGCTGGACGGCTGGAGCTGTGAGTGTGGGAGGGGTGGGAGGAGCAGTAGGAAGGCGGCGAAAGGGGGAGCTGTGGGACCCCTGGGACCCCCATGCCCATCCTGAGGTCTGACCTAGGACCCTGGATCCCAGGCCCTGGTCCCCCGGTCCCATTTCTGACCTGGGCACTGACAGCCTGGGCAGCAGAGGCCTGGGCGGCCCTCGGTTTGTGGGGAAGGGCTGGGCAGGGGAGAAAAGATAAAGAGAAACCCACTGCAGCATACATGGGGGCCAGGGAGGGAGACAGACAGGGGCCCTCATCCCAAAGAGTGAACATGGGGTGTCTTTTAACGTTTTCTAGAGGCGGCAGCAGAGCAAGGCCCGCCCCTGCCCAGCCCCGGGCCTGGTGTCCTCCTTGGGGCCCTGGTAGAACCGAGGCTCAGGGTGGCAGGCAGATGGGCCAGAGGGAGATGAGGAGCCAAGGACACCCCAAAGCCACAGACTCAAACGCCCCAGGAGAGGGAGGCCCCTCCGCCCCTCCAGGAGCATCATCTGGAGAAGGCGCCCTCTGCCCCCCCACCCCTCTAGCAGCAGCCGCCGCCCGCCGGCTTCACAGGGGTGCTGTCGATCTTGAGGTTGGGCCGCTCGCCCCCCGTGGCGGCCCCGGGCCCCATCCGCTTCTTTATCTCGGCCGCCATGGTCATGAACGCCTGCTCCACGTTGGTGGCATTCTTGGCACTGGTCTCCAGGAAGGGGATGCCCAGGGAGTCGGCAAACTCCTGCCGAGGGGAGAGGAGAGGAGAGGAGAGGAGAGGAGAGAAGGGGCGTGAGAGGCAGTCGCCCCCCCCCGGAGGCCCGGCCCGGCACTCACCTTGGCCGTGGTGCTGTCCACCACCTTCTTGGTGGTGAGGTCACTCTTGTTGCCCACCAGCAGCTTGTTGACGTTCTCGCTGGCATAGCGGTCTATCTCCTGCAGCCACTGCTTCACGTTGGCGTAGGATTCCTGGGGAGCGAGGCCAGGTTACTGTGCCCCCCACTCCCCGGGCAGCACGGGGCTCCGGGGAGGGGCTGCCCTGGACCCTGAGAGCCGGAGCCTGGACTCCCCTCCCTGCCCTCCTCTGTCTGAGACCCCAAAGCCAGCCCAGCTCCACCCACTGTCTGCCAACAGCCCCCACCCCCACACAGAGGCCCCAGCTGCTCCTCTCTCCCTGTACCCCAGAAAGGTTGGGGAGCAAATGGCATCAGGTAGAGACCGTAATCGAGAGTAACAGGTCAGCACGGACCCCAGTTCCTGCAGCGCCTCAGAGGCCCTCTAAGGGTGACGTCGTGGAGCCCACGGCAGGGGAAGGGTCCTGCGGGGAGCCCCTGGCCTCGGAGGGAGACAGTTCTGGGAACAGAGTCTAACATTCACCCTCCTCTGGCTCTCGGGGGTTCGCCACTCCCCGCCCCAGCCGGCCTGCGGGAAAGACGGAACTTGTAGGTGGTGCGGAGCCAGAGCCACTTCCTTTCTGAGGAGCAGAGATGACAGATCACCGGGTTCAAACTCGCCCCCCGCGCGGCCCAGGGGGCCCTGTGCTGGGCACGGGGTAAAGGAGTGAAGCACCGGGGAAAGGAAGGGCCAGGCCAGGACACAGGGCGGCGGACAGGGTGCCGGGGCTGCAGGAGCTCAGCACCACCGCCTGGAGGCTCTGCTGGCCGCTCCTGAAGGGACGAGCCGGCCTGCGAGAAAGCAGGAGGGGTGGGAGCGGTGCAGGGAGCAGGCGGCAGGCGGTGGGTCACAGGTGCCAGGGGCACGGTGCCTTCGGAGCGGGGAGAAAGGAATGATGCTGGGACACAGGCCTGAGAGGTGAGGAGCAGGCTAGGCCTGGAGGAGCTTGGCCTGGCTGCACCTCAGCCAGCCGGAGCCAGTGGGTTCTTAGGGAGGGAGCGGCAGGATCACCCCTGTTCTGTGAAGACCGTCCTGGCAGGAGAGCAGAGGCCAGACCAGAGCGGAAGAAGATGGAGACCAACAGGAAGAGCAGCTGCGCCCTGGCCAGGGAGTGAGGCGGGCAGGAGCGCAGGGCCCAGGCAGACGATCCTTGGTGAGGCCCTGGCTTTGCCACTGACTGTGTGACCCCAGATGTGTCAGCTGGCCTGAGCCTGTTTCCTCCCCTCTGAAAACCAGTTCCTCCCAGTGGGGCTGTGAGCACGGGACAGTGAATGCAGGCCTTCTCCTCACAAGTGCTTAATTAGAAGCTGTTATTACGAGGAGCCAGATCTGAGAGGAGGGGGAGGACAGAGAGGGCCTCAGAGGGGCTGGCTGGGGGAGGGCAGTTTGCTGGCCAGGCTAAGAGGGATACAGAGCTGGTTCAGGAGATGGCGAGGCCAGTGTCCAGCAGATGTGCTCAGGGAGGCTGTCCGGGAGCAGGAAAGGGTGCGCTCAGAAGCAAAGAGCCCTGGGTTCAAACTCTGGCTTTGCCTTTCGGGCTGCGGGCAACAGCTCTCCAGCGTGTCTCCTCACCAGGACACGGGGACCCACTACTTGGTCACTGGGTAACACTGGGAAGATCAGAATACAGACACAGTACTAGCGGAATGTCAACAAGAAGATCTACAGCGAGGGCTACTGAGACAGGAATCCCAGAACGTAAGACGGAAGCCAAACCACTGAGTGGCCCAGACCACGCAGGGAGCCAGGGAGGGCAGCACAGGTGACGCAGTGACAAGCCACCGGAAGACCTAGCAGAGGAGCTGGACAGCTGGAGTGAGGAGGACGGAGTGAAAAGCCACGAGAGGGCCATCGGTGAGAACCGAAGCGCGGTCACGGGGTTTGGCGGTCAGGGCCGTGGTGACCTGTGTGTGAGTGGGGCACAGCTCACCGCAGCCTGTCCAGGAGGCACCGCCACGGGCCCTGTGCACCGGGAGCCCAGCCCCGCTGCCCCAAGCGCAGCGACTCCTCTGGCCGGAGCCGATGGGAGCATCTCCACGTCCCCAGAGCCGGGTCCCCACTAAGCAGCGAGGTTTGGAGAAAGAACAGTATAGAACCAGTAGCCTAGGCTTTCTGTGTCTGCCAACGAGCAGCTGAGGACCCTGAGCAAGCCTCCTCTCCGCTGACACCTCCCCTGTGAAGCGGGAACACAGAGCCGACCTCTGGGTGCTGTGAACACCGAAGACTGACGCGCTCTGTCAACTACGAGGCACGTGTGACCGTTCCCAGTGAACACGGCGCTGCTGCCAGAGACACAGGCCTAATGCGGCCACCACAGGCACAGGGCTCCCGGGCCTCTGCCCACACCGTGCCCATGTGCAGGCTCCCTCGCCTCCTTGTCCAAAGCTCTCCATCGGCTTCTCTCGGTCTTTACAAGGAGGCCATGGGCCCAGCCCAGCAACCAACCAACCGACTCGACTCCTTCAAAACGAAGGTGCCCAGATGGTCCAAAATAAGGGGAGGGGCGAGGCCTGGCTCTGTGAGGCCCCTGCAGCAGGGCCTCTGAGGACCTGTTTCTGCTCTGTTCCTCTCCAGGCCATCTCAGGAAGAGGACGGGAAGAGTAAAAAGAAGCCAGAGCCAAAGAGCTGAGGCAGAGGAAGCAAAGCAGGGGGAGGTGAGCTGAGAGTACCTGGTCGGTGACGTCATACACCACGATGATGCCGTGAGCGCCCCGGTAGTAGCTGGACGTGATGGTCCGGAACCGCTCCTGTCCCGCCGTGTCCCACTGCCAGACAGAGGAGAGGGTCAGCCTGCTCCCCGCCCAGCGCCCCGTCCGTCCTCCATGGCGGGGCTCGGCCCCAGGCCCGGGGACGAGCGACACTCACGATCTGAAGTTTGATGGTTTTGCCATCCAGCTCGATGGTTCGGATCTTGAAGTCCACCCCGATGGTGCTGATGTAGCTCTCCGTGTACGTGTCATCCTGGAAGATCAGGGCCAGGGACACGTCCTGAGGCCTAACTAGAAAACCCCCCTCCAGTGTCCTGTCCCCGCAAAGCTCCTAACTGCACCCGACTGGCCAGCCACATGTCCTTGTTCAGTAGCCATGTTGCTGGCAGCTCCTGCAACTTCGTCCTTCATCCCCACGTCTTGCAACTACTGTGCTCTGGGCTGCCCATTCTCCCTCCAGCCACCAGCCAGACACCCAGAGGATGGTAGGGGAGACTTCCTACTCACAGCGAACCGAAGGAGCAGGCAGGACTTGCCCACGCCCGAGTCACCAATCAAAAGCAGCTTAAACAGGTAGTCACTGGAGAGGAAGGATGGGAAGGTGTGAGGCAGGTAGGGAGCCATCATCCGGGAGCCGTCATAGCATTCTCCGCCCCGAGGCAGGCCTCAGCTTAGAGCACTCAGGTGTTCACAAGATCCTCCCACAAGTCTCAGGAGGGGAGAGCTGGCCACCCCCCGTAACACAGAATTCCCACTTTACAGAGAAGGAAACTGAGGCACAGAGAGGGACATGACTTGCTGAGGGGACAGGGCTGGGTACCTACCCTGATTCCTGACAGACCCATGGTCTGGAGTCCAGTAGGGACTATCTAGGGGACCTGTCTTGGCAGGGGAGGCCCCAGAAATGGAAGCCAGGGCCTGGCCTAGAGCTTGCTGAGTGAATTACTGTGCAGAGCTCCCATGACGCCTCCAGAAGAGGTGGCAATAACAACAGTGAGCAGTCAGGCCGTATCGGGTTCCTGTGTGCCTGACCCAGGGCTAAGAATTCCAAACGCACCCTTGCGTGTAAGCCCCGCGACAGTCCAGGGAAGAGGGTGGTTGTTATTCCCAATAAATGAGGAAACCAGAGGCAGCGAAGGGAAGTGGCTTGCCCTGAGTCACACAGCTGGTAACCTGAGGACTGGAACCCGGGTTCAGACCCCGAGGTCTGTGAGAGCTGTCAGCTCCCTTCTCCCAGGAAGCCTCTCCAGGCCTGGCTCTGGAGGAGGAAGTGGCAGCGGGGAGAGAACTGACACTCAGGAAAACTGTCCTGAGCGGCCTGGGACAGATGCGGGCCACCTACCCCTAGGGGGAGTGACCAGGAGAGTCTGAGGAAGAGAACCTCACGGGAGGGGAGCGGCAACTGCCACGTTCGGCTAAGCAGCAGTGTGACAGCAGGGGAAGGGGTGTGACGGCGGCCGGGCTGCCCGGGAGAGGAGAGGGCGGGCGGGCCGGAGCGGCGGGAGCCGGCCCCGCGGCGGGAGGACCCGGGGAGGGCGACGCCAGCGGCGCCCCGGGACCTCCCGGCCGGCCCGGGAACCGGATTCCGCGAGAAGGGCGAGAGCAGACGATTTACGGCCCGACCTAAAGGGCAGGAGTCTGGACCGAGACCGGGAACCCTCTGGTGAGAGACCTTATCGCTGAGGCCATTGTCAGCGCTCAGATCGCCACTCTTCACCAGATGGGGAAACTGAGGCCTGGGGAGGCCAGGGCTGCGGGGTCACCTGACCTGTAAGGCCAGTCAGGGTCAGCCCCTCAGGCTCCAGGTAGTGTCCCTCGGGGTCGCAGTGTCTGGGCCCCGGGTGCAAGAACTAGGGGTGTGGAGCCGGGGTCCTGGGGGCCCCGGGGGAGGGGCAGGACCCGGATGTGTGTGTGTGTGTGGGGGGGGGGTCAGCGGAAGAGGGACCCGGATGTGGGGGCCGCACAGTCCTGACCCGGGCCGGACAACCCGGTAAGCGCACAGCCCCGTACTCGGGATCGAGGCTACGCCGGACGGCGCAGGCGGGGCTCACTCACTATTCGGGGTTCATGGCGGCAGCGGCGGCCCGCTCGGTCGCTCCCAGTCGGCTCTGCTCCGCCTCCTGTTCCAAGATGGTGGCCGCTCCGCCCCAGAGGCCCCGCCCGCGACGCGCAGCCGCAAACATTCCAGCCTGGGACCTCGCTGCGTGTTGCTTCTTGGGACTTGTAGTCTCCTCACGTTGTCCAACGTACTCGGCAGCGCAGGCGCAAACCGGGGAGCCCAGCCTTCTAGCTCATCACTGCGCATTGCCTTCTGGGGCTTGTAGTTCCCTCTCTAGACATACCTGGGCTTTTGGACAGCGCTTGGGAGACCTTCCTGGAGTTGGAAGCTCTGTTTAAGGCCGGGTTGACACATCTGTCTGACAGGCATTGATCCCTATCCTCCCGCCTCCCGGAGTATTTGAAAAAGTTCATTTCTCCAGGGTCCTTCGTGTACTGGCGTTCCTAACTCACAGCCACAGGCCCGGGGGAAGGTGACCTCGTCCACATTTCATAGATGGAAAAATCGAGTATCAGTAACTCGCTCAAGGTCCAACAGCTTACTAAGGGGCAGAGCTCAGTCAAAGCCCGCAATTTTCTAGAACCTCAAAGATGAGAACTGTTAGATCTTGACCCTTGGGACCCCCAATTATGGGAAAGAATATCTGGGCTCCAGTTGGAGGAATGGGACATGAGGGATACACACACACACACACACACACACACCCTTCATTCGCAGCCTTTCCCGACCCCCAACCCCAACCCCAGCCTAGACCCTGGGAGCCCTGGACTTCAGCCCCAAAACAAGCCCGGCTCAGATTCAAACCATCTTTATTTCTACAGCAACATTTGAAAATAGAGAACGACCACCTCACCCCACAACTGGAGCAGCCCCTCCTGCCATAGCAGGGACATCACTGTCCCTCGAGAGAAGCTGCAGGCGTGGGAGAAGGCGTGGTTGGATGGCTCGACAGGCAGTGCCTGGTGGGGTCGGGCGGGAGGGACAGTGCATAAGGCCGGGATGCAGGGCAGGGCCCGGCGTTGAGGGGCTGATAAGGGGAGGATTCTCCATCCGGGGCACAGAGTGACGGTGGGGCAGGACGCATCCCTCAGAGTCCACACCCCTCAGAGTCCAGGAGGAGCGCGACAAGGCCCAGGGAACCTTTTGGGGAGATCCCCAGATGTGTTGTGGAGCCTGGGAGATACCACCGCGTGGAATGGGGGTGATTAAGGCCTGGGCGGTACCACTAGAGTAGGGCGGGGTGAGGGGAAGCCCAGGCAGTACGGTAGACTGAGGAGAGGGGCGCGGCCAATAACTTATTTCTCTATATACAGAAGCAACGGCCAAGGAGGGGCGGGAGGCAGGGGGAGGGGGGGAGGAGGGGAGGGGGGGAGGCAGGGCAGGGTGCTGACTGGAGGGCAGTTACTTAGTGTTCTTGACTCCGGCGTCAGGGGATGGCAGGCCACTGAGCCTCTACCTGGAAGACCCTAGCCAGCTTCCACTGGCTCTGAACCTAGGGACAGGGCCCTGCTGGGAGGAGTAAATAAGGGGTGGAGCTGGGGCCGGGCAGGCCCAGCCTCCAGGGCCCAGGCTGAGATGACGGAGGAGGTTACCCTGAGATTGAACAGAAAAGACGGGTCCTGGGGAGAGTCAGGCAAGACAAGCAGCAGGCCCATGCGCAGGGCTGGGGAGGGCAGAGCCGGTGCAGGCTGTGGCACTGGCTGCCCTTCAGGGTTAGCCCACCAGGGAGCTTCGTCGGGAGAGGTCCATGGAGCTGGAGCTGAGGGCGCGGCTGTCAGAGAGGCCTGTGCCTCCAGGCTGTGGGCAGAGGGGCATGTGGCTCAGCCTTGTGCTGCTGCCAGTCTGTGCTTCCCTGGCCAGAATCCCTGAGCCCCACCCATGCCCCGTCCTGGTCCTGACACCCCTGCCCGCCTCCACAGGGACAGTGTTGGTACTGGCCACCTGCATGTCCACCCAAGCAGGGGCTGGGTTTCCCTAATTTGTCCCCCCAGTGTCCAGCCCAGAGCCAGAGCCAGAGCCAGGAAATGCTGCCGGGGAGCCATGCTGGAGGAGCCCGTTAGGCACACAGGGATGCAGGCCTCCTGTCCAGGCCTGGGCCTCCCACCCTGGCCTGGGCCTCCCGCCCGGGCCTGGGCCTCCCGCCCGGGCCTGGGCCTCCCGCCATACCTGGGCTGGCTCTTCCACACTCTTGTTGAGGAAGTTGAGAGAACTGGCCCGCTTCATCCTGAGGGGAAGGAAGGCCAGGATGTGCCCTGGTGGGACCGGAAGGTGGGAAAGGGGTGGGGGTGGGGGGAGCTGAGGGAGGCACAGATGTGGTGGGTAGTGGAGCTCATTTGGGGTGTTGGGTGGTTCTTAAGGCTCACCCTGCGTGGTAAACCGATCAGGGCAGAGGCTGACCTGGGGTTTGGGGGCTCCTGGGGGCCCCCACCCTGCAGCTTCTTCACCAGCATCTCACTACTGCGCCTCAGAGCGTCTCGGAGCTTCCCCAAGGAGCCGCTGCGCCGCAAGGAGCCGCTGCCATCCTGTGGGGGGGACATGCTGGTCTCTGTCGTGCTGGCCACACAGCCTCCTGCCCACCGCAACCCCTCGACTCACCCCGCTCCACTCGGCTGCGGGCCCTGCCTCCTCCATGTCAGACTCAGCCTGAGCCCCAGCGCGCCCGGCCACGTCCCGGCTGCCACGGCGGTCCCCCCGCCCACCGCTGCCATCCTTCAGCAGTTCCACCACCTTGGTCTGGCTCGCAGGGTCCAGGCCCTAAGGAAGTGGAGGGCACATTAGGTGGAAAACAGGGCCGAGAAGGACCCTGCCCAGTCCTCAGGCCTGTCGCCCACCTGCTTGCGGCTGCGGCTGGCACAGTCCTCCAGTGTGTGCGCAGCTTCCAGCTTGCCCTGGCGCCGGTACAGGGCCCCCAAGCTGCGCAGGGTGGTGTTGACTGTGGGGCTGTGGACAGGACAGCGGGACAGTCTCACATTCTTTTCCCCAGGAACCAGGGCCTATCCTGGCATCCAGCCATACTGGGCTCTGAGGAACCAGCCGGCCAACCAGAATCTCACCCTGCTACCTGCTCTGCCGCCAGCCCTGCCCTGCCGTCCTCACCTGTCCACTCTGCAGGCCTTGTACCAGCTGCCGTATTCCCCATAGGCAGTGCTGTCCGGGCGCTTGTTCTGGGGAAAGAACGGTCAGGGTGGGGGGAGAGAAGACCCTCCCCTCCACACACCCCCCTCTCCCCCTCCTCCCCCGGACACCCATCCAGCCGGTCCAGTACTGCTACCTTGGTCTCCTCCCGCTCCTCTGCGTGCATCCAGATGGGCTTGTTGTCCCCTGCGGAGAAAAAGGGGGCTGTCACCAGCCTCCAATACAGGCCTCTGCTGGTTGGGCTGGATATAGAACTGGGGTCTGGGGAGGGGATCAGGAGGAGCCAGGAAGAATCAAGGTTGGGCTTGCTGAATGAGTGAACAAGAATCAGACCTAAAACGTTAGTGACCCTCCCCTGAAACAGATGACTGTGGCCTAAGCTTGTGCTTGAGGGGCTTGGGGGAGCAGACCCTCAAACACCGTGGGCCCCACCTGAGCCTGAGAGGCGGGCCAGGCTGAAGGACTCAGAGCAGGAAATGGGCCATCAGGGGCCAGACGGCAGCTTCCCAGAGAGGGAGACTTTTGGGCTGGGCCTTCATGGGGAGCCAAAGTTGCCCAGGAGAGAAAGGGGAAAGACTCTGGGTCTAGGGCGTGGGGTATACAAAGTGTCATGGCACAGACAGGGCCAGGAGGTGTGTGTGCCTGCTCACATGTGCACAGGACACCCAGGCCTGAGGGCCTGCCTGCCTGGCTGCTGAGCCTGTGCTCTGTGAGCTGGGGGCACATGGCAGCCACGAACTCACCATTGACAGAGCCAAACTCCTTCTCGTGAGCTCGGGTGAGGATCTCCTTGTACAGGGTCTCCGCATCCTGGTACTTGCCCTGCTTCAGGTAGCAGGAGGCCTGCAGAGGCAGGGGCCGGAGGAAAAGCAGACGCAGGGACCTGAGCCTTTTCCTCCCCTTCCTCCCTCAGCCCTCTCCCCCCCCCCCCCCGGGTAGCTCCTCCTGGCCCAGGGTACCAGGTTGCTCTTGGTCTTGGCCACGTTGGGGTCATCAGGCCCGAGCCGTGTGGCGTAGATTTCCAGTGCCCGCCGGTAGTAGTATTCCACCTCCTCGGCTTTGCCCTGGTTCTGGCAGAGCAGTGCCAGGTTGCTCAGCTGCTTGGCCACATCGGGATGAAATTTGCCCAGGACCTGGGATGGGAGCAGAAGCCAGTGGCTAGGCTCAGTGCTGGCCTAGGCCCCCTGCCTGGCCTGCCCCACCCTGCCTGCGCCCACCTTCTCCCGGATCTCCAGGGCCCGCTTGCACAGAGGCTCGGCCTCCTTGTACTTGCCCCGCTTGCCGTACAGAACCGCCAGGTTGTTTAATGTTGCAGCCACCTAGGGGAGGAAGAGGGAGAGGGGGAGGGGGAGGGGAGAGGGAGGGAGAGAGGGAGGAGGAGGGAGGGGAGGGGGAGAGGGAGGAGGAGGGGAGGGGAGGGGAAGAGGGAGGAGGTGGAGAATAAATGGAGGCTCGGTGACCCAGGGCCCTTCTGAGACCTGGGAGCCGCAGAGAGCAGCAGAGCCCCACCCCCACCCCCTCACTCACAGCTGGGTGGTCCTTGCCCAGTGTCTTCTCGCGAATGGCCAGGGCGTCATTGAGCAGGTGAGCAGCCTCTTTGTACTTGTTCTGGTCCCTGGGGTGGGCGGAAGGACGGTGAGATCCTCCTCCAGCCTGGCCCTGCCCGCAGTGGTCCGGTCCCTTGTTCACGCCTGCCTTTTCTGAGCGGGCACGGTTATGACCGGAGCACGGGAACTGGTCAGCCGGCCTCCAGGGGCAAAGGGGCTCCGGGAATGCACTCACTCACCAGGGCATGCAGTGCTGGGCAGGAAGCAGGCTCACCCAGACCCGCCCCTGCCTCATGCCCAACGCACACCGTTCTATATCCTCCAGTGCCCTCGCTCATTCTGCTCTTCCTGCTGGGAACCTTTTCAATCCTCTCGTGTTCTGGGAAGATTCACTTTCTACCAAAGACCTACTCTAGCCACAGTGCCTAGAGAAGCTGTGCCAGCTCCCTCCCTGGCTATTTCCAAACCTTTCTCCCCCACTAGCCCGAGGCTTATGCACACCTACAGGCCTACAGCCCAGGCCGTGCAGGCCCAGGCACCCTGTGGGCTCAGCCCCTTTGGCACAAGCTCCTCTCTCTGCTGCCCAAGCGCCTGGAGAAACCCAGGCTGGTCCTGGCCCAGGGCAGGCGCTGAGGTTTGGCCCAGGGAGGGAGCCTTCAGGGAAGGCACAGGCGCTGTGCCTGTGCGGGGGGCCTCACCGGTAGACCAGCGCCAGGATGTTGAGCATGGTGGCCACATCAGGGTGGTCATGGCCGGACGTCTTCTCCAGGTCTTCGAGCGCCTGCTTGCACAGCGGCACGGCCACCTCATAGCGGCCCTGGGAGGCGTACTGGATCACCAGGTTGTGCAGGGTGCGGAGCCGGGCCGGGATCTCGTAGCCCCCGTGCTGGGCAGCCGCGTCCCCTCCTCCGGGGCTGGGGGCTGCAAGGCCAAGGGGAGAAACTCAGATGAACCTAACTGCCCCTCGGCTGGACTGGTGCATGCCAAGCACGCCTCTAACGCACCTGACACGCGGCCCTAGGCAAGTTACTGTTTGGTCTCAACTTCTTCATCGAAGAACCACCCCAGAAAGGGGGGGTAATGTCCTCACGAACTACCTGCCCTGGAGCCTCAGCTCCTCAGCTGCTGAGGGAGGTCTGACTGCACAGGGCACCAAGCAAGGTGCACTGGCCCAGGGCTCCCACTGCTCTGACCCTCCCTCAGCCCTCAGAGGGCGCTGAGAGGAAACAGCTCTGCGGGCGGTCACAGAGCAGCAAGTGGCACAGTGAGCCAGGCTGGACTGTGGTGCCAGCTCCGCTGGAGCTGGGGGTGGGGGAGGTGGTAGGGAAACGTGGGACCCCTGTCAGTTAAGCTCTCACATGCTGGGATGTGTGATCAGGAATGAATGCCAGGAAGGAACATGCCAACCAGTTGGTTCCTGTTTCTGGTGATCTCTGAGGCCCAAGGACCAAGAATCTGTTCATCGCTCTCTACCCCTCCACCCCAGAACCAGCTGCCCTCCGCACCTGAGCTCTGCTCCTCCTCGTTGGGGAACAGGTCGTCCAGAGAGTCTTTGGGGACCTCCCCCTTCTCCTCCTGGGCAGGAAGACAGGGTGAGATCAGGGAAGGGCGAGGCAGCCCAGAGGTCAGCGGCTGGGGGAGCTGAGTGCTCGGTGCTGCCCTCCCGCCCCCAGGCCCTCTGCCCTGGCCCGGCAGTGGCTGCAGCAGCACTCACGCTGGGGGAGTTGTCCTCATCCAGCTTCCGGATCTGGCTCATGAACAGCAAGTGCTGCTTCTCCTCCTCGAGCTGGGCCACCGCCTGCTCGCTGCGCTGCAGCTTCTGCTGCGTCCCCGCCAGCTCCTCTCGCAGCCACTGGTTCTCCTGCACCAGGCGCCGCACCTGGGCCCGCAGCTTCTGCTTCTCCGACTCCACGGCCCCCAGGTGGCTGGACAGCGCCAGGATCACCTGTGGCGGCCGGCGGGATGCCGTCAGAGCCTGAGCACCCGCGCCCGGGCCTCCGGGGCCAGGGAAGGGCTGAGCTGCTGGGCTGAGCCACCTGAAGTTCTCCTCTCATCAAGGGCGTTTTCTCCCAAGGCCCCAAAAAGACCGAGTCCAAGACTGACCCAGGAGTCTTGGGGATCCCCACCTCCTTCCCTCTAGGATCAGAAGTCCTGGCCCCTAGACTATCTTTGCTGGACTCTAAGAAATCCTATCCCTTTTCCTGGGCCTCCAGCTAGTCCTCTGCATGATGGCCAGCTCCCGCTCACTGGCTGATGGAACAGGGCGAGTAGGGGTGCTGTGCTTTCCCCGAGCTAGCCATTTTCTCCCTTTGTCTCTCTTGGGGGTTGTACTCAACCCGCTGCAGCCACAGCCACTAAACCACTGCCTCCTGCCCAGGAACCTGGACAGACGGCTGGAACACTTTCCCAAAGAACCTTGATAGACTGGAAGACCAGGGGGGATGGGGCACATATTCCAGCCGATGGTCTGGGAACCACAGGGCCGGTGAGGAGACCCAGAAGCCTACTCTTAGCCCTACCCCTCGCCCAACCTCCATGATTGCTTTCCTGAGCTGCAGGCTCCTCCCGCCTTGGGGCCTTGCATTCGCTCCACCCTCTTTCCCATCATTCACTTTCAGAGGCCTTTCTGCAGTGAAACCTCTCTTCTGCCCCCAGGCCCAGGAAAGCAGCCCCCCACCCCACGCCCCAGCATCCTGATGCCCATCTGTGCCAGTGCTGGCACACACTGGGGGGCTTGTAGGGGGAGACACGACGACGACCCTATGTGTTCATCTCTGTGCCTGGCAGCCAACTATTGCCCTTCCAGAGGGCCACGCAGTCTCAGACTCTGCCCTTTCTACTTGATTAGCAAATGCCTAAATGACAACTGCTTTCACAACCGCTAGCTTTTTAAAAACTCCCCTAGACAGCCTGGGGTGTATGTAGCAGATGGCATGATCCCTATTTTAAAGACAAGGAAACCGAGGGCACCACCTGCTCAGGAGTCACAGAGCCAGCAGTGCCTCCGCCAAGACTCGAGGGGCCGAGACTTTCCCCAGAGCCCACCTCCTCCTCCAGCTGCACGCTGTCCGGTGGCCCAAGTCAAGAGGGCCAAACACAACTATAATCGTGCGGCTCTCATCCCTTCACTCGCTCCACCAGGAACCAGGGAGTTCCGTTCCCCTCTCCCTCCCTCACACCGTTCCCCAGTCCTCCTGGACCGGCCTCCCGAGCATCTACAACTGGCCCCTTGTCTCCACCCTCACAGCCACCCCTTTGGTCCAAGCCACCGTTTCTCATTTGAATCCCAGCAGTGGTTTCCTACCTGCCTCCTCCATCCTTGACCTGCTATAGTTCACTCTCCATACCTTTTCCCGAAAGACTTTAACACCTAAGCCATGCTGGGCCCCTTGACTGCTTAAAGCCCTCCAAAGGCTTCCCAATTTCCGGAGACTGAAACCCAAAGGATCGAGGCACAGCCTGCCCTGGCCCTGCCGTCCCCACAGGCCTGGTCTGTCCCTCTCTCCTTCCCCAGGAAGCTCCGTCACACAGGTCTTTTCCCAAGTCTCCCATTGCAAGGTTTTTCCTGCCTCAGGACCTTTGCACATGCACTCCCCCTCCTCCCTTTTCTGGAGACTGGTCCAGGTCTTGGTTTAAATGTCATTCCTCAGAAGTCTTAACTGACTAATAGATAAGACTTCCCATTTAAAGCTATTACAAGATTTTGTTCTTTCCTTTGGAGGATTTGTAACAAATGTATGTTCTTATCTTCCAGGAATCTAGTCTGTATCCCTGGCACCTAACATATTGCCTTGCACACAGTAGGTATTTGAAAACTTACCTGTTAACGAGTGAATAAGAGAATGAATGGGTGGGTGAGTAAGGATTTCCTTTTTGTTTTCCTATGTCATTCAGTCTTTGCTACCTACCCTGTTTCCCTGAAAATAAGAGTGTCTTATATTATTTTTTTCTCCCAAAGTTGTGCTAGGTCTTATTTTCAGGGGATGTCTTATCTTTCCATGCGCTGGGTCTTATTTTCGGAGGATGTCTTATTTTCGGGGAAACACGGGTAGCAGAGAAACTAGGATCAGGGTTCTCCGTGGGGGCTGATGGATGGCTGTCAGGCTTCTCCTGGGGAAGACCCCGCGGGAGTCTCCAAAGCCCATTCATTTACTCAGCGGGTATTTACTGGGGTCCTTGCATGGAGCTCCAGGGGACAGATGGTGTCCTGCTCTGATTCTGTTCCTACGCAGCCAGAACCCTCCGGAACCTCCAACCCGCCCTCCGCCACCTCCCCCCTCAGCACTCCAGACAGGCCTACCTGGGCCTCCCCCAGTCCCAGCTCGATGGCTTCCAGGGAGCGGCGCAGGAGGACACAGCGTTCCTGGGAGCCGGGCTCAGCCTCGCCGGCTTCAGGAGCGACCAGGGGGGCGAGCAGGGCGCGATGCTCCCCGCGCAGGGTCTCCAGCCCCTGGATGACGGCCTTGGTGCCCAGCACGATCTCATCCTGGCTCAGCTTCTCCTCTCGCGGAAGCACCATCGTGGCCATGGCCTTGCCGCCTGCGGAGGCGAGGGGGCGGGCAGGCGGGAGCCGGCCGCAGCGCCCGAAGCCCCGGGTTAGGTAAACACCTCCGTCCCCGGGCGCTGGGTCCCCGGGGCGCCCGCCGCCCTGGCCGGCAGCCCCGCCGCGCCCGCGCTGGGCCTCCAGGGGGCGCGCTCGGCTCGCCTGGGCCCGGGAGACGCAATGCGGCGAGACCAGCGAGGCTGGACCCAGATTCGGCCCGGACCCCCGGCTCAGGCCGGCGCAGGCGGCCAGGCTCGGGGCTTCCTCCGGGGAGTCGCTCAGCCAGGGAGCGCGCGTCGGAGGAGGGTCCTACGGGGACCGTGGGGTCCCACTCCCAAGCGGGAGACCCCGGGCCCTCGGGCAGTGCCAGCCCCAGCCCCCGGGCAGCCCCATCCCCGCCGGGCAGGCCGGCCAGAGCCCCTCCTCCGTCCCTGGGAGACCCCTCCCCGGAGGAGCCGAGACCCCGGCTCCGTCACCCCAGGCCCCGCCCACGACCACCCTCCCATAGGCCGGCGCGCGGCGGCCGCCCCTCCCGAGAAGGCCCGGCGCCCGCCCCCGGCCCAGGCCGCGCCCCCTCCGCGAGGGTGGCCCGCGGCGCCCCTGCCCGGCGCCCGGAGCCCGGCCTCCCACCCCGCGGACCTGCGCCTCGCGCTCGGCGCTGCCGCTCCGGCTCCGGCTCCCGCCCCGCTTCACTCGGACCGGCCGCCGCGAGCGGGTCCCACCGCCTCCATCCCGCCGCCCTTCCCGGCAGCCTCCGCGCCGCCTTAAAGGTGCAGCCGCTACCTCAGGCGTCGGAGGGGGCGAAACACGCTCTGCGCCCGCGGCCGCCTTAAAGGAGCGCGAGCCGGGCCTGCTCCGGGCGGGGCGGGGCCACCGGGCGGGGCGGGGCCACCGGGCGGGGCGGGGCCGGCCGGGCGCGGGTCCCGGAGCCGCCTCCACGCGCCGCGGCCTCGGCTTCCTCTCTCGGAGCCGCTGGAGCGGGAGCCTCGGGAGCCTGTGCGCCGCAACCACCCGATCCCGCGGCGGAGAGGACGGCGAGGGAAACTGAGGCCCGGGGAGGCCCGGAGCCCCAGCGGGGAGTGGCCGCTTTCTGATCGCTGTGCCAGACGCGGTGTGCCTGAAGCGGGTTCACTCCCTGGATGCCCGCGAAGACCCGATGACGGGGTGCTGCTGTCACCGCATCTCCCAGATCGGACCCCTCCGGCTCCTCTGCTACGCCCCCCCCCCCAACCCCTTCGGAGCGGCTCCGTCCCCTGCAGGCTCCCCACAACTTGGGGGCGTGGGGGAGGCGGAGGCTCTGGCTGGAAGGGAGGGAGCCTCTGCCAAGCCGGACTCATGGCCTGTGTGTGTACCCACAACAGATGCTGCTGACCGATGGACAAGACAAGGCCATGATATCATCCGGCTCAGATGAAAGCTCACCTGTTCAGCGAGCCCATCCGTGATTTCCCCCCGCTCCCCCCCTCCTGCAGAGCAGCCCTCCGGCCCAGCCCGGCACCCCTTTAATTCTCTCTGTAGCGTTTATGCCTCCAGCATGTGTCTTGTCGGCTCCCTGTCCTCCACCCCAGAGCAGCCCCTGGCCGGCGCACAGCAGCACTAAGTGCTGGTTTTAAAAAAGGGCAGAGGGTGCGCCTGTTGGCCTTGGCAGGCCCCTGGCAGGCCCAGGCTTTGGTCTGGTGCTCTGCGGCCCTGGATCGGTGGCCACCCAGCACTGCCCTCGGCCCATGGCATTAGGGGTGACGCAGCATAACCACCCGGACAAAACCCGCAGAGCAAGGCCGGATGTTAGTACCAGGGGCTGGGTGTTCCTCAGGTCAGGGTGGGCCCAGACTCGATTGCACCAGCTCCAGAGCCTGGCGTCCTCTCTGACAGACCTGGCCCGGTGCCCTGGCGAGAGTACGGCTCGTCCTGTGGCCGGAGCGCATACCTGTGCGGTGAGACTAAAGGTTAGCCTTCCCTGACAGCCGTCGCAGCCCTCCTGCCGCTCCCATGCCACACCGGGCTCTCTTCTGGAGACGGTCTGCTCTTTGGCCAGGGAAGATGTTTGCTGACAGCCCCTGTCGCTTCACCCATTCCTGCCCTTCTCACTCTGAATTCTCTTTTCTGAGTGTAGTTTAGCATTTCTGTCCGGATACTGCTTACAGCATGGCGCTCAGTCCAGGGCCCAGGGATCGGGCAGGGAGTGAACTGCACAGATCACAGAGGAATGGTCCCCTCCTTTTATTTTATATATATATATATATATATATATATATATATATATATATATATATGTATATATGAGGAAGGGAGAGGGACAGAGAGAGAGAAAATCAATGATGAGCCGAAACCGGTTTGGCTCAGTGATAGAGCGCTGGTCTGCGGACTGAGGGGTCCCAGGTTCGATTCCGGTCAAGGGCATGTACATTGGTTGCGGGCACATCCCGAGTGGGGGATGTGCAGGAGACAGCTGGTCAATGATTCTCTCTCATTGACATTTCTAACTTTCTATCCCTCTTCCTTTCTCTCTGTAAAAACATAAATAAAATAAAATATATAAAAAAAGAAAAGAAAAGAAAATCAATGATGAGAGAATCATTGATTGGAACCCGGGACCCTCCAGTCTGCAGGCCAACACTCTATCCACTGAGCAAACCAGCTAGGGCTGGGATTGCCTATTGCTGGGTTCTAGTTCTGGTCCTCCCGCTAGTTCCCGGCAGGCGTTGTGGTTTCTCAGCTCCTCTTTGGGCACCGGCCCTGCTCCTCCCTGCCTGCCGGGTGGAGGGAGGGCTGGGTCAGCCGCGCGGTTCTTATCTGGTTTCTGTGCTTGACCTTGCGGCGTCCAAACCTTTTCAACGCTCGGCCTTTTATCTTGTCTCTGAGGATGTACTGTGAATCTCCCACCGGAAGGGACTGTTACTTCATCCGCTCTGTTCTGCACACCCCTTCCTGCCTCCCCCCGCCCCCAGAGGCTGGTCCGTGCCAGGCTGCTGATGGGTGCGCCGATAGGGAGAGGAAAGGAAGGAGCCTATACGCAGTGGTGATTCTGCTCCTTGTGCCATTTTCCTCAGAGCTCATCGGCTTACCCGCTGGTCCCAGCCCGGGGAAGTGGTTCTTGCTGCTTTTAATATTGTTTCCTCCCAGGAACCCCCTCCCTCTGCTTCCCAAGCGGAAGCCTTAGATTCTCAGAAGCACTTCACTGAAGTCTGCTTTCTCAAGTGATTCTTTCCCCCTTGGCTAGCTTCATGCCTTTTTTCTTTAATCCTCACCCGAGGATATTTTTTCCCTATGGATTTTTTAGAGAGAGGAGGGGGAGGAGGCGAGAGAAACATTGATGTGAGAGAGATAACAGCAATTGGTTGCCTCCAGCACATGCCCAGACAGGAGCTAGTAGGAACCTACAACTGAGGTATGTCCCCTTGATGAGAATCAAACCCTAGACCCTTCAGTCCACGAGCTCTAACTGCTGAGCCAAACTGGCCAGGCCACTCCTTTTTTTTTTTTTCTTTTTTCTTATCATTTTTTTACAGAGAGGGAGAGAGAGGGATGGAGAGCTAGAAACATTGATGAGAGAGAAACATCAACCAGCTGCCTCCTGCACACCCCCTACTGGGGATGTGCCCTCAACCAATGTACATGCCCTTGACCGGAATCGAACCTGGGACCCTTCAGTCCGCAGACCGACGCTCTATCCACTGAGCCACACCGGTTTCGGCCACTCCTGTTTTTGAAGTGGCTGGGGGGCACTTCTATCAAGCATAGCATCCCCACCCTGACATCCGGGAGGTCACTCATCAATGCTCAAGATCGGAGTCTCCTTAACGGTCATGCGTCCCACATCTCCCTGCTTCCGGAGGGGCCTGTGCCATTGTGAACAGCTCTGGTTGTCCGCCTTTTTCCTGCTTTGAGCCAAGAATCGGGTCTGCTCGGAGCTCCCCCGAGAGGCTCCTGGCTCCTGTCCCGGCAGCCACATGGCAAAGGGCCTGGCCTGCTCAGTGGGGTCGGATGAGCTGAGTTCAAAGCCACGTTTCTCCACTTGCCAGCTGTGCAGGTTTACTCATATTATTACCTTATCTGTTTCCTCCTCTTAGAATGTGGTTCCTAATCCCTATCTACCTTGTTGGGTCCTCAAGAGTACAGTGGCTCAGGGGTTGAGCATCAACCTGTGGACCAGGAAGTCATAGTTCAGTTCCCATTTGGGGCACATGCCCATGTTGCAGATTCAGTTCCCAGTGTGGGGCGTGCAGGAGGCAGCTGATGGATGATCCTCTCTCCCTCTCCCTTCCTCTCTGAAGTCAATAGAAATATGTTTAAAAAAATAAAATTTAAAAAAGAATGGGATAAGTAGCAGGGTTCAGATGTTAATATTATGCTTTGTACCTAACAGACACTATTCCTAGTAGTTATTTATTACCACCATCTGTTCAAGCTCACTACTGAACAGACCCGGTGCTAGTGAATGGACAGAATATGAAGTGGAGAAAAAATATGACACGGAAGGCAGTGCTGCGTATGGTGGTGTGGGAGAGAAAACACACCCGAATGAAAGCGAGCAACACAGCCTGCAAAGAGGAAGGACGTCTGGGTATGACAGGTACTAAGAGCGTGGTGCTGGGTGTAGGTGCCCTGCATGGTCAGGATGGAGGGAAGCTCAGCCTGGCGGGGGGCGATCGCACCTCTGCCCAAGGCCAGCTCTCCCACATGCCAAGGAATCCCTGCTCTCCATCCTGCCCAGATACTCCCTGAGCTCCATCCAGACCCATATGTTCAACTCCTGTTGGATGCCCATCCCCTCACCGACACCTCTCACCTCCCAGGACGTCCCACCGTCTGCCCATTTGCCCATGGCAGATGGTCAGTCCTCATCCTCGACTCCTTCTCCTTTGACCCCACTTCTTAACCAGCCTGCTGATTCTACCTCTTACATAAGGCTCAAGTCTCCATTTTCCCACCTCGTCTACCCTGCCTTAGCCTATGTCTTGCCACATCTTTTCTGAGTTGCTGTAATTCCCTTCTAACTCTTCTGGTCTCCAGTCTCGTTTCCTTCCACTGTAGTAGCAGGTGATCTTTCTGAAGTCCACCGCCTTACCTTTCTGCCTAAAGCCCTTTCTTGGCCCCACGCTGGTCGCAGGATAAAGCGCAGTCTATGCCGTGCACAGAGTAGTGATGATCACAGCCGCAGGCTCCTCGGTGCCCCGCTGCTTCCTGGCCCTCTGCCCTCTCCCTCTCCCCATCGCTTTTCAGCCCCACTCACCACTGTAGGTCTCAGGATGGGCCAGACTCTCTTCTATCGGGTTGTTGCTATTTTTGTTCCGGGAACATCCATCGTGTTGGGCATCTTTTGCTCAGGTGTCAGTTCCCTTGAGACATCTTCTCGGATACCCGTCCCCAGGCTGCATTAGATGTGTGTGTCCCCCGCTCTCCCCAGCCCGTAGGCTGCCGTGCAACCTGCTGTGCTGTGTGGCAGTTGTCTATTTGTCTGTCTCCCCTGCTAGGCTCAGAGCTCTCAAAGAGATGAGGACCCAACCCTGTGTGTATCTGGTACCATCGCACAGTAGGACTTCATACACACAGGACACAGGGATGGGTGGGAAGTCTGAGTCTCAAGAGGAGGTCTGGGATCTGATGAGCTGGGTTAGAAACTCTCCATCAGTCTGTGTGCCTAGGACAAGGGACCGAACCCCGACTCACTCCTTTAGCCAGCTGAGTGTTTGCCAGGTCCAGAGTGAGGGGCGCCCCGTCCCTCCCCGCTGAACCCTCATTCTAAGGTGCTACAAAGACATTATGGCAGGTGGCAGCATTGGGCTGGGTGGTCAGGAAAGCCTTTCTGAGGAGGTGATGAGTAGGCAAAGGGGGTGTGGGGCAGTGAGAGCATGTAAAGGCCCCTGTGCAGGGGAGAGGGATCTGATTACGGAAATGTCAGCATTGGCTGAAGGATGTGCCAGGAACTGAACCTCTGTGCATTGCTGGCACTCTGCCACTGAGCCACACCACTGAGCCATACCAGCCAGGGCTGATTCACATTTCAAAAGGCTCTTGTGTGTAGAACAGACTACTGGAAGAGCAGCTAGAAGCCGGACAAGAGGAGATAGCCGCAGTGAAAGCAGTGAGGACCTGCTGGATTCTGGATCTGCCTTGAAGGGAAAGCCTATAGGATTTGCTTGTGCGCTGGATGCTGGGTATGAGAAGAAGAGGAGTCAAGGGTGATTTCAAAGTTTCTGGCTTCGGCAATGGAGGGAGAAGTCTGCACACAGGGAGCATTTCACACCGCGGGGCTGGGAGCCGCCAGAGGCGGGAGCCCCGAGTTGTCCAGTGTTTTGAGGCCACTGGACAGAGCACCCTGCTGAGGGAGGCCGAGAGAGAGCAGCTGGTCCGGTGGGAGGAGCAGTGCTGGCACAGGCCCAGGAGAAAGCGATGCTGGCAGGGAGTGTGCCCCTGGAATGCCACTGAGGGGCCACACGAGAAACAGACCCTTGGATTTGGCAGCCCAGGCCATCTGTGACCTTGGTGAGAGGACTTTTAGAAAACAGCCTGAGGGAGCGTATGGGGGGGGGTGCGAAGGAGGGAGTGTGGAGAAAGGGAGAGCGAACAAGCTCTAAGGGGAGCAGACATGGTGTGACAAGCTGAAAGGTGTCAAGAATCAGGGATTGTGCCGCACCAGCACAGCCAAGGGTTCGGTGAGCCTGAGCGGGGGCGACAAAGGATGGAGAAATGATAGACAAAGAGAAAGAGCTGGGTCTAGGTGGATCTTCTGTGCCTGGCTGAGGCCACAGAACAGATCCAGACTGCAAGCTGACAGTTTATTATTTTTTAAATATATTTTATTGATTTTTTCAGAGAGGAAGGGAGAGGGATAGAGAGCTAGAAACATCGATGAGAGAGAAACATCGACCAGCTGCCTCCTGCACACCCCCCACTGGGGATTTGCCCGCAACTAAGGTACATGCCCTTGGCCGGAATGGAACCTGGAACCTTTCAGTCCACAGGCAGACGCTCTACCACTGAGCCAAACCGGGACAAACAAGGTATTTACAATGTTCTTCTAAGTTTCATTTGTTTTGGCAGCACTTGCTGCCCCTCCCACAGGCCACTAGCTACCCAGGAAGGATCTAGGGAGCAGTGACAAGATCAAGCTTAATTATGCTTGGAGGACTGTGCCCTCCAAGCTGGGACTTGTGTGCGACTTTGCCAGCAGGTCAGTCTGAGGCTTAACCTTATAACCGCTTCCTACAGGGAGCATAGCCCTGGCTAGTGTGGCTCAGTTGGAGCATACACCAAGAAGGTTTTGAGTTTAGTTTCCGGTCAGGGTACATACCCAGATTGTGGGTTCAATCCCAGTCAGGGTGCATACTGAAGGCAACCGATCAATGTTTCTCTCTCTTCCTCTCCCTTCCCCTCTCTCTAAAGTCAATGAAAACAAGCCCTAGCCAGGTAGCTCAGTTGGTTAGAACATCCCAATATGCCAAGGGTTTGGGTTTCATCAGGCACATACAAGAAGCAACCTAATGGATGCATAAAGAAGTGGAACAACAAACCCATGTTTCTCTCCAGGCTGTTTCCTAGAATCAATAAATAAAATAAAATCAATAAAAACATATCCTCAGGTAAAGACTAAAAAAGAAGAATCAGGGAAGTGGTTGCTGCCGTGTAAGGATACAGAACAGACGTCTGTGACTGGAAAGAGCTGTCACCGGAGCCCAGCCTGCTGGCATCCTGATCTCACACTTCCAGCCTTCAGAACTGTGAGAAATAAATACTTGTTTTTATAGGAAAAAAATAAGAAAAAATCACGTGTTCGTGAAAGAGCCACAGAGACTGGGAAGGGCTGGTGCACGGAGTGAAGCCTGGAGGAGGGAGAGGCCGTGGATGGAGCAGGCGGAGGCGGAGGCCCTGGAGTAGGTGCAGGCAGGTTGCAGTTCATGCCTCCTCCTTTCTCTCCCTCTTCTCAGTTCTGCACTGGAACCTGAGAGGGTGAGGAGCTGGGACCTCAGGGCCTGTCCCACACCCCTCTGGCTTGGGCCTCCCAGGTCCCCACCGCCTATGTCCTGCCCGTGCCCTCCGCTGCCCGCTCCCAGGACGGCCTCGGTGGGCCCGTTCACGCTGCCCGAGGAACACCCATGTCCTCTCGTCACCTCAGACACATCTGAGGCGTTCCTGTCACCGACGGGTGTACACCTTGTTTGGCAATAATGTGCAGGTTGCATTCTGGGACATTTTCGAAGATCTCACTTGATTGTGCCCCTGGGGAGGCAGGACTAGTTGCATTTTCTAGGCTGAGTGTGCACAGGGCCAAACCCATTAGGTCATCGGCCACCGGAGCTTGGGGAGCCAGTGACAGCTGCCCCCTGGCCGTCCACCCCTGTGGTTGTCCTGCAGGTGGATGCCAGGCCCCCATGTGCACACTTGTTCACAGAGGAGGCTTGGGAGCAGGGCTGGGCTGTGCCATGGCCAAGGTTAAGGGCGGCAGAGGGGCCTCAGTGATGCCCCTCCCCTCCTCCTGCAGAGGCAGAGCCCTTTGACCTCAGACTTCACCAGCTTCCAGAAACAGGAGTTAACCTAGTAGGGGAAGAAGCCAAGTTCTAATCTTCAATCAGAAGAGAACCCGCAACATGTCCCTGTCTTGGGAGGTGGGTTTGGGGGTGCTGAATCGCAGGGAAAGGGGGACTTCAGTGGGAATGGCGCTGTTTCTGACCTCTGCTCCCCCCTACTGGCAAGACACCTTCCTGCCGGTCTTACAATGAAGAACGTGGGATTTGCTTCTTTCCCAAGTCATTTCTGGTGGATTTTGAGCAAAGTTGGCTGCACTGTGCAGAGGGGTGGGGGTTGGACAGACTCTATGTCACAGCGAGAGGCGAAGAAGCCCGAGACTTGCTAGTTGGTAAGAAATCAATTTATTGAATGAAAAAGCCAGCATCCACTCAGCCCCTCCCGCTACTCCGCTAAGGGCAGGACAGCGGCCCAGCCCAGGAGATGCTGAGTGGCGGGGCTGAGCCGTGGGTGAGGGCTGGAGGAGTCTGTGGGAACGGAGAATGAGAAAGACAGGTTTCAAAATGAAGTTATGTGCAAACTTCTGGAAGGGGTGAGGACAACAGTGAAGTTCTGGAGGTGCTGGTGGGGGCAGAGGGACTCAGTGTGCCTTGGCCTCGCTGGAGAGGGCTGATGGTCAAGGCTGAGGGGCTCAGTCCCTGAGTCCCTGGTGAGGGAAGGAATGGAGCCTGATGAAGGGACCCCGGGCTGGGAGGCTGGGGTCTCAGCCCAAACCAGGGACACAGGAGTGAGGCAGGGAAGTACAGGCCAGGGAAAGGGAGACAAATGGAACTGGTGGGAACAGGGGGTGAAGGGGCGGGGGGCCACAGACAGTACATTGGGGGGTCTGTCTCCCAGCTCTGCAGAGTTCGGCGTTTCAGAAAGAGGCAGAGCTGTGCTGGGTGAAGGGGTGGGAGGCAGAGGGAGAGTCAACAACAAGGGAGCCACGGAGTGGGGGCCAGTGCCAAGTGCATCACAGGCACCCCCGAGACTGGCCGTGCAGAGAACAAAGAAATGCTCAGGACGCAGGCACATCTGCAGGGGACTCGGGGGGTGAGGCAATGCGTGTGGGGAGACCAGGAAGGCCTCTCCGCGGTGGAAATACACAGCATCGCCACAGAAATGCTGTCCTGGGGGTGAGGGAGCCGTGGGAGCTGCCCGTGACGGGAGGGGAGGGATCCCGGCGGCTCAGGCTGAGCAGCAGTGACAGCTGGGCTGTAGAACACAGCAGGGCTGGACTCCCTGCTCAGGATTCCAGGAGCCTATTTCCAGGAAGGGGACCAGTGCCACTGGGGAAAAGAGGCGAAGGCAGGACTCAATTCCAGGGACTGGCACCAGAAAGCAAAATCAACATGCCTCGGACCAGCGGGAGGGCGGGATGGAGAGAGGAGGGCGGGCCTGCCCAGGAGGAGCCTGAGCAGGGGGAGGGGGCAGCATCCCGGTGGTAGTGTCCTTCAGGACTCGGCCAGGGAGATGCAGGCCTCCGGGCCAGGAGGGGGTGCTGGACCCGGGCCTGCTGGCCCCCTGCCCGCAGGCAGGGAGGCGGTGGCAGTGCCAGGAGGGAGTGGCCAGGACACAGTGCCCTCAGGTGGTCTTGCTGCCACTGAACAGTCCCACTGGAAAGTGCTTGACATGAGTGGGCCACTGCGCCGCCAGCTGGAAGAACTTGATGTCGCTCCACTCGACTCCGTCAATGGACACTGGGGGGGACAGAGGAGGGTGTGTGTGACCAGGACCGCTAAGGGCCCCTGGAGGGGCACCTCCCTGCCCCGCAGTGCCCTGTCCCGTCCTGGCAGCACCCACCTCGCAGCATGGTCTGCTGCTGCTTGGCAGAGCAAATGAGGCGGCTGATGCCTTCGATGACCTGGCTCTTAGAGTCTACCTCCTTTTCTCGAGGCTTCTTGCTCAGGAAGATGGTGGGAACTGGAAAGCAAGCAGGAACCCAACTGTCACAGCCCTGGTAAAGCAGCAAATCCTCTCCTCGCCCCCTACTTCCCCTCCTTCCTGGCGCAAGGGGAAGTGGCGTGCAGAAAGCCAATCCTGCCCCAGGCTCCTGGGATCTCGGAGCTCCTGCCCTATCCAGCACGGCCTCCCCACACCCAGGCCTTAGCACGTCCTGTGGAATGAGGAACTGGGCCAGATGCCTCTGAAGTCCCTTCCAGCTCCACATCTCAGGCGGCCTGGGGGAGCGCACAGGCCTGGTTCCACTCCTGCGTGGGGAGAGGCAAGAACCGGAGGGCACTGCTGGGCTGACAGCGCCCCCCCAAGGCCAGTCTTGGGGGTACAGATGCAGGTTGGCACAGCCCCCACCACCCCTCAGGGATCTCTGTGGATGAGGTATGAGCAGGCCCAGCTGCCTTGGCCCTGGGGCTGTGGAGCTCAGCGGACAGGGACCAATGACGCACTGGGGACCATTCCTTTGTGGAGAGGAATGGGCTTGTCTCCAAGGTGAGGCAGGACCTGGGGACCACGTGATACTTGCACTGCTTCTCCTTCATCCAAGGTCTCTCCGAATCAGATTCTGGCCCGGACCCTCACCATCCCTGGCCTCAGACGTCACTTGCCTTTCTTGTTCTTCTCTTTGGTGACCACGGTCATGGCCATGGTGCCGGAGAGCTGGGCCTCCCCGCCATGGGGCAGGCGGGAAACCTGCACTGAGCGGAAGACACTCTTGAGGGTGTTCTTGGAGCTGGCATCTCTCTTGTCACCTTCCCTCCTCCGCTCCCCAGGGTGGCCGAGCCAGTAGTCCACCTGGAGGCCAATCACGTCCCCATACGGACTGCTGGGGCTCCTGAAGAAGGGAACAGGAATGGAGAGTAGCTTCTGCCCTCAATTCCCAGCTACATGGCCAAGGGATGGGGGTGGAGGGTGGAGGGTGGGGACAGGGGGCTGAGTGAGGACTGCCAGGCTGTGGGGCTCCAGGGTCTCTCTAGTCTCACAGAAGTGGCTCATGAGGGAGTGAAAAGGCCAGGAGAGGGCGAAGACTGGGAACACTGGGAGGGAAGCAATGAGGGATGAGGGAAACAGAAGATGCTCTATGAAGGAAAAAGGTGTGTGCATACACACGTGTGCACAGGCACCCACACACCTGCACATGCACACACACCAAGCAAAACCGGCCAGAGGTGGGAGGTTCGGTGGGGCAGAGGGGCAGCATGGCGGTTGCAGCCTGGGAAGCGGATGGAGGCTACCTGCAGCCTCTTGCTCCTGGCACTCTAGCACAGGATAATTTTAGCTCCAAGGAGAAAAAGAGCTGATGTTTTCTTGAAAGGAGGCGTCAGACACAATAGGAACATAGGCTACAAGTCATCTGACATTTCTCTTTCCCCTGCTTTCAGCAGTGCTCGCAAGTATAAGCTTAAGCTGGCAGGGAAAGGAGGTCGGGGGAGGGGGGACCGATCCCAGGCCCCCCAGGAAGCCTGGAACCCGGGCCCCTGGAACCACATGTGGGATTTCCTCCTTTTCGTGCTCTGCCCTTAACGAAGGGCCATGAAAAGGGGGAGAGGGTGGGAGAACAGCGTCAGGCAGCTTTCTCGCCATCTAAGAGCCATTCAGACTCCCAGGAGTCAGTCACTGGCGGTTCTGGAAAAGCCACTGGCCAGGCCTACCCTTCCTGTTGCTACAAGGACCATCGACAGAGGGAAGAGAAAGAGGCAGCGGCTGAAGGAAGGGAAACGGAGGGAGGAGCAGCAGGAGCACCTTTCTGCTCCTGACCCAGGCCAGCTCCTCTCCCACCTGTCCCCTGGCTCCCCCTAAGGCTCAGCGGGACGGCTGCCCACAGAGGCTCCCTGACCACGGCTCTAACGTTTGGATCCTCAAGAAATTCCTTCTCCTTCCTAGCCCCCCTCCTCCGCCCCCAACACACTTCCCACAGCACCCCCTGCAACACATGCAGTTGGAATTTCCGTGCTGCTTTGACCTTGCAGGGGCCCAGGAGCCTGAGCTCCAGGACAGGGACCTCCTGTCTCAGTCATGGCCATGGCGACAGCTCCATCGCGCTGAGGGACAGACTGTAAACATGGAAGGAAGCAGCACCTGCCCTGTGCCCGGCACACACGCTCACACACTGTGACCTGACCACCTCACTCCTCTCACAAGTCGGAAATGAAGCTTCGCAATTTGTCCAAGGCACAAGATTCTTTGCTTCACCCAACTTCAGCCAGGCTCCCAAATCTTCTCTAGAACCACCTGTGCACGTCCTTATAAAATCCAGTTTTAGCAAAAACCTTGCTAAGTCCTCCACCATCCATATCTGATTAGGGTCTGCACCCGCCCCCAAGCTCCTCCTCCTCCCCCGCCGCCCCAGGAGATGTCAGATGCCTTGACCTGTCTTTATCAAGAGTCCTATGAGGCCAGAATCTCCCAGCCCATGCTTCCTTTCAGTAATTTTCCACCCACAGACCCCACACTCTCCTTGGCTACGATCCTCACTTGTGTATGCTGTATTGAGATGAGCCCCATCTCTCTCCCCGTCACAGTGACTCCTTTACCTATCAAGACAGTCCCACTTTGAATAAAGTCTCCCTACTGCGCTGTCAGTGTCTCTGACTATAACACAGAACTGCAGCTCAAGCCCAGGAGGTCCGACCTTCATGCTCAGCCTTCCTGCCACGCTGGGTAGAATCAAGACAAGACCTGCGCGCAGTGCTTTACAGATACAAAGGGCCCCTCAGTCAGCCCTGCAACTGCGAGACAGACAGACAGCTGTGTGACGAGTTGCCCAGCCAGTGACCTAAGTCTCTGAATTCTAATGACAGTGTTCTCACCACCATACTACCCTCTGCCCTCAGTGTGCTGCCACTGGGCCATGATGCCGCGGGAGTAGGGAAGCCGTGGACCGGAGGGAGGGACACAGCAGGAAAGACAGGTCCCGGGGAGAGCCTTACCCCACAACGGCGAGGGCGCTGCTCATGGACGGGGAGGACGGAGGAGTGGCCGTGGCGTCTCGGCTCAGGCCTGAGCTGGAGGGCGGGGACGTGGAGGGCACCGTGAGGCTGACCGCGGGTGTGTCGTCGCCATCGCCTGTCGGAGACACACACAGTTGGCCAGAGGAAGCCCTCCGTCTCAGTGGCAGCCTGCTCTCCTTTGGGCCTTAAGTTCCTGCCCTCCACCCCCTGCCACCGCTTCCCTGGGGAGTGCGGGCACCACGCAAAGTCTTCCCCTCTGGCCTGCTGGCCTCACTCCATGGAAGCAAAGGGTCCCAGCTCACCTGTGGCAGGAGAGTCTTCCACTAGCCCCACCTTCACCACCTGGGAGAAAAGGAGACACCAAAGCTGCACCCACTGGAAGCAGGTGGTTGAGAACAACAGCCATCACTATACATTGTTTGATGTGGGCTTTTAGAATCTTTGCAAATGAAGATTTAAGAGACGTGAAAATACCAGTTCCAAAAAACGAACTGGGGCCCCAGGAGTCCTCACGGCTCTTCACTAGGGACAAGGGCCGCAGGAACCATGTCCATGTCCTGATCTCCTTTCGCCTAAGAAAGATCAGGAGTAGGAGGCCATCTTCTCATCAGAGAGAAAACTGAAGAGCCACCTGAGAAAGCGGGGGAGTGTGGCAGGGAGGAGCTCTCTGCGCCTGCCTGTTGCAGCAAGCCAAGGGAAGACACAGCCAGGCTGACACCTGCTCCCTCCTTTCCAGACTTCCTGGAATCTGGAGGAACAATAGTGAGGAAGGGTCCCAGCTTCAACCCCCTGGAGGCAGTAGGGTCCACTCGAGCTTCCCAAATAATTTTAGATGGTGCATAGTGAATTCTGGGAAGGTTAGAGGGCGCCCTCCAGTGGCCAGAAAAGGGCACAGCTAGAGACAGACCATTTGTCACAACTGTGATACCAAGGGACACAAGTCCTGAGTCCTGGCAGGTAGGGGGCCTAACACCCGCAGAGCTGGGAGGCCACAGAAGTTGGACCCTGAGGGCTGGCGTGAAGTGGAGATCATGCCCAGATGGTTCCCTTGAGGCTGGCTGCTTAGAACACAATGGCTGCTATTCTTAGAATTTTCTATGCATTTAGACACCAGCAAGTAACACATCGATACTCAGAGCTTCCTGGATATGATTCCTTTGGCTTCCCTGGCATTGAAAGATGCTGTCACCTCCTGTGTTTGAATTTTAGATTTTTTTTTTCTCTCTCTCTTGGCTGTGAGGTCAGAGTGGGCAGCGACCCACAGCTCCATGATGATGTGAGTCAGACTGCCACCCAGACTACAGGCCACGGCCTGGGGCCTCCAACACGACCATTGGAGCAGCTCCAGTGGCAAATGGGGACGGACTGGAGGAGCCAGGCGGAGGCTGTGTAAGGTATGAGGAAGGGCCAGTGAATATGCCCAGGCTCAGGCATCTCCCAAGACCGCTCAAGGCATCAAGAATGTGGGCCGAGCAGAGAAGAGGGACAGTGGGAGCTGCCCTCACCTGCTCCTTCGCCCAGAAGCTAGGAGAGTCCTCAGGAGACTATGCAGAAAGATCCAAGCTGACCGGAAGGGAAATGTGAACATCCTGTACATGGAAACCTGAGTCTCAGCCACGCTTCTGTGGTGGGGCCTGGCCCCGCAGGTCAGCTGTCCCCTCAGGAATCCCTCTCTTGGTAAGTCTCTGCCTTGTGGCCCAGCCACACCAAATGAACCAAAGATCAGAACGACTGACACCAAAGAAGTCCACGAGGTGTTCCGAGTGTTTTCAAAACCCACTGGTGTAGAGATTGTCCCTTTACACGGGGGGTACAGAAGAGACCCTTGTTCTCAGAGGCCTACTGACCCGGAAGATGGAAACAACCTATTTCTCAGACTGCTCTTCAGAATATCCTCTCTCATTGCTTGCGGTGGGGCTGTCCTGTGCACTGTGGGTGTCAGCAGCATCCTGGTCTCTACCCACTAAACGCCAGCTCTGAGGACCCAAAATGTCTCAGGCATTGCCAGCTGTCTGGGGAGAACCGCTGTCTGGATGAGTCTTCTGCGCGTGTGTGTGCGTGCATGTGTGTGGGGAGGACGGGCAGGCGGGGGAATGGGTGGGGCAGAGAGGAGAGACAGTCAGTACTCACGCCAATGAAGGGGATAAACTTCTGATACGAGTCTTCATCAGGGCTGTTGGGAGAGACAAGAGAGCCCACAGTCAGTGGGTGAGGCCGGTGGAGAGCTTTTCCTGTTTTCCGGCAGCTCTCAGGCATCCAGACACTACTACATGACATCTTCCCATCAGGTCCAGATGGCACGAGCAGCCACAAAATGGAGGCAAAAGGCCCGAGTCTGCACACCAGACCCCCTGCTCCCACTTCCGAGCGTCAGTCCCTGAGATGGTGCGGAGGCCAGGGCAAGGGAGGACGGCCTGAATGGGTGACAGCAAAAACACCGCCTCTCTCCATCTCACATTTTCTTGGGCTTCTACACCAGGAAATGGTAGGAAGAAAAATGTGAAAAAGCAAGGAAGATTCAAGATTGACCTAACCACCCACCTAAGAAATGCCCCCAAGGGAAACTTACAACTTATGCCTGCAGGTCAGCATGGCTTCAGCCACGGGGAGCTGGTGAGTCACTCCCGCGCCGTTGATGTACTGCATCACCCGCCCCACTACGTCCAGTTGCTCTGCAGAAAAGCCAGGAGATACCGGACAGACTTTAGCAGGCAGACCCGACACCCCGCTTAGAGAGCCCCCTTTCTGACACCCATGGGAAGACCTGGGAGTAGAGGTAGAAAAAGAGTTCCAAAGACCTGGTGGTTTTTAAAAAATTATTATTATTTATAAATATAAAAGGCCAATATACAGTGTCCCCTTGCGAGTTTGGCCGGAAGATGATGAGTTCAATTGCTCACTATGACATATGCTGACCACCAGAATGAAGGCCCCGGTCAGCTCTGATTGCTGGCCAGGCCTAGGGACTCTACCTGTTACATAAATTTTAACTAGAAGATTCGTGCAAGAATGGACCTTCCTTTCCTTGTTTGCTGGCTGCACCTGTGTGCATATGCAAATTAACCAGCTACCTTTGTGGGGTTAATTTGCATACTCACTCCCAATTAACTGGTGGTCCTCACGAAGGTACAGTTAATTTGCATCTTTCTCTTATTAGTGTAGATTGATTTCAGAGAGGGAGAGAGAGGTAGAAACATCAATGATGAGAGAATCATTGATTGGCTGCCTTCTGCATGCTCCCTCCTGGGGACTGAGCCTGCAGCCCAGGCATGTGCCCTTGGCCAGAATCAAACCTGGGCCGCTTCAGTCCACAGGCTGATACTCTACCTGCTGAGCCGAACTGGCCAGGCCTAATGGTTTTGACTCTAATGCACAATAGACCAAGCACTGCTCTCTCTCCCAACCCGTCTCTTGCTCTTTCCCAGGCTACCCATGCTCCCGCCTCTGTCTTTGCTCATACCAACCTCATAACCCAAAGGATCCCCTCTTTCCTACTAATCTGTGCCCATCACTTCCTTCAAGGTCTGAGGAAGCATTTGCCCCCTCAGCATCCCCGAGCTCCAGCTCGCCCCAATCCCGGCCACCTCACTCTGTTTCAGGATGACATGTCTGGTGCTATTCATGTACCAACAGACAGCTCAGGAGCTATTTTCTGCTTATATCTCATCTGTACAACTAGCATGCTCCCCCCGCCCCCGCCCCCCCATGGCCCTCCTTATTTTTAGATGCACAGGAGCAGAACAAATGCAGAGACTAAAATCACCCAGGGTGGAAGGGCTGCACTTAACAGGCCTCCTCTTACTATAGCGGAAAAGACAAACCGGAAGCGGGTGGGAGAGTTAGAGCCCTGCTCTCCAGCCCTCTCTGAGCCAGGCGGCATTCCACCGCATGCCTTACAGGGGGTCCTGACCTGACACCGGGGGCTCCGAGCGACTGAACAGGTCTCTCCAGCCAGAATCAAGGAAGGTGCTGCTATATCTACTGTCCACTGAGCCCAAGTACTTGGCCACAGGGTGAGAACCTGGTAGGTGGAGAGAAGGTGAGCTGGTTAGGGGACAGGATGTTGGCATGGCCTTGGTCCCTCCTGATTGCTCCTCCCTCGACCCAACCCACCGCCCGCTTCATGAGTGGGATCTGGCCTCTTTACCGAGGGGGATGATGAGAAAGCGCATGTAGCCAAGCCAGTCGGAGGTCTTGCTGGCCAGTGACTTGACGAAGAAGCGGAGGATGGAGCTCAGGTAGGTCTGGCTGCCCAGTGCGGCCACCTTCACCGGCCGCGGCATGGAGGAGTTGCAGTTGCAGCTGGGGAGCAGGGGACAGTCACCACCACTTTCTGGAGGTTCACAGCAGCCTACTCAGAGGGAGGCTCTGAGCCCAGACCTGTCTGATCTCAACAACCCACAGGGGAGAAACCAACCAACTAACAAAATAATACAGAGAGAGGCAATAAACGAGCGCTTTTGAAATTAGGGAGCTATCCAGGATCAGAGAGGACGGGCCACTGTCTGGAACAGTGGTTCTCAACCTTCCTAAGGCCGTGACCTTTAACACAGCTCCTCATGTTGTGGTGACCCCCAACCACAAAATTATTTTCGTTGCTACTTCATAACTGTAACTTTGCTACTGTTATGAATCATAATGTAAATATCTGTGTTTTCCGATGGTTTTAGGCTCTACAGCAGCGGTTCTCAACCTGTGTGTCGGTCTGATCAGGCCAGGAGGTGCCCTCACCACGTGGGAGTCGGGGTGGGAGGATGTCAGAGGAACCCCACAAGGCAGGGGAGGAGCCACGCCCTTACTAGCGCTGGATGCGGGTGAGCAGGGCCGACAGCACGGCCTGGACCTCCACGGTGGAGCAGGTGCACACAACCGGCTTCCGCTGGTCCTGGAGCAGCTCCGCCACATACTGGGGGAGGAAAGGGCGGAGACACTGGTGAGGCCACAGGCAGAGACTCGGCTTCCCCACAGGCGCCAGCTCCTGTCCTCTGTCCTTCAGACCACCGAGGAATCGGGAGTGGGCATTGGGGTCTAACTGGGTGGGCAGTGGTGAGTGGGAGCAGGCAGGGCTGGGGGTGTCGCTTAGTTCCTTCTGAACCACATTCACGGACTAAGGCTGACCATGGATTTTACAACACGTGGCACTCAAGGCACCTTCCTTCGCGATGCTCCGACACACACAGCCCCCCTGGAAGAATAGGACAGTGATATTGTTGCCTTTTTATAGATGAGGAAGCTGAGGTACCGAAAGTTAGTAGTTAAGGTCCCGTAGGCTGGAAAAGGACAGAAATGGGATTGGAACCCAGAGCCTGGGCTTGGTTCGGGGTAGGAGGGACATGAGGTATGGGGGTTATTTTTCTGTTCTTCCAAGCCCTGCCTCTCAAATACACCCCTGGGTGCCTCTTGCTCTCCAGAACCTTCCCTCCCAGGCCTGTGGTCTGCAGTGCTGTACCTGGCCCTGCCAATCAGTGGTGTTCACAAGGATGACGTTTTCTGGGAGGGCTGCGTCTGACACCAGGATCTGGTTCAGCTGGTCATACACCACCTTTCTTGGAATCTGCAGGGACAAAGTGTCTGTGAGGCAGAACCAGGGAGCCTGAGAGCGGCGCTGGGTGGGCTGTGAGAGTGCGTGAAGCAGGGGTATTTGGAGACACCAGGACTTTATGGAGGGGACACAGCGTCACACTGGCCAGACCAAAATGGAAAGGAGGACAGAACAAGCAGAGTCCTCAGAGAACACTCATTCACAGGCACAGGCCACAGCGGCCTCCTGGCCGGGAGGGCGGAAGGCGCAGCAGGCCTCGCATAACGGGAGGGGGCAGGCAGAGCAGGCAGGCAGCAGAAGGACCGGAGAGGAGGGAGCGGAACGAGGCCCCGGGGAGAGAATTAATGAGTGGCAGAGTGCTGCGCGGGGAGCCTGCTGCCACAGGGGCGAGGCGTCTCAGGACCAGTGATTGACCAGACGACAACACGGGGCCCCAGGCGCGGGGCTAGTCTAGTCTCTGGTTCGCTGCCAGCGAGGCAAAACGTCCATGCAGGAAGCCTCACTGACATGACTTTAATATTTATCAGGTAAGTAAGCAGGCTCGAGTTCAGGCTGGTGATGTCCAGTGAGATTCTGATGACCGCCACCTTCTAGAACCTGAGGCACCGCACAAACTAACGTCCGTCGGAGGCAGAGGAGGCCAAGCCAACCAGGAGGGGTGGGATGCCACCTGGGGCTGAAGGCAGCTGGGTCAACGCTGGCATCTCCTGCCCCATCCCCTGCTCCCTGCAAACAGCCTGGAGGCCAATTCCACACGAGTAGTAACAACACGTGTGCTAGACGTGTCTATTTAGGCCTGTTTTCAAGACTTTTATTTAGAACATTTCAAAGGAGTCCTCCTTTCCTCCCAGCTAACTGCCGGGACCCGGGCCGGTACCTGCGTGCTGTGGCCCAGGTCGGGGGAGCGCTCGCTGTCGGAGCTGTTGGTCCTCTCGCTCAGGGGCTTGGAGAGCTGCCGCTCCCTCAGGGGCGTGCTCCTCTTCTGCCGGGGCGTGTGCCCGCCTTCCGCTTTGCTGCCAGACACGTGACAAGGAGGTGAGACAGCCCCGCTGGCCCCACGCCATTGCCAGCCCCTCTTCCCTGGGCCGCAGCCTCATGCCATCTGTTTGGCCTCCTTTATACTGCCCCCCCCCCAGCCCCCGCTGTCAGTGTTTCTTCCCATCCTGAGTACCTGGGCGAGGCGGAGCCTTGGAGATCTGTTTTGCTGGACTTCATGGGAGTTTTGACTTTTTCTGGCACAATCAGACTTGTACTCCCGTCTCCGAACATGTCCTGGTCAGTGATCTCCTGCCATGGAGGGAAGGAAGCAGCGAGGCTACGGCTCACTAGGAGCCTCTGGGGGTCCTGCCAGGGCCCGTCCCCACCATGAGGAGAGCCCGTCACTCCCTCTTTTCCGAAGCCCCCCTCACCGGGGAGAACACTGGCTGCAGGGCTGTGCTATTCAGTCTGTCCCCTATCGTGACGGACTATTTGTCAACACACAAACCTGAACTGAGGTTCTAGCCTCTCTCGGCGGGAAGGAGAGAGTTTTAATCAGGAAGTAACTTTATTACATTTCACTTTAAAAGACCACTGTGCTGCAAGGGCCAACGTGGACAAGAGTGAAAGGGGTTATTCAGATCACTGGTGAGTACAAAGCGCGTGTTGTAGAGTAAGTTTAAATTAGTCTTGGTCAAGCCTAATGTTTCACACACCAGGTCTGGAATGCAGTTCTATTTATTATACAAAAGGAAGCAGAGCCTACAACAATTCTTTCCTGGCCTCCACTAAGCTCCCAGGTCTCACTGGGAGGCTGATGCAGGTGGGATCCGGTACAGCTCTCTGCTCCCTCCCACCAGGTCCGGCCTCCAGCTCCCTCAAGGCCCAGCTCAGATGTCCTCCCCCCGCGGAGTCACTCTGCCCTGCAGCCTCCGCATGGGGTGGGCATGGGCTGGCTTTCCTCCGCAGGGCTGCATCTTGAAGGCAGAGGCGTGTTCTCATATTTGCATCTTCAGTGCTGAGCACAGATGCCCAGTATATGTGTGTGGAATTCACTGTTTAAATAAATCGTGTACCCCAGCCAGTTCATTCCATTTCATTAGGGCTTGGTCTGCTCTCCTGTGCAGGCTAGCATCTCTCAGAGCAAGGAGCTGACCAGAATTCCTTGGAGATTTAATACTGTGGCTGCCTGGCCATACATAGTAAGAGCAACATGGGAGGAAGAGATTTTTTTTTTTTTTTTAGGGGAAGATACTGGTCATCATCTCTCGGAAATCAATGAGGGTGACAGATAGTGAGGAATTATCTAAATCAGCATTTGCTCAGCTGTAATTGGTGAAGTAACCTGGTCTCCTGGTTATACTCCATGCGAAGGATTTCAGGAGGAAGAGAACACAGGATATTCAAAGGCCACGGATGTAGGTAAAATTCCCGTGGTGTTCCTGAGGGTCTTTTTGCCTGTTTCTAAAGATACAAAAACCATTTCAAAACAGCTGAAACGGGTGGCTGAGCTATACATACCAGGGTGTCTGTTTCAGTCAAGCTGTCATCTTGATTTTTAATCCAAGCAGATTTGACTTTTTCTAGAGCAGCCAATTCCATCTGTAAAAATTATAATAGTTAGTCATCACCGATCAAAATGATCACCACCAACTTGTTTTCTAGTTACCTTAGAAACTTAAAAATTTCATGATCTAATGCAACCTTTGGGATTTTCATCTTATAACCATCTTATAAAGAGGTTATTTTGGTGAAAACTAAGCCAGAGGTCAGTCATGTTTATAGTCACTAAATCAACACCACAGTGAGCCATGGAGCCACAGTTTCTGACTCTGACAAATGTCGTTAGGGAAGAGCAGCTCAAAGCTTAGAGGGCTTTTCTACGGGGTCCACAAAGGCTGGCCCTGGACCCGGGAAAGCCCCTCACCCAGGAGGAACTATGGGACCCCTTCTGCTTGTCAGAAACTGCTGAGAAGAAAGGAGGATCTTATAGTGCAGGTCCTTGATTTTGAGACTGAAGACATCCCTAATAGCCAAATGCTTTTTGCTCGGTGTTAACATCTATTATAGAAAACCCTCAAACAGAATATACCAAACAAAGACAACCAATGGTAAGCCTTTTAGGTGTGAACTGATTATCCCATTGTTCTCAACTCTTAGCATTTCTCATAAATATTAAAAACTTATTTTGCCAATATAGATCACATGTGTCAAACACAAGGCCCGCGGGCCAAATCCGTCCCGCCAGGCCTTGCAATGTGGCCCGCACCGCGCTGTCATCACTGCACTCCGCTGCGTTTCCATCACAATGACAGTTTATGACTCTTCAGTAAACCATTCGGCCCGCGATTTAGGCTGGATTTTAGATTTTGGCCCCTTCTCTGATTGAGTTCGACACTCCTAATATAGATAAACAGCCAGGATTTTAATATTTGCAAATATTGCTTCTGGTTGTGCATGTATCAATGTCAATGTCATGACCAGTTAAGAGTTATGGGACTTAGACACAGAAAAGGTATTAAAAAACAAAACAAAACAAAAAACCGTTACAAGAATTATTTGAGGCAAACTGACGACAGTGCTGGGAGCAAGATCTCAAATGCCCCAGAAAAAAGGCATTGGCCTCAGTGAATCTCTGGTTCTTGTGGGGAACCAGGAAGTCAGAAAAGATCCAGGATATCCTACTTCTTTCTAATCACTTCAAGTCCTTCCTCTGAGTAAGTTAGAGTATTGATAAATATCAGATTAAGAGGCTCAAGGGGTCACTTGGCAAACTAATGAACAAGGATCACAAAAGCAGGCCCCTGTGCCCTGGCTAGAAGGCTCAGCTGGTTGGAGCATCGTCCTGTACACCAAAAGGCTGTGGGTTCGACTCTTAGTCAGAGTGAATACCTATGTTGTGGGTTTGATCCCCAGTTGGGGTGGGTATGGGAGGAAACGTATTGATGTCTCTCTCTCACATCAATGTCTCTCTCTTACCCTTCCTATCTTAAAAAAAAAATCAATAAAAACATCCTCAGGTGAGAATTAAAAAAGAAGAAGAAGGCGCCGGAGTCATACTCTGAACCAGGTTTCTCCAACTGGCACTGCTGACAGCCGGGGCACATCTCTCGAGGCTGGGCTGCCCTGTGTGCTGCAGGCTGTTTGGCAGCACCCTTGGCCTCTGCCCACTAGATCCCAGCAGAGGCCTCTGTCCCCACCTGCCTCCTGTTGTGACAACTAAAAATGGCTGCTGTCATTGCAAACGTCCCCTGGGAGACAACTAGTCATCCCTAGTGGAGAACCACTGCTCTAAGCCAGCTCCAAGACTAACCCAACATACTTTAAACAGACCCTGTGACCTCAGATTTTGAGATGGTTTGGTTCAGAGCCATACACAATCAGCTGTCTCCAGATTGCATAGCTACCTCATATACACTATGTAATAACCAATGTTAACATAACAGAATCATGGCAAAGTCCTGGTCAGACTTAAGACTGAAGAGGATTTCACTCAATTTTGGGTCTCAGTGTGACAAATGATGGGCGATAACACCATTTTGCTGGAAGGGTTTTTTTTTTGTGTGTGTGTGTTTAATATATTTTTTAAAAATTTATTTCAGAGAGGAAGGGAGAGGGAGAGATAGAAACATCAATGATGAGAGAGAATCATTGGTCAGCTGCCTCCTGCACGTCCCTACCAGAGGTAGAGCACACAACCCAAGCATGTGCCCTTGACCGGAATCAAACCCAGGACCCTTCAGTCCACAGGCTGACGCTCTATCCACTGAGCCAAACCAGCTAGGGCCGCTGGAAGGTTTTAAAGTAGCATGCCCTGCAGCCACAGCATGTTTCCACAGAAAAGCTGGCACACTCGACAACATCTTTAACTTGGTTTGGGGTTGGAGGGCACCTGTCAGCTATTTAATGACTCTCTTGGATGTCCCTGGCAACCCACTAGGAGCAAACTCAACTCTGAGTTTCCATTCCTGCTCCTGTGGACACTAAGGGCTTCTCTCTCTGCAGGCGCCGGGACTGGCAGTGCAGTAGCCGTATCTGTCTGCGTGCGTGGCACTGGAGGCAGAGGTAGCACTCGGAAGCACTGTGCCGCGGGGCGATGCTGGCTGCTGCGGAGGGTGCCAGGCTCCGGGGTGTGGGGATGTTTTCGGCTATCACTGTGATGAAGTACTAGTCTCTGCCACCACTATGTTCAGTGCATGGAAGCAGCAGTCTTCAGCAGCAGCCAGTCCTGACTGGAGGGCCGCCTCTCCTGACTGCCCCAGCAGCAGCACTGGCAGGACTTATTGTTACCAGCTTACACAGCAAATAAGGTCGCTGTTGTGTGCACAGGTCTTGGGAACACTCAAGAACTGTAATAATTTGTATTAGCAGAAATTCCTTCTGCTTCTAGTGATAAACAAAATCCTCTAAAATTTGGGGAACAAAAAGAAAGATTAAGAAAAATAAATAAACAGCAAAGACAGGGTATCAGGGAGCAAGGACAAAAGGGGCAGCATGCACAGGCCTGCCCATGGAGCACAAGCTCAGAATCTTTTCCTAATACATTTACAAGCTCTCCTCGTAAGAGCACAGCTTCTATCTGTCCTTCCTTCCCAAAGTGCCTCTCAGACAAAAGAATTCCAAAGTTCCACACCCACATCAAAACATATGGGGCTCTTCAGAATAGAATTATCACAGAGAATCAGCAAAGCGAACTTGAAATCTAGCCAAGAAAAGCAGAATCTGAAGGACTCACTAAAAAGACATCTAGCTTCCATTAACCACAGTATATCAGTCCGTCCATCAACCAGACGCCATGCTAGACGTGTTACCTGCACCCTCTCACTGTATCTTCACTGCCTTGTAAGGCATGCGCTTTGCAGAGCTACACCAATGAGGAACGAAGGTGTGGCAACTGCCCCAGTACAGTCAGTGGATGAACTGGTGAAGTCAAGATTCAAACTCAGTCTGACTCCAGAGCACATGCTTGCAACCCACCCCTACACGGCCCCAAATAAACGTTCTGCCTAAACAGAGACCCTTAGCCCATTATATTGTAAAGACTGCTACCCCTTGCCTTTACAGCCACCTAGGCTCCCATGCCAGCACCTTCTCCTTATGAACAAGGCACCTGCAGCTCAAAGCACTAAGGAGATTTTCCTAAATGTTGTAAGCCATGTAACAAGAGTAAAGCGAAGCCTACACACACCCCAACAACCCAGAGACACCATCATTAGGAGAAAAGAGTTTTCTTAATACCAACGGTCCTTAGCATTTGCTGAGCGGTCACCTGCTGGGTGCTGTGCCTCATTAATCACTGAACTGCGTTTGTTACAGCAGAGTCCCGTTCTGCATTCCTACGACACTGACAGGTCTTTCCTCCGCAGGCCCCAGGCTTCTCTCTAGAAGAGCCATCCCTATGTTTATTTTTTATTTTTTAAAATATATTTTATTGATTTTGTACAGAGAGGGAGGGAGAGAGATAGAGAGTTAGAAACATCGATGAGAGAGAGTCATCGATCAGCTGCCTCTTGCACACCCCTACTGGGGATGTGCCCAAAACCAAGGCACATGCCCTTGACCGGAATCGAACCTGGGACCTCTCAGTCCCCAAGCCGACACTCTATCCATTGAGCCAAACCGGTCTTGGCCCTATGTTTATTTTTAAGACGGAATCTGGCTCTAGTGGCCTAAGATCTGTCCACGTGGACAGTGGTGATTCAGCAGGGCCATCCAGCCGCCTCGACAAACACAAACAGTAAAGTGAGACTGCCTCAGCTCCAGGTCACAGGAGCCTGGGCTGGAAAGTTGCTGAGAGCACGGGGTCTGCAAGTGCAGGCCCCAAGTCTCCCTGTGGCGGTATTCTCAGTGATTCCTGGTGCAGGCTGCTTTCCATCCTTCCTTTCCTCACTAACGCCATCTGGTGTCACCATTCTAGGATGGACTGCCTGCTGTGCCTTCACCAGGAAGAGAGATTGGGTGGAAGACAGCCCCACCTGGAGGCAGCAGGCAGTAAGGCAGCCCACCAGCTGACCCCTCACTAGCTGCACACTTGGGACAGGTGCACACCACCGACAGTGCTTTTCAGGGGAAAAGCACCTCACATGCTTCATATTATTTCCCCACAATTAATACCTATTTGCAGGGTGAATTTTGTATTCCTTTTCTTAAAGCGGCAAGAATAGGAAGACTAAAAAGATTCAATTTCTTTGACATAAGACATTGGGCTTTCTAAAATCATACACATCGTCTTCTTGCCTTTAGTTGTAAACAAGGGGAAGGACAGCTTCCCAGGGCTGAGACAGATGGAGCATCGCCTGGGTCCCTGCCTCTGACCCTCTGAGGGAGAGCCTTCCCGACCGGGAACTGAGCACGGCCCGGGTGATGCTGGGCTCCCAGGCTACAGCAGTCAGCACCTTTCTCCTCGTCACCAGGCCAAACAGGAACCTGCCCACTAAGTTTTAAGTTATCTGAGAGCACCGTCCCTTTATAAATAAATCTACCTAAGTTCCATGTCTTCTGAACAGACCTATGGGCTTCCAGCCCACTTTGCACCTGTTCCTTCTCCAGCCTGGAATGCCTCATCGATTACCATTGGTGGATGCCACACTCCCTTCTGAGAGGGAAGGCTCCAACTGAGGTGGGGTCAGACCAAAAAGAACACCCAACCGGCTACAGCAATGCCTTCAGACAGCTAAGCTCGCAGCGAGGACCGAGATGACAACCAAGGTTGAAACGAGAGGAGGTGCTCTTCCGAGGTCCCAAAATGAGCCCCGAGCAGAAGGCGCAGAGTGCTCAGCCCCAACACAGGTCCCCCCCCACAGCCACTGGGCTTGCTCACAGGGCTGGTGGTGTCTTTGCCGAGGCTGCCCTTGCTGTTGAGGCTGCCGATCTCCGTCTGTGAGCTGGACTGCGACATCCCCTCGAAGAAGGGCCTGCGGTGAGGAAGCACAGCCAGTCAGCAGCCGCCAGGGCCAGCACAGCGCTCCTGGGAGCTGGGGGAGCTGGTGTTCCAGAACGATCAGTGATCTGGCCTCAAGGACACCTGGTGAGGGGACACGGCAGAGCGGGACAGGTAGGGACATGGCCTGAAGGCCTTTGTCAGTTAGAAGCAAACACATGGACTTTGTCCAGACAGATGGAGGCTCCACAAGAACGAAGCCTGGGGATTCCCTGGCGCTGGGGGGACATGAGGAGGGCTGGGAAGCAGAGGTTTGCTAGAGGAGCTGGGGTCTCACTTAAGCTTGGGCTTCGGAGTGCTAAGGATGCTCTCTGTCTCCTCCATTTCAGGGCCGCTGTCGCTGGGGTTGTACATCTCCAGACTATCATACAGTTCATCCAAGTCCTCCTCCACCTCGCGAATCTGCTCCCGGGATACGTGCTCCAGCCCAAAGCCCACCTGCAGGGACAAAGGTCTTCAGTTTAGGGTAATCCCGATTTACAATTACTGTGGACCTGCAACTCCTTCCTCCTGGACAGGTACACTGGCCCCCTGGATAGTCCCTATAAGGGACAGGCCATAGTTTCACCCTCCTCGGGGCACTCTCTGTGAGCCTGGTGTCAGGAAAAGTGGCAGTGCCAGCATCCCTCTCCCAAGGAGCAGGCACAAGAAAGCCCGGGAGCCATGACCCAGTGACAACCGGCCCCAGGCCGGCTAGAGCCCAGGGAGAGACTGCTGCTCTATCAAGGGCCAACTCTTGGTTACTCAAGGTTGGAGCACTGAAGACACTCCGGCCTCACACAGCTATTGCTCACAATGTCCCCCTTGGAATGGGCGGGAAGGGGACCTACAATAGCTGGATTTCCTGCTGACCCTGTACCGGAGGCTGGTGTCAAGCAACGGTGGGGTGTACCCCTGCTGCCCAACTCCAAATGCCGAGAAGCCTGGGTGCTACGTGTGAAGTCTTTCTCTTTTCAAGTAGCTTAAAGCCCTTCGTTAGCTACCTTCTCGCCAGGGGGTCCCGGAATCTTGACTCCCAGTGGCATGAAGAGTGCACCCCAGGAACAAGGGTGCAACTCAGGGAGATTTACTCACCATCCACCTTGAGAGTAAGGGGTCGTACCTCATCTGAAACTTTAAACCGCTTCAAGAGGGCCACGAACTTCTGTTTGATGTTCGGTTGCTGTAGGGACAAATGGCACAACAGTTCTTAACACCCATTTGCAATCAAGTCAACAGAGGGGTTGAGAGCATATTTTGTGAGAAACTGGGAGGACACAAAGGTGGGAAGAGACAGCTTCTGCCCTTCGGCACTTCAAATCTATGACTAATTCCAGGGCACAGCACGGGTCCTGGTGCCCTGGGCGCAGGAGCGAGGAGGAGGTCTCAGGGTGCCCAGGGCCCTGCACCACGCTCACGCTGGTAACATCACATGCGCACCTGCACTCATTACTTTCTCTTGTCCTTCAGACCCATGGTGCTGATCACCTGCACGTACACAGGCATCTCAGACTCTGTGTTTCCAAAAACAGGAACTCACTGTCTTCTCCTTATACTCCCTCCCCTGGTTACTAATGTCACCATGCACCCAAATGCCCGACTCTGAACATGGAGTCTCTCCCTCTCCTTCCTGCCCCGTGTTCCGTAACTGCTACCTCTCTCCACTGCAACACTGCTGCTTCCCTCCGGGCTCTCTCCTCGCCTCCCTGGGATCACTGCATCAGCCTCAGCAGGCACCGGCCCATGTCCAGCCACTCTCCAGTCTGTCCCTCTAAACCCAGTGACCATTCCAAATGCAGATCTAATCATGCTCCTCTCTGACCTGAGGTCTCAGTGGGCCGCACTGCCTGGGTGACAGAGATTAAGAGCCAAACCAATGTCTGCCCGGAGGGCTAGTTCTGTCTCTAGCCTCATGTCACCCTTCAACCCCTCCACCCCACGTTCAAGTGGAAACTAACTGCTTACAGTTCTGTGAAGAGCTGGGCTCTCTACTGGTATCCTCTGCCTTGACTAAATCTTGCCCCCAGACCCACTTGGCAAAGTTCTATTTATCCTGAGAAACCCACATCTCAGCATCTCCCTGAAGCCCTCTTGGCACTCCTGCTCAGTGGTCACGTTTGCCTTTGGCCACCTCTACCCCTTACACAAAGCTCTCCCCGCTGGCACCCGTCCCACTGAGCTGTTTAGATGTGCTTGTGTCACTAGATACTGTGAGCTCCTTGATGGCCCTCCTTATCTCTCTGTCTTCAACTCTGGGCACAATGCCTACCTTGTGGCCATAAGTACTTCCTGCCTGAATGACAGTCTCACTGTTTGGGGATGGAAAAGACCAACTTACAAGTAAGATGGCACTACGCCTTCAAGAAAGGGAGGGCTTCCAAAGGAGGAAAGGTCATTCCCAGCAGAGGAAAAACTTGGGATCACAGTGACAGACGTGTAAGAGCAGCACCTCGATTCACGTCTAGAACAAAATGTTCTTGGCAGGGAGAGAATAAAGCATGTGCACAAAAGGAGACAGAAACTACAGCACGATCACCTCGCCTCTGGAAAGGAGACTGAAAAGTGCCTGCAGCTAATAACAAAAGCCTGCGGGGGAGTGGGGAGTGTTAGGAGGAGCACTGAACTCTGGCCGTGTAGCAGGAAGCTATGGCGACCACAGAGAGCCAATCAAGGACTAGGACACAGTTTCACTCTCTCTAGTCATGAGTCCGCAGGGAACCAAGGCCCGGTCTGGAGGACTCCCCTGGCAGTGGCACCTCGGGAGGACTGGCCATGACAGTCTGGCTCCACGGTGGGACACCAGCTCAGATACAATAACCATCTGGGAGATCTGGCCCACATTCAGGTCACTCCGAAGGTGATGGGAATCTGCTCTTGGGATCCCTAGACTACCAGACTGCACTAGGGAGAATCAGGAAGCCTCTGGGGGAAATGAAACGGTGAAATTCTCTCCTAAAAACTCCTCTCCCACATTTTCACACAGAAACTCCATCATCAAAGTTAATTTAGAAATTCAGATATTTAGTGTTTCAGGACTCTTAATTTCACCAAAAACAGTGACTCCTGAGGAAATCTTATGCAGGAGATAATCCAACGGCACTTGTCTCTAAGGTTATGGACCCATTAAGGGAGGAACTGTATCTAATGTAATTAAACCATATCAAGTCCACAGTTCTAAGCACTAGCCAATTATTTCTGGGTAAATCCAATACGTGACTAAAACAGCGATCCTCCTAGAGGACTGGCTTCCTCCATGCAGGGGGCAGGACGGAACATGCACCATCATTTCCTGGGAGGGAAGGTGGGTGTCTGTGGTGTTCTGCTCCCGGAGGAAGCATTACCTGTTCCAAAGTTTCAAACAACCATTCTCAACCTTTTTTCTATCCTAAGACAACCGTTACATCCGTGATTCTTAATTAGGTGGTGGAGGAGGCAGTGCGCAGGGGGATATCAGAACCTTGAGGGGGCGGTCATGTGAGGCTTTAAAACCTTGAGTAGACCTTCCCATGCCCCCGCCATCAACTGAAAATCTCGGCTCACACATTCCCCACACTCGGAGGCTCACCCTGGTGATGGCGGAGGTGGAGGTGAGTTTCCTCCGGGTCTTCTTCACTTTCCGCAGGTCCTCATCTTCATAGAACAGGTCCTGGGCGGGAGGGGACAGAGTGAGGCTGGGAAGCCCCAGGCCTGGCACTGCTCTCAGGCCCCGCCTATGGAGTTACCTGTCCGTGCAGGGGGTCATCACTGCCTTCCTGCTCTGAAGAGAAACTCTCCTCCTCTTCCTCAGAGTAATTGTCAATATCAGGAGAACGATCTGGAAACAGACACCTCAGTAAGGAAACCTCGCCGTGGAGGCCTGGCCCGAGGCTGGCGCAATCCTGGCTCTGCGGGCGGGAATGTGGCGGGCGGAGGAAGGCCGCGGCCATGGCAGGCCACGTTGTGTTTTCAGGACCTCTAACTCCTTCCTAAGGACATTTTAGGCACTAACTCATCCCCCTTCCCCACCCGGAGATCAGTGAGGGCTCCTCCGGATCCACGGGGCCTCCGGACACGGCAGGCATCTTACCAGACAGCTTGGATTTGATTCCTTCGTGGTCAATGGGCTGGCTGGACAGGGAGTAGATCTTTATTTCTGCCACAGGCACAGAGACGTCCTTCACGTTGCTGTGCAGGCCCAGCACCAGGGCGCCCTCGTTAGGGTGCTGCATCACCTAGGTCACAGGGCAACGGAAACGCCTTACTGCGGAGCGGTCCGCAGAGGTGTCCGTTTCCACAGACCCAAGTGGACGTGCAAGCCAACGGGCATGGCATTCTGCTAATCCTTTCCTTTCTCACTATCTGCCAATGTATGGCTACTCTCCTATGCCGGTCAAAGGCTTATTTTTAAACTGTCTCTGGAAGTGCCAACCACCAGTCAGACCACGTGCTTAAAGATAAAAATCAAGGCCTGAGATCGAAAATGGCTGCCAAAGTCTAGGATGACATTCTGGCGTAGGTCCTTCACAGAGAAGCTAGTTCTCCAGGCTGGGGGGCTCCCCTCACAGCACAGGAGAGAGCGAAAGGAAACCTGGCATGCAGATCCCCGCACTGCCCCCAGGCCCTCGTACTGATACCAAACCTGAAGAGGACAGAAAGATGGTGGGACTATCCCACATGTTCCACTTATTACGGCCACATTTCCCCCTATTTAACGCACTAACGTACAGAAATAAGTTTGAGAACGGATTTGTGGCCCCCCTCTGCCTCCCCTGTGCCAGAGCTGAGAGGCTCTGCCTGGCATGGAGGGGAACTGCAAGCACCCGAGGACCACAGGAGCCTGTTTCTCACGGCTGGAGAGGTGATCAGAAATATGGAGAGGCTAGAATAAGCTCTGTGGTGTCGGATTGGAATTGATTGGCATGTGGGCTTATGATCAGTTAGGTAGATATAGATGGGGAAATAGACATGATGTGGATGGGTACATATGTGCATACACATATATGTACATATATTCCCTGGCTCTGTTTAGAAGCAGTGATACCCCAGCTGGGAAAATGAGCACTCCTAGTTCCCAGATCTTGGTTTCTAAATGCCATATTCCACTAACGGAACCAGGGCTCCTCAGAGGACCAGTTCATTCCAAGGCTGGGTAAGAAAAAGTACAAGATGAGTCTAACGCTTTACATCAGAAAGTAAACAAGTGTGTGAAGAGTAAAAAGGATGGCCTGGCCAGTGTGGCTCAGTGGGTGAGCATCGACCTATGAACCAGGAGGTCACAGTTCGATTCCAGTCGGGGCACATGACCAGGCTGCCGGCTCGATCCCCAGTGTGGGGTGTGCAGGGGACAGCTGATCGATTATTCTCTCTCATCACTGATGTTTCTCTCTCTCTCATCCTCTCCCTTCCTCTTTGAAATTAATACAAATATATATATTTTTAAAAAGGGATATAAGAGCTAGCCAGAGGGGCTCCTACTGGCCAAATTGGAAATAATTTGAGCATCGAAGTAAATAATGATAGTAGCAGATCAGACTTCACCATAAAGCAGGAATCCATAAGTCCATTACTGATTCAAATAAATGAATCAATCAATAAACGGGGAAGAAAAGTTCCGTCTATAACATAAAGCCAACTAATAATATATAGAAGGAATGGTGGGGTTAGAAATTCACTCTCTGCAACTATCAAAGCAGTAACTGATTCAGGCAAAAATCACAGATGCTCAAACTAGTTGGTGAAAAAGACTGTTCCATAGTCTCAAAATATAAAATATTTTTAAATTGGTAAATACAAAATATTTACTAGCTTTATATTGGAAATTGTGGCAGACACCATTTTAATCAAGCAATAAAAGTTAACATCACCAGTAATGGGACAAATCACTAGAAAAACACATAATTAATTCTATGGTAATTCTGCCAAAAATATATATTCTGAACCTAATCTTCAGAAAACACCAGACAAATCCAAATAAGGAACATTCCATAAAGTCACCAGCCTGTATTCTTAAAAAATGGTAAGGGCATGAAAGACAAGGCCTGTTGTAGGTTGAAGGAGACTAAGGAGACATGACAACACACAATCCTAGGTTAAATCCTGGGTCTAGAACAGTGGTCGGCAAACTGCAGCTCTCGAGCCACATGCAGCTCTTTAGCCCTTTGAGTGTGGCCCTCCCACAAAGTATCACATGCGAGCGCGCACATACAGTGCGATTGAAACTTTGTGAGCCATGCGCAGAAGTCAGTTTTTGGCTCTCAAAAGAAATTTAAATTGTTGTCCTGTTGATATTTGGCTCTGCTGACTAATGAGTTTGCCAACCATTGACCTAGAAGGATATTATTGAAGCATGGCACAATCATTGGAATGGGGACTCTGAATTAGATGATAACCTTGTATCAGTGACACTGTCCTGATCTTCATGAAGGCATGGTTTCACATAACTTAAGAAATTAACGTAGAGCAATATTAATGTGCAATGGGGCATCATGTCTGCAACTTACTCTCAATGGTTCAGAAAAGAAAATGCACAAATATATACATAGAGAAAAATAAGGCAAATGTGGTAATATGTTAACACTGGATAATCTGGGTAAAGGGTATATGAGAATTCCTTATATATTCTTACAACCTTTCTATAAGTTTGAATTAAAAAAAATATTTTATTGATTTTTTACATAGAGGAAGGGAGAGGGATAGAAAGTTAGAAACATCGATCAGCTGCCTCCTGCACACCCCCTACTGGGGATGTGGCTGCAACCAAGATACATACCCTTGACCGGAATCGAACCTGGAACCCTTGAGTCTGCAGGTCAACGCTCTATCCACTGAGCCAAACAGGTCAGGGTGTGATTTTTTTTTTTTTAAATTAAAGAAAAAAAAAACTTGATGCGTAGGAGAAAGTACTTGAAAAAAGAGGTATATCCTGCATTTCCAATATAAGAATTAACTTATCAAATGAAACACCCCACCAGCAGGCTGAGAAAATCATTTGCTAGGCTGTCATGGCTGGGCCTGGTGTGTCTCTCAGAAAATAATTTAAAGGCCAACCATCTGGAGACTGTGTTCCTCTCACCTCTGCCATGTTGATGAGTCCCACGGCCAGGGTCTTATAGCCCAAGATAGTCCGGTTCTTGTAACGCTTTCTCCTTTGCAGCATGATCTGCAGTTTATTGGCATCTCGCTTCAGGAAGTGAGGGTACTGCCAAGTGCAAAACAGAGTCAAGCATGGTTAATGAGCAACTGGGGCCTTGGTGGGATTGTTCTGCTAGAGGGCACACGATCTTTTTGGGCTTCCCCATCTCCTGTCTGTTTATGGGTAGGGAGGGGTAAGAGGGTAAAGGAAGTGTCATTGAATTGCTGCTGGGGGTCTGCTTCTGCTTGGTACCTGGCTTCCACTCTGCAGTCCAAAAGAACAAAGAACAGAACAAAGAGAAGATCACTTGATGAAAAAAAGGGGTCAATTCATCAAGAAGACTTACTCCCACATGTTTATAAACCTAATAAGAGGGCTTCAAAATGCATGACCATCAAAACCTGTGCCTGGCTTAGGGCCGTCACAGTTTGAACTTACATTTCCTTTTGCCCCCATCATCTTGTGACTGGCTCTTTCCTAAAATCCAGCTCTCAGCTCAAATACTTCCTTTTCCTCCTCAGTGATGCCTTGTGTGTGTGCCCCTCAGCCCAGCCTGCACCCTCTCCAATCTGGGACCCCTCGAGGGATGTCCAACTGCCCATTTAGACCCAACCCTTCTGGGATTGGACCTAAACAGGCAGTTGGACATCCCTTTCACAATCCAGGACTGTTGGCTCCCAACTGTTCCCCTGCCAGCCTGAATACCCCTAACTGCCCTCTCCTGCAGGCTTGGTCCCCCCAACTACTCTCCTCTACAGGCCTGGGTCCCCCCCAAACTGCCTTCCCTGCAAGCCCAGTATCCCCTAACTTCCCTCCTCTGCCGGCCTGGTCACCCCTAACTGCCCTCCCCTGCAGGCTTGATTGCCCCCAACTGCCCTCCCTTGCAGGCCTGGTCCCTCCCAACTGCCCTCCCTGCTGGCCATCTTTGACCACATGGGGGCAGCCATGTTGTGTGTTGGAGTGATAGTCAATTTGCGTATTACTCTTTTATTAGATAGGATTACCCAGTTTCCTCTCCTTCACTGTCCTCTTCACATCAGAAATTATCTTGTTCTCTGATGACTTTATATTGCCTGTCTTTTTCACCACTGAGTCTCCACTGTCTACAGCAGTGCCTGGCACAGAGCACATTTCAGAAAACTGCCTCTTTCCTGGCCATGTGCTCAGGTGTTTTCTCTATGCATTCAATTTGGCCGAGTGGGATTGTGATGAAAGACAGACATAAAAAGGAGATTATAAGATGAGGGCAAAATGGTTGTGCGCTGTGACTCACTAAGAGGTGATGGGGCAGAGCGTGGTAGGATAGGTGAGCTAACAGCCTTATCTAAGGAAAGGAAAGAGAAGAATGAGACACGGTATATTTTTCAGCAGCCCATTCAGGTCTTGGCATCTTTATCATGGCTGGCTAAGTGACTACTCTGGCCCTCCAGGCTAATCGTGTGAGCTCTAGGTGACTTTAATCCATTCCTGCTCTGGCTAATTCACTGGGTGACTTTCATCTATGGGGCTACGTCTGCTCTTGGATCAAACGGTTTCCAGATCAGAGGGACGTGACTGGACATGGCATATTGTGGGCAGATTCTTACCTGAAGGGAGAAGGTTAGTTGGAGCTCTGTTTCCACCAGTCCACTGGCTGGAAGGATGATCTCATTGGAACGAAGAATCCTTTTTGAACCCTGAAACCAAGAAAAAACTATGTCAAAGCCGTGTCTCCAAAAACCGGACTGAAAGGAATACTATGTTGGCAAACAACTTTGAAAAACTCTACGCTGTTACCAGTCTTTGTTGTATTAGAATAAAGGCACACCACAGGTACACTGTATGCTGTTACTGTCCTGTGTGTTTACAAAGCGTCCTCACATTAGAATGGTCTGTAACTGCGTCCGAGTTTTCCCAGTACTCCGAGGAAGAGGCGAGCAAGTGCCATCCCCCAGGGTGTGGCGTGACCTCCCCACGCTCCCCTCAGCCTGGCTCTTCCTCTCTGACACTCAGCAGCACTGTCCTGTCGGTGTGGTTTTTTCTCTTCTCAGATGCTCTTTCAGGCAAATCAACTTGTCTTTCAGGTCTCAGCCCAACTACAACCTTTTTCCAGGAAACTTTCCTTTTAGCACCCCTGCGCCCAACTTCCACTGTATTAGACACCGCAGTGCTTTTAGCTCTAAAAAAATAAAGTGAAGCCAACTATCCTAAACTATCAAGAGTTACGCAGGAAGATCTGAGGAATGCAAGTAAATGTCTATAAACGATTTTTTTAAGTTGAGGTTTGACCTAAACACAGTGAAGTGGCCAGGTCTCCAGTGCAGACTGATGAGTGGATAGATGCACACACTGAGTACCCCACATCTGTATCCACATGGAGAACACTTACTCTGGAAAAATCCCTCTGAACCTTCCCAATCTTGCACCCCTCCCAGAGGCAGGTACTGCTCTGACTTCCTTCACAATAGATTAGCTTGGTCTGTTCTAAAGTTTCACAGAGACGGAACCATCAGTATGCACTATTCTGCTAGGGCTTCTTCTGCCCACAAACTGCATTTGAGGTCAACACAGGCTGTTGCACCGACCATTCATTCCTTTTTATTGCGAAGCAGAGTTCTGTGCTGGGCACACGTGTACCACACTTCGTTTATGCACGCTCCTGCTGCCGAACATTCACAATCGGTTGTTTCTAGTTTGGGTTGTTTCCAGTAATTATGGCTGAAGTTAAGGCTGTGGGGACGTGTGTTTTCCTTTTTCTTGGGCAAATGCCTAAGAGAGGAAGTGCTGGGTCTTAGGGAGATGCATGTTTTTAACTTTAAGAGAAACCAGCAGCCCCACAGCTTCATGAACACTCGGGAAAGCTGATTGGTGGATTCTAATGGATGCGCTCAGTGCAATATCATTGTGGTTGGAATTTGCATTTCCCTGATGAGTTTGACAAAGTTTTCATTAGTTTTTTGGTCATTTGTAAATTTCCATTTATGAATACGTATTTCATCAAATGTCTTTACCCAGGTTGCTTATCTTATTAAGTTGTAAGCTTTTAAACTTACACATGACATTGTCAGATATGATACATATGGTCTTCCCAACCCCCCGACTCTGAATCCCTAGTTCTCTTCCAGTGATCTTGTCCTCACACTTGTCCTAGCCACTCACATGATCATACAAGCAATACTTACCAGAAATCTCAGTTTTATGCATCCCACTCACTCTCTATTGGCACTTCCTATCTTTTCAGCTCATTCTCTCTAGTTTGTCAACAATGATAATCCTTCAAACTCACCAAACCTACAACCCATTGATCCTCCCACCCTTTCACTCTCCCTCATGTCCCTGCTGTTCTTGCTTTCCTCCTTGCCCAGCTTAAGTGCCACCATCAATCTTTATAAGGATGTCCTTGCACATGCCCTTAACTCCTTTGCCTGCTATTGTTCTGAGTACTCGTTTGGTAAATTACAACCTGTTTAAATCCAACTGCACCAGCTGAACATGCCTGAGAGAATCCTATAATCAGGCTAACAGTTCTGACTTTAAATGTATGACCCCAAATCTTCATGCTGCCAGCAATCTCTGCATTCTCCAAGTCCTTCCATCTTAAGCCGATAATCTTGATTCCTACTTTGCTGAGAAAAGTGAAAAGTAGGAAAAGAGCTCCCACAGCTCCCGCCACACCCACCACTTCCTGACCACCTTTGTACTCACACCCTCCTCCCTCCTGGGACACACATGAACCCGTGCTCCTGTCCTGTCAATCGCCCTCCTTGCGATCTCATCCCTTCTCACTTACTCAGACTGTTCTAGCCATTCTCCCTCGCCTACATAATCACCTTTCTTCTCTATTCTGAATCATTTCCCTTAACAAAAACATGCCATTATTTTTTTTAAGGTCTTGTCCCCACATGCCCTGTTGACTACCACCCCTACCTCACCTTCCTTTTATAGCAAACTCAAGAGTTGTCTCTTTTCGCTCTCTTGAAGTCTTCTCCCATTTCTCTTAGATGTATCCCAGTCAGCCTTCCTATACCACCATTCCACCAAAACTGCTACGGACAAGGGCTCAGCTATCTTCCACTCCGAGGAACTGACGACCTGTTCTCGCCTTCCAGAACCTGTCTGCAGCTCCGACAGAGCCATCACCCTCTCTGTCAGCAACACTTCCTCCATTGGGCTTCCAGAAAACCACTCGCCTGGATTTCCTCTTTCCCTCCTGCTGCTCTTTCTTGATTTCAGGTCCTTCTTCTCCATGACTTTTTAATAGTGGGGTGCCTGGAGCCTCAATCCTTAGACCTGTCCTCTTCTTTATATGCACTCCACTCCCGATGATCTCATCTAACTTAAGGTCTCAAATGTGTCGATGACTCTCCAAATGATTTCTCTCCCTCACACCTCTCCCTGGAACTCTAAACTCATATATTCAGCTCTCTTTTTGATATCTCCTCTTGGATGTTTAATAGTCATCTCAAACATAATATGATAACCTGAAATCTGGACTTTCCCTCCAAACCGGTTTCACCCAGTCTTCCCCATCTCGCCTAGAGGCATTTTCACCCCACCAGTTGCTTAATCAAAAACCCTGCCACCATCTCTCCTCACTGTTGTAGCCTATCAGCTGGTTCTCCTGGCTCCTCTTTCAGTCTCTCTCCACACAGCAGCCAGAGCGGTCCCATCACTTTCTGTTCGAGCGAAACCCTCCAATTCCCACAGAACGAAAGCCAGAGACCTTGCAATAATCTGCACACATCCTCTTCCCATCCCTGTTCAACCTCACCTCCTCCAGCTCTCACTCCTCTCCAGCCTCACTGGCCGCCCCCTCCTGCTGGATTCTGCCAGACATGCCAACCACACGCATCCAGACACACTCCTGCCTCTGGGTCCTGTCTTGGCGTTTCCCTCTGCTTGGAATGCTCTTCCTCCTCCAGATTTCTGCATGGCTCCCTCCCCCACTTCCTTCAAAGTCTTCTCAGGGAGGCCTACCTTGACCAACACGTATAAACTATAATTTGTTTTTGTTGTTGTTGTTTAAATATATTTTATTGATTTTTCACAGAGAAGAAGAGAGAGGGAAGAGAGTTAGAAACATCGATGAGAGAGAATCATCGATCAGCTGCCTCTTGCACACCCCCTACCGGGGATGTGCCCGCAACCAAGGTATATGCCCTTGACAGGAATCGAACCCGGGACCTTTCAGTCCACAGGCCGACGCTCTATCCATTGAGCCAAACCAGTCCCGGCTAAACTATAATTTGTAACCCCAGCCCTCACCCCGCTTGCTCCATCCCCTTTCTCTTATATTATTTACTTATTTCCCCACAGGACACATCACCTTCCAACAGCAGCAGTCCTCATTATCTGAACTTTCACTATCCAAATATGTGCTATAAATACCTGTAAACATTTCTATCCCAAATGCATTATCTGGATTGCAAACCTGTTAAAGGGAACTGCATAGGCAGGTAGCAGGACATAGAGTACAGTGCAGTCACAGCTCTGGCACTTTAAAAGCATGATGCATTTCTGCTTCATCTTTCCCCCTTTCTCCAAGGACTAAGACCTTCATGGTCCCAATATTTGCTTCTTCCAGGTGCCTAGGATACCAACTTAAGTCCAATTTAAAAATTATCTTTAGTATCTTTATGTATCATTTAAAATCTATATAATAGTATACCTTCATTTGCAGTATAGAAGCAAAACAATTTAAATCTGATACTATAGAATCATTACTTATAGCACAAAAAGATACCTATCAATGAATATTAATATTGTATATTAAAAATTAAGTCACTGGTGTTTTATTTTTAATTTTTTAAATTTTATTGATTTTTGAGACAAACATTAATTTGTTGTTCCATTATTTATGATTCATTGGTTGATTCTTGTATGAGCTCTGACTAGGGACTGAACCCACAATCTCAGCATAAGGGGATGACACTCTAACCAACTGAGTTAGCTGGCCAGGGTGTCACTGGTGTTTTAAATTCTTCTTTTGTAAATAAAGGTACGCTCTGTGGATCGTCAAAGATAGTGATATTTCAGGAAACAGGCTGAGGTTTAAGATGTCTGAAAATGCATTGCTATTTTTCCCATTTAAATAATGGAAGACAGACTTCTACCATCCAAAATGTTTTTTTAAGAATAGACTAAATTTCAAGGAAGCCTGGATATAAGTTTATTTATTTATTATATTTATTGTCTCTTTCCTTCTAATACAATAATTTTGAACTCTTTAGTCACAATATCTTTTTAAACTCTTAAAAATTATTGATGCCCTAGCTGGTTTGGGTCAATGGATAGAGTGCCGGCCTGCGGACTGAAGGGTCCCAGGTTTGAGTCCAGCCAAGGGCACATGCCTGGGTTTTGTGTTCGATCCCCAGTAGGGGGCGTGTGGGAGGCAGCCAATCAATAATTCTCTCTCATCATTGATGTTTCTTTCTCTCTTTCCCTCTCCCTTCCTATGTGCCCTTGACCGGAATCGAACCCAGGACCCTTCAGTCAACAGGCCGACACTCTATCCACTGAGCCAAACCATCTAGGGCATACAGGTGATAATTTCTTAGTTTTGATAAATGCACTATGGTTAAAGAAGATGCTAACATTGGGAGAAGCGGCTTGAGGGGTGTACAGGATCTCTATTGTCCTTTTCCGGCATCTCTTCTGTAAATTTAAAATTATTCCAGATAAAAAGTTAAAAATAAAATCCAATCCATTGGTCTATTTTGGTCTTTGAATGAATCTTTTACCCAACATAACTCTGTGGCCTCATGCAATCGTCATTTGGAAAATAATGGTTTGCTGAATTATGTAAATTTTTCAAAAGTTACATATTTCATTATACAATATTTTAAAAAATCATCACTGATATTTTCAGAAAAGTCTATAAGAATTGGGAAGCTGTTAAGACTACAGTGACAGAGACAGGTTTTCTGTTTTTGTTTTTTAAATATATTTTATTAATTTTCTTTTCAGAGAGGAAGGGAGAGGGATAGAGAGTTAAAGACATCGATGAGCCGAAACTGGTTTGGCTCAATGGATAGAGCGTTGGCTTGGGGACTGAAGGGTCCCGGGTTCGATTCCAGTCAAGGGCATGTACCTTGGTTGCGGACACATCCCCAGTGGGGGGTGTGCAGGAGGCAGCTGATCCGATGACTCTCTCTCTCATCGATGTTTCTAACTCTGTATCTCTCTCCCTTCCTCTCTGTACAAAATCAATAAAATATATTTAAAAAATATTAAAAAAAAAAAAAAAAGACATCGATGAGAGAGAATCATTGATCAGCTGCCTCCTGCACACTCCCCACTGGGTATGTGCCCACAACCAAGGTACATACCCTTGACTGGAATCGAACCTGGGACCCTTGATTCCGCAGACCGACGCTCTATCCACTGAGCCAAACCGGTCAGAGCCAGAGACAGGTTTTTAAAAATTCTGGTTTTCACGTGAAAGTTCAAATTTTATTTATCATTATCAAAAATATTCTCAGTTCTTTCCTTTGAAGTGACAGTTCAAGAAAATAACTTCTGAATACCCAAGTCTGAGTAACCAGTTTGTCTGAAAGCCCTTCTCTCAGTAAAAATGGTTCCATGAAAAAGCAGGGACTTTGACTCGCTGCACAAGCACTTGTCCCCGAGGTCACAGCCTTCTTCACCACGAAGCAGAAGTGCTTCATGCATGTTACCCGTTTCATCACACGGAATGTTAGAAAGGCAGGGAGTGCAGGGTTAAGATACAGTAAATTAGCCATTTTTACTATTTCTTCAAGGACATTCGTAAGCAAAACTGGCCCTTTTTCGCTTCCTTTGGGTCTGATGGTAAACAATGCAATAACTACTGGTACAACCTGGGGAACTGCCTTGCTGTGCACCGAGAACCTGCTGCTTTACCCACCCCTGCCCACTTCAATGCAATGTCGCCAGAAGCGGAAAGGACAGATAATGCCACATGTTATCATGAAGATCACTTCAGCCAGTGTCTCTCCTGAAAGGGGGTGAGGGAGCCCAGAGTCTGCAGACTTCATTCTGAGAACTGCTCCTCTCCCAGAATGCAAAGGTGCTTCAGGCAGGGATTTTGGTCTGTTTTGTTCACTGCTGTATCAGGCCTCTGTGCCTCGAACAATGCTAAGCATATAATAGATGCTTAATAAATATGTATTAAATGAATAGCTGGATAAATGAATGTGATAACATCTGTAATTACTTTCAACTGCTTAGAAATAAAGCAATAAAATTCAGAATATTTGCAGTTTTTGGTATAATTTAAAATTTTATAGAATGTTAAATATTTATCCAGGAAATAAATTATTTCTTCTGGCAAAGGCAGGGTGGTAAGAGCAGCAGGGAGCTTTCGAAACCGTACAACAGTGTCTGCACTAGAAAGCACCAGCTTTTCGCAAAGGAAACAAGCCCACGCCCCACAGTGGGACATGCCTGTGACTAGACACGGGTGCAGGGCCAGGAAGGGAGGGGAGAGGCTGAGAGCTCCCACTTGCACGTGCTTGCCCACACTTTCTCTTCCGGCCCCTTGTGTCTGCGTATGTGTCACAGAACTGGAAGAATCATGCCCCAAAATGAACAGGGAGTAAGAGGAAAAGGTGGGACACAAAGGAATTCATAACAAGTAATTTAAACGTTTTAAGTTTTGAGATCTAATTTAAGAAAATGTTATCTCAGAAACAAAGGATCTCAGTGTATGGGTCGCACACTGTGAGCGCTGTAGATGTGGATGTTAATGAAACCAATGGCAGTAAAAAACTGCTGCATGACAGTTGGTCTGGCTCATAAAATATCCAGGTAGTAGAGAGTTACCACAGAGTTCGCTATTTTTTAATGACTAAGAATTAAATATATATGCCACGCTTAAGCGGAAGAATTCAAGAACGATTTAATGATTCCAGAGGCATTTGAGAATCTCAGTGTACTCTAGGGAGCCGTCATCAGAGAAGACTATCAGTTAAGAAGGTCTGGTAATGGTGTTTAGTGACCACATAAATTACCAGCTCCTCAATTGCTAGTCCCACTCTGCCATTCAGTAATGAGCTGGCAACAAATACATTCCTTAACTCTTTTCTAATTCACTTTTCCCCTTCTTCCTAGAAATTCAGGAATGCTTAGAATATGAAAATATGTGAGCCCTAGCTGGTTTGGCTCAGTGGATAGTGCTTCGGCCTACGGACTCAAGGATCCCAGGTTTGATTCCGGTCAAGAGCATGGTTGCGGGCACATATCCAGTGGGGAATGGGCAGGAGGCAGCTGATCTATGTTTCTAATACTCTACCCCTCTCCCTTCCTTCTCTATAAAATATCAATAAAATATATATATATTTAAAAGTATGCGAAATACTTTGGGTCCCTCGAAGATACTGAGTCAAGAATAGGGAGTTAAATGTGGGAATTGCTTAGAATATAAAATATCCCAGTAAAATTTTAATCTCTAATTCTGAATTAATAATCCATAAATTTCTTCTATCTTATAGAAAACCCCCAAAGAAGACCCCAACCCCTGTATCTGCGTGGCCTATGAATCCTGGATAAAGGCTGAAGGGATATAAGCCCCCTAGCAGACTAGGCACGGTTTACCAAGCACGGCCTTGGCACCTGCGTCACTGGGCCTTCACACAGGCTGTCACAGGCAGGCAGAGGAGCCATTTTGTTCTCTCCATGGAGAAACTAAGGCTGAGGAAACTTCAGTGCTTTGACTGAGAGTCAGCACTGGGATCGGGGGGTCTCACGAGCTCCATCGTCTTTCCAGCGCTGCACTTCCTGTTCTGAGTGAAGGGAGAGGTGGTCCCCATCAGCACTTATGAAGCCCTAATAGTGGGCAAAGGTTATCAGCTTCTTTGAACCCTGAACAAACAATCCTGTCAACTCACCTGTAGCTTCACGGCGATGACCACTGAGTTCAGATCTTTGTCCATTTCTTTCAGCATGACCAGCTTCTTCAGGGTCAAGCTGAACAGCCTAGACAAATTGAGAGAGAAGATCCAGTCAGACGTAAGGAACTCCTGAGAAAAGTCACTGACATTCTGCTGGAGAAACACTGCTTTATCTGAAGTAAAAATGTCAGAATGCCGTTCTCAGTCCACACTGTGTCGTCCGTTAGTAAATGAGCAGCTACCCCTTTAATTTAACTGTTGTACGGGAGAATGTCAAACAGGCACATTATCCCATTAACCTCCGGGTACCCATTCACATCAAGCCCAAACCAACATGTATGGTACTAAAAGAACAGAAAGCAAGCTCAATGGAATAGACCAGAACACCCAGAAACAATCCCACAATTATACAGAAACTTGATATAAAAAAGGGCAGTAATAAAAATAACTGGGAAAAGAATAAACTCTGAAATAAGAAAATTTGGACCCTATCTTACACTAAATATAAAAAGTAATCTCTAGGTGAATATTAAATACTTAATTATAAAAGGCAAGATTTTAGGAGAAATATGGGAAATATCTTTCTGACTCTGAGGTATGAGTGGATTTCTTAAATAAGGCACTGAAAACACTGATAAATTCAATTATATTAAAACTAGTGGCTCTTGCACTGATTGTGCACATCGAAAGGAAATTAATTAGAAGAAATATTTTAATATCGCTATTTGCCCTTTCCCTATATTAGAAGCATCAACCAAATTCATGATCGACAATGACAGATCAAAACACACACGTGCCGAAACCGGTTTGGCTCAATGGATAGAGCGTCGGCTTGGGGACTGAGAGGTCCCGGGTTCGATTCCGGTCAAGGGCATGTACCTTGGCTGCCGGCATATCCCCGGTAGGGGGTGTGCAAGAGGCAGCTGATTGATGACTTTCTCTCATCAATGTTTCTAGCTCTCTATCTCTCTCCCTTCCTCTCTGTACAAAATCAATAAAAATATATTTAATAAAAAAAAAAGTTTACACATAAAATGCAACTAAAGAACTAGAAGAAAATGCAGGTGAGCATTTTGTAATATATGTAATATATATATATATATATGTAATATATATATATATATTTTAAACACACACGTGACTGGCGCCAGTGACAGCTTTATTTATACTGTGCATGCACAAGCTTCGTGTATGTGTGTGTGTGTGTGTGTGTGTGTATTAAGCCAGTTATATATATATATATATATATATATATATATATATAAAATAAACTGGTTTAATTAGACCTGCTTTCTTTCTTTTTTAATGTATTTTATTGATTTTTTTTTTTTTTAACAGAGAGGAAGGGAGAGATAGAGAGCTAGAAACGCCGATGAGAGAGAAACATCGACCAGCTGCCTCTTGCACACCCCCTACCAGGGATGTGCCCGCAACCAATGTGCATGGCCTTGACTGGAATCGAACCTGGGACCTGTGGGAAGAAAACAAAGCCAACTGGATCTCTTTTTTCTCATCTGGCTGAGATTTCAAGTGGGAACTCATTCATTGTCCAATGGAATTAAAGGGTCATTTTATTACTATTACCCACACTGTACCATTCCTATTTCTACTTGAGTTTAAAACCTGCCACCTTTTGGAAGGGAGAGGAAGAGAGGGATAGAAACATCAATGATGAGAGAGAATCACTGATTGGCTGCCACCTGCACACCCCGCACTGAGGATCGAGCCTGCAACCTGAGCATGTGCCCTGACCAGGAATTGAACCCTGACCTCCTGGTTCACAGGTCGATGCTCACCCACTGAGCCACACCAGCTGGACTTGGGCAGTTTTTGCTCAGATGCTGGCCTCATCATTTCTGCAGTATTTTCTTGCTTCCATCTTAAATTTCCATCTGTTCTTCTATCCTTGACCTCTGTTCTTTGTCACCTCTTACCCATAAGGCTTCAGGTTTCCATTGTCATTTCATTCCACTAAAGCCACCATAGAGTCTGGAGGAAACTCTGACAAAAAAAGCCATAATCTTTCAAGTTTCCTCCTTCCAATCACAATTTTTTAGGAGTCAACTCTCCTCTAGCATCTATCCATTTTTTAATGCTTTTAGTAGTTTATTTTTCCATATATATATTTTTAGATTTTCTCATTTTTATCTATGGAAGGATTTGAGCAACCAACTTCAATCTACCTTTTTTACTGGAAACTTCCTCTAATTCAATTGAGAATAATTTACAATTAAATGTACTTTTAAAAAAATACATATTTTATTGATTTTTTTACAGAGAGGAAGAGAGAGGGATAGAGAGTTAGAAACATCGATGAGAGAGAAACATCGATCAGCCGCCTCCTGCACACCTCCTCCTGGGGATGTGCCCACAACCAAGGTACACGCCCTTGACCGGAAATCAAACCTGAGACCTTTCAGTCCACAGGCCGATTCTCTATCCACTGAGCCAAACCGGTTTTGGCAAGTAATTACTATTTATATGACTCTAATAAAGCATAAATATTTACAAATGTGCAATGCATAATAGGAACAGAGAAATAGGATGGGGAGAATTGAATAAAAATGAATAAGTTTTGCCCCCAAATCCTATATAATAAAAGCCTAACATGCAAATTGTCCCCTCAATTGGTAGGTTTTGGCGACGTGGTGCTGGCAGTGGATGGGCCCTGAAGAGAGTGGGACCACAGCGGGATGATGGAGCCGGTGAGTGGGCGGCACCAGGCCAAAGTGGATGTAAGCGGGGTATGACTGCCCTGCAGATGGCGACCAGCGACGGTGGTGGGGGGGCAGGTCAGTCACCTGGCTCCTAGGCACTGAGGGAGCCAGGTGAGGGCCCGATGACTCAGGCTGAGGGGTCACATGGAGCCCTGGGGGTCCAGAGGTCAGCTGGGACCTGCCCTTCCTTGCTTGATGCTCACGCTTTGGTCACCCACCAGGCCTAGGGACCGCACCTGTGCACAAATTTTGTGCACCAGGCCTCTAGTGTTTTTATAAGGTACTAAATAAACATTATAAAACAACAACAAAACAATAGGAGAGGAACACAGAAGGTGGAATATAGACTGAGGATCTGATTTAGTAAACTTCACAATTCCAAATCACAGTTAGTGTTATGCTATGAGTAACTTTTTTAAAATCCTCACCTGAGGATAAGTGTGTTTTTTATTGATGTTAAGAGAAACATCGATGTGAGAGAGGAACAATCGATTGGTTGCCTCCTGTACTCTCCCTGACCAGGGATTGAACCCCCAACCTTCTGGTGTATGGGACAATGCTACAACTGAGCTATCCAGTCAGGGCTCCTATGGAATGCGCTATGAGTAACTTTTTAAAAAGTATCTGTATGTGTGTGTGTGTTTACAAAGTATTACTGCTACAGTGTAGAAAAAGATATCTAATTTATTTTGAAAATATAAAGTGAAAGAAACATCTCTATACTAGTAAACCTCTGGAGAGAATTATTGCTAAAAAAGTCTGAGTTGGAAATGTGTTCACGTGGGTCCACCAACCTTTGAGCATATATTTATGTGCTTCTTTCTTTTTAACCAAATGGATATTTACAATTTACATTGACTAAGTGGACGTCTTTCCATGTTAGTAATGTTCCTGGACTAAATCTGAAGAACTGTCTCCCCCATGGTATGCAGCCATGATGTCTCAGTTGCCTTTTATTTTTTTAATTCTTGTTTTTGCTTTTAAAAAATATATTTTATTGATTTTTTACAGAGAGGAAGGGAGAGAGAGAGAGAAACACCGACCAGCTGCCTCTTGCACATGCCAGCAACCAACGTACATGCCCGACCAGAATCGAACCTGGGACCCTTCAGTCCGCAGACCAACACTCTACCGCTGAGTCAAACCGGTTTCGGCTTGTTTTTATTTTTAAAACTGACTTAGAAGGGCTGCCCCTGCATCTACATAGTTTAGTGACCAGCCAATAACTGGTTAAAGATTCAACTCACACATCATAAGGCAGCTAGACTTCCAACCGCGGCCCATGGAGCTGTGCAGGGGTTATGGAATACGAAGTTCAGGTCTGACCCAGCGCTTACTTTCTGCCGGACCCTCCTGCATCTCTGCACATTTATTCAATCCCCAGCCAACTAGGGCTTTATGGGGACTTGGGACCTCTCCAGTCTTCCCTGCAGAGGCTTCTTGTCGGTCAGGAATGTGTAGAGAGCTTTTCAAGCCTTTCTATGTCTGTGCCATTTCCAGGATCTGTTAAGTTTTAGCTCATCCACCAGTCTGTTGCTTAACCTAACGGGGACAGCTATTTAGGCTACCAGAACGGCCTTGTTCAGCTGCCACTGAGATCATTACTTTTCTGACAAGGCCAATGGGCACGGGCTTTTCACCTGCTCCAACCCCAGCAGGCTTCCTCTAGGAGCCACGTTGCTAATTTTCATAATCTGCCCCACCCTGAGAGAACTGCTGCACTAATGGGGCTGTGGAAGGGGCTGGGGGGATGGGGGAGAAAGGTGATGAGTAATCCCAGGCCAGAACATAAAAAATTCCCACTGTTCTTCCCTTAAGTTCAGCAATTTTTTATGGATAAATGCTTCTTGATTTGTTGTTTCATTTGTTCTGTACCCAGAGGGCTGAAATTGTTTTTGACAGCTCTGTCCAGCTCCATCCACCAAAATCCTACCTCTGTCCTCAGCTACTTTTAAATCTTTCTTCTTCAAGTGTGCCACTCAGTCACATGACATAAAACACATTATAAGTCCTGTGAGATCAGAAAGAAAAACGGCCATTCCTCATATCCAGTTGTCTTCCTACACTATTACACCACATACTTCTAGGCCTTGAGAAAGCAAAACATAACTTGCTAAAAGATGGTTTTACAGAACTCTATCTGGCCTAAAAGTAGACCAAGTGACAGTTCTTTCAAGTCTTATCTAGGTATCAGGAGCAGGTCTCACCATGATTCATTTAGGAAAGCAAGCTGCTTGGCTATTTTTGTTTTCCTTTCCTATAAGTCATGAGTTCTCTCCATTGGTTCGTATCTGAAGTCAACCATAAGCCACTGAAAGCTGGTTACCTGATTTCTATATTTATCTGCACAAAATCAAACACAAGAATTATTTCCTTTGCTCTAACATATCTGTTCTCTTCCTCACACGTTACAGTTTCTCTTGTATTAGAAATGGCTACTGCTGTATTAAAACTACAGAATATCACATGGCTGCTCTGGTCATTCAGCAAACTGGTATTATATTGTTAGCCTTCCCATTCCTTGATAAGAACTCAACTCAGGAACAATCTAAGTATAGTCAGTTATCAGTAAGAGGCAAACAGAAATCAAAGTTCAAGAATTTCTGACTCCTAGTTCTATGATTATAAACCTCCCAAAATTAAAAGCATTTTTGAATATTGCTGCTATGTTGACTCTGTAAGTTTACTTTTATTGCACATGTATATTTAACAATAGTTTTACATAGAATGCTAAGAGCACTATATTTTACAGAATAGTATAATATTCATACTATAGCACATCTAAACCTACCACCTAAATAAATGCATTATCATTTGTTTAAAGTTTTAATGGCAATAACGGGAGGAAAAGAGTAAATTTGTCTTACATAATTGAATGAAAAATAAACTCAAAAACTAGTCAATAAAGTTTAATGTGGCCTCGTGCTCCTGGAAGAAGGTGTTGCCCGATTCAGAGGGGTGATCTGGCTCTATCCTGTTATCTCCGAACTGAGACTTCTGTGATGGCAGAGTCATGGGATCATGGTTAGTCTGTCTCCTTTCTCAGGGCAGGGTGCTGCCAATCTCCTTTTCTCAACAGCCAGGTCTTTAATATCTGTAAGACAATTGCCAAATTGAAGTGTGTTCTTCTTTCCAGCTTCTCCGTAGACTTCTTTTCCTGAACTAATCAGTTCTTTCAAGGGTGCATCCGTCCAGGTAGATCTGCGGCTCGCTGGATGGCAGTTCCATGTAGTGGTGGCCCCATTGTGGGTGAAGACACAGCAGCAGCAGGTACATCTCCCAGTGGATTGGCTTCACCATTCCTTCCTAATTTCCTCCTGGGTGACACGTGATTCCACCTCCATCTTCCTCCTGTGGCCCAGGAGATGCTCGCTCTGACCTCTGACCCCCGCAGCAAGCATGAGAACGAATTTGATACTGTAAGTTTGTGACAAAGCATTTCTCTTATACAACTTCTTCTAAATAAATTGCACACAGCTTCTCAACCTTCTTAACATATTTTTCACCCTACAAAAGTCATCAACAGCAAATGGCTTCCCAAGCTGAGTATTACACATGAAATCAGGGCAAACCTCATGGCAAATTAATTTTTTTCTCATTTCTTCCCTTGGGTTGGCAGTACCCCCTGATAGGCATACATGAAGGAGAAGAGCAAAACTGCACTAGCAAGGACTCTGAGGCCACCAGTCCCGTCTAGCTGGGTGCACACAGTACAGGGCCAGCTGTAAGACGACCCCTTATGGGGCCCGGCCTTTGTGCCCCGCAGCTGCTCCAGGACGCTCCTCCTGCACAGCCAGCCTCAGAGGGTTCCACTAAGGAACGTGCCACCTGGGGAAGGTGGGCCTGCCACAGACAATGTCTCTTCCAGACAGCAGGCGTTTTAAATAATCCGCACGAAGCCTCTGGAAGCCAGCAGTCCATTACAAGTAGTGTTAACTGATAAGGAAGGATTGATTACAGGAAGGTAATTCAATTGCAAGACTGTTGACAACACCACAATCTAATACTGCTTGGGAGGGAAATCACTTTTTGTTTGACATTTTCATTAACAGAACTACCTGAATGCAGTGTAAAAAGCTGCATCAGAAAAAATAGCCTCTTTACTAGGCAGATGGACCTGATCTACCTGTAAATGATAGAATTTCTAGCCAAGCCACACAGCCAGGGTTAATGTAGACTAAACTTCAGTTTGTGATTCATTTTGTTTTCTCAGTGATGGCATGTCAGATACAAACACCGCTCATGGCTTTGGGATTTTCCAGTGAAGGTGGCTCACCTGTAAGGGGACAGAATGTGAAAACCCCAGACCCCAGTGACATCAGCACACATCTCAGGGTAAGCAGTGTTAGATGGCAGTCTGCTTGAACCTTCTCCCTCTTTTTTTCAGGAGTTCCGTCTTTAAAAAACACATTTTTATTGATTTCAGGTAGGAAGGGAGAGGGAAAGAGATAGAGACATCAATGAGAATCATTGATTGGCTGCCTCCTACACACCCCACACTAGGGATCGAGTCCACCACCTGGGCCTGGGCCCTGACTAGGCTTCAAACCATGACCTCCTGGTTCATAGGTCAACGCTCAACCACTGAGCCATGCCAATTGGGCTCAGGAGTCCCATTTGATTTGGTTTAAACTAACAGCTCTGAATTATAGAAAGATCAGGTTTATATCTGACAGAAATTATTCCCTTCAATGAGAAACACTTTCCAAATCCACTAAGAACCTAAAGATATAAAAATAATACCATCGGCCCTAACCGGTGTGGCTCAGTGGATAGAGCGTCAGCCTGCGGACTGAAAGGTCCCAGGTTCAATTCCAGTCAAGGGCATATACTTGGTTGTGGGCACATCCCCAGTAGGGGGTGTGCAGGAGGCAGCTGATCGATGTTTCTCTCTCATCGATGTTTCCAACTCTCTTTCCCTTCCTCTGTAAAAAAATCAATAAAATATATTTTAAAAATAAATAAATAAATAAAAATAATAACAGTGCATTAGATATATTAAAAGTTTAAGATAAATAAATTTTAAGTCTATAAAATGGAATCATACTGCTGTATAACAGATAATAAGATGTATATTATACATAAAATACATGAATACCGTGTTTCCCCGAAAATAAGACATCCTCCGAAAATAAGACATCCCCTGAAAATAAGACCTAGCGCAACTTTGGGAGAAAAAATTAATATAAGACACCGTCTTATTTTCGGGGAAACAGGGTATGATCAATTTATTCTTTGCAGCATTGTCTGGAATAGCAAGACACTGGGAACAAGCTTCTTTCCTATAATAGTTTACTAAAAGTAAGTTTCATGAAGAACTTCTCCAAATGATTAGGAGCGTATGGGAAAGCAACTGTTTGATGCTTCTTTCTCACATCAATGTTTCTCTCGCTCTCAAATCAATAAGCATGTCCTTGGGTAAGGATTTTTAAATATATATATATATCTTTTATTGATTTTTTTACACAAAGGAAGAGAGAGGGACAGAGAGTCAGAAACATCGATGAGAGAGAAACATCGATCAGTGCCTCCGCACACCCCCACTGGAGATGTGTCCGTAACCCAAGGTACATGCCCCTGACTGGAATCGAACCCGGGACCCTTCAGTCCACAAGCCGACACTCTATCCACTGAGCCAAACCAGGTAGGGCACTGGCCAACATTTCTGTCACTTTTAATCAGGGGCCTTGATAGTGACATAAAAGAGATGCTTACTAACCTGCAGGTGGCACACAGCAAGAGAAGGCTAATGCAAGAAGTAACAGTCAAACTGTTTTCACAGGCTGAACATTTAACTATAAGCATATGAACAGTGTTATATTTAGGCTAAAAATTTCAATAAAAGAGGTATAAGATAAGTGAGGGTTTGCTTGGCATAAAAAAATATGAAAAATCCTGGGAATATATCCAAAACTATGTCATGAACTTAATATAATGGCATTTCAAATCAATGGGAAAAATGAATAATTTAATAAATGGTGTTGGACGCCGAAACCGGTTTGGCTCAATGGATAGAGCATTGGCTTGGGGACTGAAAGGTCCCGGGTTCGATTCCGGTCAAGGGCATGTACCTTGGTTGCGGGCATATCCCCAGTAGGGAGTGTGCAAGAGGCAGCTGATCGATGTCTATCTCTCATCGATGTTTCTAGCTCTCTCTCTCTCTCTCCCTTCCTCTCTGTACAAAATCAATAAAATATATTTAAATAAATAAATAAATAAATAAATGATGTTGGAGTAACTGGATGCTAGCTGGAAAGAAAATAAATCTGAACTCTTACCTCACATCTTATGCCAAAATAAATTCCAGAAGGATAAAAATTTTAAACAAAAATAAATCCATTAAAGTACTGAAGTAAATATGAAGAAAATATTTTTTAAAATAACCTCAAAGCAGGTAAAGCCTTCCTAAGGATACAAAAATCCTAATTTTTAAAAATATCTAAGAATATAAAATTCAGAGGCTATTTTTAAAAACTGATATATTTCACATTACATTAAGAAAAAAAATCTGCATGGTAAAACACCACTGTACACAAAGCCTGAAGACAAATGACAAAAGCGAGGGAAATTTCACAATTTATATAAAAGACATAGGGCTATTTTCTTTATTATACAAAACTCCCCAAAATTATTAAGAAAAAATAGGCCATCAAGCTAAGGGAAAGCTTGCCTGGAGAGACTAAGGAGGCCAAGAGCTGCCAAGCTGACGGGCATTCTTGTGTTGGAGTGAAAAGAACTGAGCCATTTGTTGCTATAAATGGTTGAATCAGGATTGATGGTGGAAACTCCCATGAGTTAAATGTCAATTGAACGTACAGAAGGACTTCCTAAGAATTAGGAGTCCATAAATGGATTCAGGCCAAGGCTAATCAGCCAACTTCTAAAGAAGTTTTGGGAAAAGAGGATCACATTAGCTGGGAAAGAAGCTACATAATCAGTGAGGTTCTGTCAAACTCTAAAATTATGCAATTCTATCCTAAAAAGTGCATCAGCTCTGGAAAAGCTAAGAGCATGAAATAAAGTAATGAATGACAGGCTCTCACACCACCAGGAATGAAAACGCCCTGCCGTCCCAGAGGAATCCCCGCGGAGACGCCCTGGAAGAGCCTTTCTCGTGGCCAACGAGCCTCCTGCCGCGAGGGGACAGCCCTCTGGGGAAGAATGGCTCCAGAGCCCCTAGAAGGAGACAATCAGACTGTCCGGTCTCTTCCCACCGTGCTGCTGGGCAGACCCCAGGGCAGTGCTACGGGGGGAGGGGGGGGGCAGGAACATCCTTCCCGTCAGGCTCCAGGGACCGCCTCCTTCCCTGGGAGAAACAGGCTCCCAGAAACCCCCTAAAGAAGAGAGAGGGGCTGGGCGCCCTGGAGGAGGGATGCTCTGGAGACCTGAAATAGATTCCCACACACCTTCCCCCACATGCCCTGTGTCTGAAGACAGACGGGGTTAGGCTGGCTTTGCGGGGATCTCCTCTGGCCAATGTCATTTATTTACACATAAACTGCACACCAGGCACTGGGGAGGGGCTTCACAGAGCGAGGCCCACCGGGAGTGTCCTCAGGGCTGTCACCCAGCCCACTCCCATTGCACCTGAGTGACCGGGTGGAGACACTGGCACTAGATCCCAAGCATGGAGCTGGGCTCTGCCTTCGCCTGTGAAAGGGCTCCTCCGTGCTTCTCAGGCCTCCCAGCCCTCTGGGCCCCCTTCCTCCGGCTCCTCCATTGCCCTCCCACTCAGTGCTCAGGGTTTCCAACCGGAGCAGGATGCCCAGCCCGCCAGAGGTCTGGGGGGGGACCCACTGACCCCAGGTATGTCTCCTTCTGGACCACCCACTCCACGAAGCAAAAAGGCCTCATACAATCTTCTTGCCAGAATCCTGACCTCCAGACCACTGCCCCACCAGCCACTGCCTCATGTCACCAATTCCACCATTACTGTATGTGCCCACCTGTGCAGGGGGAAGGGCGGTCACTACCTGAGCCTCCCCCAAGGAGCCTTTAGCCAAGCCCTGACCTGGCTGCTGCCACGCCAGCCCACTCTACCCCACCCTCCACAGAAGGGCTGGGTCCGCGGGCTGACATGAGAATGAGTTTCCATACAGGCCATCAGGGGGCACCATGAGTCAGACTGCGTGGCTGTTGCCAGGGTATAGGGAGAAGTAACTAATTGGACTGCCCTACTTATAGGCTGTTCCCAAGTTGGAACATTACACCTAACTTTAAACAATTAGAAAGGCTTTCTCAGCCATGTTAATGGGGGGAAAGAGCATTAAAAACAAAGAAAGAAAACCAGTTATCTGCCATCTATCTCTATTTGCTTATCCAATGAGGGTGTCATCTGGTACCCAGAAGGCAGGCAGCCAGAGAAAGCTGAAGCACTCCTTCATGGAGTCCTCGCTGCTCTAACCCAGCAGAGTCAGCATGGTTGGCTCCGGGAGTGCGGAGGGCTCAGCCCAGGCTGTGGTGTAGGGCAGGGGTCAGCAAAGGCATCAGTCCACAGAGCCAAATATCAACAGCACAACGAATGGAATTTCTTTTGAGAGCCACATTTTTTAAACTTAAACTTCTTCTAACACCATTTCTTCAAAACAGACTCGCCCAGGCCGTGGTGTTTTGTGAAAGAGCCACACTCAAGGAGCCAAAGAGCCGTGTGTGGCTCACGAGCCGCAGTTTGACAACCACAAGTGTAGGGGAATTAAGGGGGAATTAAGTAAGGATTTCAGACCTGGGCAATTTATATACACTTCAGGAATAAGTATATTTTATGGATATGTTGCAGGTGGTATTGTGCATATCTATTAGGAGATTATATATATATACACACACATATACATACACCGGTGTGTGTGTGTGTGTGTGTGTGTATATATATATATATATATATATATATAGTGTCATAGATCCTCTCTTTGTCTCACATTTTAAAATATACAGTCTTTTCTTCAAGAAGAATATTTATTAGAGTGTACCAGACTCATTTAACCTAGAAACGAGTAAAAGTATAGGACATTGATCCCTATTTATCAGACTGAGCTAGGGGTGTCGAACTCAATCAGAGAAGGGGCCAAAATCTAAAATCCAGCCTAAATCGCGGGCCGAATGGTTTACTGAACAGTCATAAACTGTCATTGTGATGGAAACACAGCGGAGTGCAGTGATGACAGCGCGGTGCGGGCCACATTGCAAGGCCTGGCGGGACGGATTTGGCCCGCGGGCCTTGTGTTTGACACATGTGGTCTAGACTATGGTATCCCTACCAAAAAATAAAATAAAATAATAGTACTTCTTGAGTGACTATCTGAAATACTTAGATGGTTCTATCCATCACACCTGCATATCTTACTTTAAGTTAGACACTGAACGTACACTGCAGTCCTCATCTTTTGGGGCTGTCATATCTGAAGTCTATTTTTAGCTCATGAGAGGAGAAAGGCAGTTTCACACCTCCACTCAGTTCCCACCACAGACTCTGCACGCCAGCTCCGGGAGTGAGGAGGGCCCTGCCTGCCTTTGCTGAGAAGGTCCCCCTCTCGCCTGTGCAGTCCAGCCTCTTTCACCAGTTCTTCACAGCCCTCCTCCAGAGTCAGCATATCCTCAGCTTACCGACCAGAAAGAGGAGGAACACAGAAGAAATATGAACAGTGACTCAGTGGTCGTTCAGAAAAACCTGCTGAGTTAGTGTGGTTCTATTTGTGTGGTTCTAACAGTGACTCACAGGGAGGCCTGTGAGTGAGCAGTCTGAGACTGGGAGAAAGGGCAGTGGCACTGCCTAGACAGAGGCCTGGCAAAGTGACCTTCCTGCTCCCTTTGGCAGGTCAAGTCCCTGCCTGACAAGAGCTAAGTTATCACCAAGGAAAATCAGACTCAGTTCCATGAAAGACAGAAGCCAGGGAGTGTGGGATGGGGAAGGGGAGAAGCAGTTTGGTTCTGAGCTCAGGAGGAAGCCCAGGAGAGGCTGTTATCACTGACTAGGCAGAGGAAGTTAGAGTCCATAGCAGAACGCTGGGCCTCCTTCTTCCCACTTTGCTAAAACCCTCTGCCCCCTGCGCGCAGCGCTGCTCTGATAGCTACAGGCCTCCACTGCCCGCACCTCCCACTCATCTCCGTGCTTGGCTGGTTCTTCACTGCCTCCAGAAATAAAAGTTAGACATGACACTTACTATGCCAATAATCACTACCTGTGATTACTAACGTAAGTTCCAGAAGCACAGGCTATTCTTACAAACAGCACAGTTTTCAATACAAAAGGAGAGAACTCACCCTCATCCCTGCCCCCAGCCCTGGACAAGCACAGATTAAATTAAGAATTCTTAAAATTCCCAATGGTGTCAAAAGCATTTAAAGCTGCCAGGTCAAAGATTCATTTTTGCAGCAGACAACCACAAAGGATTTCAGTATTACATACAGTGGAAATGATTGCAAGAAATTTTAAATATGGACAGACAGTAATTTAAATTCTTTTCCTAATGGCTAATACTATATTTTCAGTTCAATATCTGATTCTAAGTCAGGCTCCAACTAAGGAAAGGAAGAGCCAGCTTTTGGTTCCACTGGGATTTACTTGCTCGGGGATTACCTGGTCCGACAGTTGTGAATCTGGTTCCAGTCAGCACTCTGCTGGAAGCCCCGCCATGACTAACAAATGTTGTTTCCGAACAAGGAAACGCCCGATCCAGGAGGCAGGGGGAAGCAAAGTCCCAAACAAGCCACTTTCCCCCCAGCAGCCACTGCCCCTGCCTCGAACCGGCTGTGGGAAGTTGGCAAATCAATCGACCTAGGTTTTGATTTCCTTCCCTCCAGCTCACATGCCCATGATGGAGAGGCAGGAGGAAAACAGCCCCTCTCCTGCAGTTGGGTGTTCTGGTGTCTCGCGGTGATGTCTGAAATTAAACCAACTATGTGAGGCCATGGAGACAAGCTAATGCACTTAGAACGGAAGGGCTGGAGTTAACCAGCACTGGAATCACTCTATCCCCAGACTTCTTGTTATTGGAAATACTGTGTGTGTGTTTAAGTCATTGAGTTGGCTTTCCTGATTCTTAAAGGTGGAAACATTCTAACTGACCTAAAAGTTTGGCATATCATGAGATTTATGCAAAGGCAGAGTTGGAGCTCTATAATTTAAACAAATAAACAAAATAAAATATCCTGTTCTTGTTATTAAAACACGGGAAAGGCTTTAGGACAGGTAAAGGATAGGTTACAAGAAATGCAGCCAGTGGATCCACACAGTTAGCAATTCAATAAATAAACACTAAGGCTGGAGTTTGATATTAGGAAGCAAAAAAACGAAACATGAAAAACAGTAAGATTCAGTTCACATTCAAAGACAGGGGTATGTTGTCCATACCTCTAAAATCTCTTATATAAAAGGCCCGAGGCCGACTAGCCTTTATAACCAAACCAGCAGCAGCCCTCAGGCAGTGGGCGGGGCGGAAGCTACTAGAGGCCATAGGTGGGGTGGCCAGCTGAGGCAAACAGAAGCTACTCACACAAGATTTTGTGAGCACCGGGCCTCTAGTCTATAATAATCTATAATAATAAAAGCCTAATATACGAATTAGACTGTACAGGAGAATGACCTGGACGAAGCGGGGCTTTGAGGGCCGAGTCCCTTGCGTGAATTTCATGCATCAGGCCTCTAGTAACCTACTAACAATGGATAAGATGAAAGCACTTCCTGTACATCAGACAGCAGGCTACCCACTTCACCTGTATAATTCCATTTCATCTTCACAACTATCCTGAGTATTATTTTTTTTTTTTAAATGGGAGTTCCATTTTTAATTTTTTGAGGAAACTCCATACTGTTTTCTTTTTTTTTCTTTTTTAAATATATTTTTATTGATTTTCCACAGAGATGAAGAAAGAGGGATAGAGAACTAGAAACGTTGATGAGAGAGAAACATCTAGACAAGAATTAGTTGCACATCCCACTGGGGATGTGCCTGCAACCAATATACATGCCCTTGACCGGAATTGAACCGGACCTTTCAGTCCGCAGACCGACGCTCTATCCACTGAGCCAAACCAGTTTCAGCTATCCTGAGTATTATTATTCCCATGAAGAAGTAAGATCACACACAGCCAGTACCAGTAAGAACATGTCAAAGCCAGGCTTTGAACCGCAGGTACATTATCTGATTCCAAAGCCTGTGCTCCTAACCACAGTCTAATACTTGTCTAGCTTACTGTGCATTGGTATAATCGTATATAGTTGTATGTAATTCAAACAGTAATTATCTTGATTCTACTGGGAAAACTGGCTATTTAAAGGAAGCCCATAACGTCTTCATTAAGCAAATTATAAACACAAATATTTTATACACTGAGTTTGCTTGAAATAAAGTATAAAATTAGTTTTGAATATACTAAAACTATGTTATCTCTAAGCCATCAAAATTATGCTAAACAAACAAAACTCATTCATTTAAGTCTTCTCATCAAAACTAACCTTCTAGGGAGAAGTAAAATGTTTCCTTAAACAACTTAATTATTAAAAATGGGTGAAAAGGAAAGAAAGTAGTTAATTCAGAGGAAAGATGATATCATTTACTTTACACATGGTAAAAGGATAATATGATTGAATGTGTTACAAGGCTAGACATACACTATGTGTCAAATTAAAACATGAGCTAGAAAATTTACCAGTTAGAGAAAGTTTTAGTTCAAAGAACTCAGTGTTTTAGGAAGCCAGTTATCAGCAAAAACACAAATGTACTAAGTCCCAGCTAGTGGGTTACTAATAAATCATTAACACAAACTACAGGGAGATCTTCTTTGCTTCCGAAAATGTCTCAAAATATACAGCAAGAGTTCACAGACTGATAATAATTATCATAGTTACACTAGATTAAATACTGATAATAATTATCATAGTTACACTAGATTAAATATTAGTACCAGGGTGTGTGTTTTTCACTTTTTTACTGAATTTACTGGGGTAACACTGGTTAATAAAATTATATAATTTCAGGTATACAATCCTATAACACATCATCTATAGATTGTATGTGTGTTCATCACCCTGAGTTAAGTCTCCTTTGCTTCACCATTTATCCCCTCTATAATGTCAGGATCTCATTTTGTTCTTTTAAGGTCCTTCTCATAGCCACACTTTCAGATGAGCTAAGGCAGAGTTTAGATAAAGTTGCTCAAGGTCACGGGAAGGAGGAGCCAGGATTCACACACACACACACACACACAGTCTGTCCGATGCCAAGTGTGTACTCCCTCCGCCCTAGAGCGATGTCTGTACTGAGCAGAAGGCACCGAGAGATCGTCTACTTTACTCACCCATCATCCCTATCAACTTAGAGAGAGCTGCAGGGAGATAAAGAACTTTCCTGATGTCCGTTGGCTAGTTTACAGCACAGCTAGGAGTGAACCCCATATTTCCTAGCCTAAGGCAAGCAGAGTCGGTAACCATTTTGACTCATAGCAGATACTCTATTTTTGAGAAATATTAAAACCTCCCCATAACTGTCTTTTTGACATTTAAAAATATCCCAATCCTGACTGGGTGGCTTAGCTGGTTGGAGCATAGTCTCATACACCAAAAGGTTGTGGATTCGATTCCCAGTCAGGGCACATACCTGCCTAGGTTCATTTCCCTGGTCAAGAGGTGTGCAGGGGACAACCAATCTATATTTCTCTCTCTCTTTAAAAAAAATCAGTGAAAAAGTATATTCTTGGGTGAGCATTAAAAAAAAAAATCCCCAGAACTAAATTCAAAATAGACAAGCAAGAATGATATAAATGCCTGTCGCTGTGCACTGAGGTGTACGCACGTTACGTTTTAGTGGGAGATAGGAAAAGAGAAGTCTCAAGCATTTCCTGTGCACAACTTGCAGCCAGCCAACAGAAGATAACAGGAGTTCATGCATTCACTGCTTTGGACTACCAGCATTTTTTCAGCATCTTGTATTTCACTAGGGCTTAAAAAACGTTAAAGCAGGAGTCGGCAAACTTGTTCTATGAAGGGTCTAAATATCTTAGGCTGTGTAAGCCCTATGCTCTCTGTTGCAAATACTCAACTGTACCATTTTAGGGAGAAAAAAATAAAAGCAACTATAGACAATACATGAATGATATGGCTGGATCCCAATAAAGTTTAATTTATGGACATAGAAACTTGAATTTTCACAAGTCACAAAATGTTGGGGTTTTTTTCAACTACTAAAAAGGTACAGCTGAAGACTACAGAAAAGCAGGTTGTAGGCCAGAGAGCATCTGCTAACCCTGCATTGAACCAAAAAGTACTGTCAGTCAGAAGAGATCAAAGGAACAGCAGAGAACAGAAAAGCAAGGCCATGGCCTTTTTCTGGACTCAGTTCTGGTGCCATTGATTCTGGAGACCTTCTTGGACCATCCCCCCACTCCTGCTTGGGGAAGGTGTCCCACTTTGGTGTTCTCACTCAAACTTGGGCCTATCTCTACCCTATCATTTACCATAATATTTCTGTTGATTATTCAATTGTCTTTATCTCCTCAAATCAAGAGGAAGAATGTTTGTTTATTTTTAGTCTATATTCCTAGCTGACACGGTGCTCAAGAAGACAAAACAAAAGTTGGAAAGAGGGAGAAGGAAAATAAGAGGAATAATCTCAGAAAAGCTTACCTTTATACAGACAACAGATATCAGAACAAGGGCTTGACAGTGATTCGGTGGCATACACCTAAGGAGTTAATCAGTGGCTCACCCGCTTCTGCCATCTGTCAACAATCTATGCTGTTTATGTCCCATAATATGCACCAACCCTTCAACCTATTCTCTTTACTATTGCCCACCTCAAGGCCAGGCATCGGACTCATCTGGAAAAGAAAGATTTAGGTATTAATTTTAAATGGCCATTGGGCTGAAACTGGTTTGGCTCAGTAGATAGAGCGTCAGCCTGCAGACTGAAGGGTCCCGGGTTCTATTCCGGGCATGTACTTTGGTTGCGGGCACATCCCGTGTGTGTGTGTGTGTGTGTGTGTGTGTGTGTGTGTGTGTGGAGGGGGAGGCAGCTGATCGATGCTTCTCTCTCATCAATGTTTCTAACCGCCTATCCCTCTCTCTTCCTCTCTGTGAAAAGCCAATAAAATATATTTTAAAATAAAAATGAAAATAAAATAAAACGACCATTGGGTTTCCGGAAAAGCTTCAGAGTTCCTTGGGGTTCTCTGAACACAAATTTGTAGAACACAAATGGAAAAACTACCGTCCTACACTACGCTCAAAAATGAATGATGGCCTCAAATTGTTTAAAGAGAACCTGAAAAGCCACAATTATCATATATAATATGAAAATCAGCATGGAGAAGTCTACCTTACCATTACTTTAAGCACAAAAGAGAAATAAGCACATTTCAACCCCTCACACTTGGATGGACCCTCTACTGCAAGCTCTTAAACTTTCCCACGTCCTGGCTCTCTGGCAGTCTGGGGAAGCAGTGGACCTTTCCCCAGAACAATGTTTTTGAATTATTTTAAACTATTATGAGTTTTAAAAAGGAAACCCGTGGGGGCACCGTGGCACTGCGTGACATGCAGGTGGCGGGCACCCCTGTGGCAGCAGGCAGTGTGAGGGGCAGGACCTGGCCTGTGGCAAATAAATAAATAGGCCCATTATTATAATAACTAAGCCATATTACCTCCCCTCTCACTTCTGTCTTCTTCCCCTGCTTTATTTTTTCTGTTTAGCATTTGCTACTATCTAATATACTATATGGTATTTTACCTGTGTTCTCTCTTTTAGATGTCTCCCCAACAGAAACCTAATTTTCATGAGGGTAGGAAACTTTAGTTCACCACTCTATTCCCAAAACCTACAAAATGCTTGGATATAATAGATGCTTAATAAATGTTTGTTGAGTTATTAAATAAACTTCCTATGTCCTACAGACTATCCTCTAAGATAGGGGTGTCGAACTCAATCAGAGAAGGGGCCAAAATCTAAAATCCAGCCTAAATCGCGGGCCGAATGGTTTACTGAACAGTCATAAACTGTCATTGTGATGGAAACTCAGCGGAGTGCAGTGATGACAGCGCGGTGCGGGCCACATTGCAAGGCCTGGCGGGACGGATTTGGCCCTCGGGCCTTGTGTTTGACACATGTGCTCTAAGATGAATCAAAGGCAGCTGGCCCCGTCATCCTTAAGAAAGACAATATACAAAACTTCATGTATACAAACAACTTCTTGGTAGACACTGGAATCCTTTTAAACATAATCTCATTCGTCCACAATAAACTTAGTTATCTAATGACTGAGGACAAAGAAACAATGAGGTGGAGAAGGCAAATGCCTTAAGGTTAGTCCATGAACAAAATCCATGAGCCAGGTCTCCGGCTTATTAACTCTGTCCCTTCACTTCACCCTTTGCCCCCTGAAGCTCTTGTTGCATTTCCTTAAAGTACAGTCTCTTTCCCACTGAAGATCTCTAGTTTCACACTAACAGTAAGAGATGCTTTCAGGATCTGAGCATACTCATTCACTGCAAATAGCTACACACTTTTTTGCAATAAGTTTCTAGAATTTCCAACTTCTTGCCAAGGCAATTCTTGAATAGAGGAAATTATTTTCTTTTAAAACTCATCTCAATCACAATAAATTAAAAGGTTAATAAGAAATTAAAGCTCTAGCTGGTTTGGCTCAGTGGATAGAGCATCAGCCTTCGACTGAGGGTTCTGGGTTCTATCCCAGTCAAGGGCATATGCCAGGGTTGCGGGCCTATTCCCCAGTGCGGGGTGTGCAGGAGGCAGCCAATCAGTTATTCTCTCTCATCATTGATGTTTCTCTCTCTCCCTCTCCCTTCCTCTCTGAAATCAATAAAATATATTTTTTAAGAAAAGAATTTAGCCGGGACCGGTTTGGCTCAATGGATAGAGCGTCGGCTTGGGGACTGAAGGGTCCCGGGTTCGATTCCGGTCAAGGGCATGTACCTTGGTTGCGGGCATATCCCCAGTAGGGGGTGTGCAAGAGGCAGCTGATCGATGACTCTCTCTCATCGATGTTTCTAGCTCTCTATCTCTCTCCCTTCCTCTCTGTACAAAATCAATAAAATATATTTTAAAAAAAAGAAAAAAAAAAAGAATTTAAACCCTTAGATATAAAAGAATGTCTCATATAGTCCCCAAAGGAAGGAAGTTTAAGTCAAGATAACTCAAACCACTAGAGAAATATAATCATTTCTACCAACTCTGTAACACCACTCTATAGTGTGTGATAAATTAGAAAGGCAAATCAGAAACCAAAAAAAGAAAGGGGGGGGGGGATGAGGTTAATGATGAGGTCACTTACTGTGAAAGAAAACAGTGTCCTCAGACTGTTTCATAGCTAAGCAAGCAGTCAAAACCCAACGGGAAGGCGGTCTGTCCCCTTCTGGTGGCGAAAACCAATGTCAGCCCGCTCTCCGCCCCATTAGTTGCCAAAATGCAGAGCTGAGGAAACGCGCTTGTACCACGAGAGATTCTGAGATACTCAAACCCTCTGCTTAAAATGTAACTTTCTAATTCTGCTTAAACATCAGAATTTTCCTTATTTGTGGATCTTCTTATACACAGGACAAGAAAATGTGAAGAAACAGGTTTTTTATGTATTTGTTAATATTTTGAGTGCTAATAAACCAGCAATAGCTGGTCATCAATAGAGGATGACAGAAAGTTCCACAGCAATGATGCATAATAATCAGATTTCAAAGTGAGAAATAAGTGGGGAGAGAAAACATTTTTACATATGTTTGACTTCAGCTCGATGGGAAAATATTAACCTAGAGCAAACATTATAACCAGCTGCTGGATTCTTATATGGTTCTATTCTAATCTTTAGAGATGTATGCTTTTGAACTAATCAGGTAAAAACTAATATAATTTTCTAGCTTTGTAATCACACCTAAGAGAAAGCTCTGAAGAGACTAGGATAAATAAAGGCCACAATCAGAGAGAACTTATATTCAACTTTCTCTTGCAAAGTTTAACAAAGTGTTATTTCAACATTACAATATCAGAGAGGTACTTCTTCCTTTTAAGCTTTTTTTAAAATGCAGTATTAATTATATCAATATAAATGAATAAAAAAGAAATTAAAAACTTCACAAATTGTTTACATTACTCTAAATTCACTTTCTGACTGTCAGTGAAAATTAGAAGTAAACTAATATTCATTTAATGGGGTTAGTTAAATAAAGTGTGTTTTCTCTATTCTATGGAATACTATACAGTCGTTAAAAAGAATGGGAGAGTCCTCTAAGTACTCAAATGGAAAAATCTCCATTTGTTTGCGATGGGAAATGAGCAAGCTGAACTCTTAGTGATCCTGCTTATGCAAAATATTTCTTTGAATCTGTACACATATTGCTTTTAAACACTTAGGACAAGATCTAGAAGAATATATGCCAAATTCCTAATAGTGATTTAGTCTAAGAGGGAGAGAGAAGAGAAGGAGCTTTGAGACATATTCATATCATACACTATAAATGGCTTAAATGTTTTATAAGATCGTATTAATATACTGCTTATGAATTTAAAAGTCTTAAAGGAAGGAAGAATTAGATAATTCTATAAAGGGGGGGAAAGATGAAAAGTTGCTTGATAGATACTAAAGTCTATTAATGGCAGAAATAGATACCGAAAAAGATGAAAGTGTGTATGTATGTGCTACATACACATACTTACCTTTCCTGGCTCAGCCTGCTGAGAGCACCTGGAAGGGCTGACATCCTATAGCAATGAGCACAACAAACTTCTTCAACAGAGAATATCACGTCAGTTATATGTGAAGAATGCTGGGAAAGCTACAGAGATGGATATAGGACAAGCCTGTCCTTGAAGAACTCACTGTCTTGATGTAAAAGTTTATTAAAATCAGTAAGAAATAGAGGTATGTGCTGAGGTGTAGTACAAGAGAAAAGGACGTTAATTTCTCTGTAGAATCTGGCATTGGAACTGGAATTTTTGTCTTCAATTTTTTTTGTTGTGGAAAGTTTTTTTAAATATACCAAAAAGTAGGGGAAATGGGTAAAATGAATCCCTATGAACTTATCAACCAGCTTCATTATTAGCTCAAGGTTATGTCATCTGTTTCCCACTCCCTCTTCCCACTTTCACGTCCAGATTATTTCAATGCAAAACTCAGCATCATAGCATTTCTTCTAAGGCAATTCAATATGTTTATCTAAGAGATAGGGATACTTTAAAAAATACGTGACAAAAACAAACAAACATGACAATACCATTATCCCTCCTAAAATAATAGTACATGCTTAATTTCTAATTTACAGTCAGTTGAGTTGAACTTCGCAGAGAAGATTTCAATAGACAGTGAATGAGAGGAAGGGGATTCAGGTTGAGGAACAACATGTGCAAAGCAGAGAAATGTGCAAAAGTGAAAGGTTAATAAACATCTGATTCAGGGCTGTGGCAGTGGAAGTGGAAAGGAAATGGCAAGTATGAGTCACTGGGGAGGAAAACTCAACAGGATTTTCCACTTGAGGATAGCATGTCTCTCATTCATGTCTGCATTTCCGGTTAACAGTGTTTGGTCGTTTTGAGCTGTATAGAACAGGGTCAGCAAACCAAGTCCTACTCTCAATCAGCATCCTACCCTATCCTATCCTATTCCATCCCATCCCATCCCATCCCATCTTATCCTTATCAAATTGTCCCCTCAACTGACCGGAGTTCTTCCGGGAGTTTGACCAGGGGGTGGGCCAGCCGGGGAAAGGGAAGGAGGCCCAGGGCCGACAGCCGCTATGGACCCTCCCAGTGCACGAATTTCTTGCACTGGCCTCTAGTTTGTAAATAAAGCTTTATTGGGACACAGCCACGGATTCACACATTGTCCAAGGCTGCTTTCACCCTACAGTGGCAGAGTTAAATATAATACTTGCCACGAAGACCCTATGGCCTGCAAAGTTCCAAATATTTACTATCTGGCCCTTTAAAGAAAAAAAAAAAGTAAGTTTCTCTAAGAATTTCTCTATTAGATTGCTATTTGGCTATTATTTTGATTACTGTCTTTCTCGTCTCAAGGTAAGGTCAGGGATTTTTGTGTCTGTTGTTCACTGCTCTATCCTTACTGCCTAGATCAGTGCCAGACACTTAGTAGGCATTCAATAAATAATTGTTGAATGAGTGTATGTATTAGTCTTTTTCTCTTCTGCATTAGACATGGAGCTTCTTGGGGGTAGGAGAGACAAGATAGGTGGCAGTGATGCTATTTCCCCCCAATGAAGTTTAAAAATTTGTTTTTTCAATGGAGTTTTAAGCAGCAATTAAAACTACTAGTTATGATGAGTAAACAAACAAAAAAACAACAACAACACAAACTAGTAATTATGAAGACCGTAAAAATATGGGAACATGTTTATGATAGGTCAAAATCTTATGCAAACTGCCTCTCTAAAATCTATATGAATATGGACAAAGACTAGAAGATAATGCAAAAATGAAGTCATTGTTTTAAGACAGTGGATTTTTTGGGTGTTTTTTCTCTCCAAAATTTTTTTAATACTGGAGGCATACTTCGGGGATACAGTGGCTTTAGTTCCAGACCACCACAGTAACGTGAATACAGCAATAAAGCCAGTCACAGGGCTGTTTTGGTTTTCCAGTGCATATAAAAGTTATGCTTACACTATACTACCTATGATAAGCTGCTACAGTATGCCTTCTAGCAGCAAGTATGCCTACAAGATTCATAGCTAGAGCCTGATTTGGATTTATAAGTTTTCATTTAGACAAAAGCCCTTTTATTGGAAGTGGAGCATGAACAGGCTTGGTTGAAAGGAGTGGTTTAGGTGAGAACATCTTATATTTGTGTTTTCCCAAACCATGTTCTTCCCTTCTTATTTGGAGGTACATGTTCTGGCTACCTTTTTCCAGGGGATCATAGAAAGGCAACATTTTCTCCTGGACCCAGGTCATTTGGAGTAGTCATTTGGTTTTCTTCCCATCTCACTTTCAGGCTGTCTTTAAAAACATGGATAAGTGTATTCTTTGTACCTCTGTTTCTCCATGTACAAAACTGTTGTTTTCTCATCTCCCAAGGATGTGGTGAGTTTGCAGCCCTTTGATCTAAATAGACTTGTGTCTATTCTACCAAACTACATTTCTAATTTACACATAGTTGGATTTCCAACCATTGCCTCTAGGCTTCATCTGAGGATCTTGTCGGGACAGCACAAAACAAAATACAGAAAGATTCCACAGTTTCAGAAGCTTCCTCTTTAAGGGCGTATTATCTCCCAGGTGCAGCAAATGGGAAGATGATGAAGTACCTTCTCTCATTTAATTTAAAATGAAACTCAAACTCCTTCCAGGAGTCACAGAGTCTACGTGATATGACTCCCTGTCCCCGCTTACTAATCTGACCACCTACTACCCTGTTTCCCTGAAAATAAAACAGTGTCTTATATTAATTTTTTCTCCCAAAGTTGCGCTAGGTCTTATTTTCAGGGGATGTCTTATCTTTCCATGCGCTAGGTCTTATTTTTGGAGGATGTCTTATTTTCAGGGAAACACGGTACTTCCTTGTAAGGTCACCCCATTCTAGTCATACGGACCTCTTGCTCTTTATGTCACATTTTACTGTGTTTTGTTGGGTTTTTTTTTCTGTGTTCTTTTAACAGCCAATCACTTTTCTCTTCATACCCAATGCAAGTTATTGTGTGTGTGTGTGTGTGTGTGTGTGTGTGTGTGTGTGTATAATCTCTTTTTCTTGAGTTGAACCTAGCTTTCTCTAAAGGCAATTCCTGGTGTTAAGTAAAAACTTCCTCTCAGAGCCTAATGTTTTGTCATTAATAAATGATAAAGGATGTTGTCAGCTAGTATTAATACTCTGCTTATGAAATTGCAATTACTGGTGTTTTATTTTGTGAAGTTCTTACCATATAAATGGCGCAAATAATTTAGTAAGTTATGGCACGGCTCCAGAGACTTCTTTACACAGTAAGCCAACATTTCCTTTTCCTTCTCAGAGGAATATATATCACATTAAATTAAGTTTGTCTTGGTTGCCACACACTCTAAACTGAGCTGGTTTTCCTCCCTGTGCCGAGACATATTTTTGGGAATATAACCGATTTCTCTAACAGTATGGAGATAGCGGGAGTAGTCTTTTCCTGCCTTAGTCTTGTTGATGACTCACGGTCTTGAAATAATCAGAGCACTTATCACAGGCCTTATTGCTTCACAATCCTTTGATCAACTACCAAAACGCTTACCAAATGCCTTCAGATTTTAATGGCATGTGTTTACTACACAGCACATTCCACAAAATACTCAGGGTCTGATGCCTCTTCTCTTTAGTCCAAATTTCAATGTTTTCCTGACCAATCCTACCAACCATGTTCTTTTGATTCTATTCTCAAGCCTGTTTGTCCTGTTTCTTGACTTTGGTTGTAAACTTCCTCAGACAGGTGATCTGCTGATAGGTAAGTTGAACTCAGTTTCAATAGCTTTCATAATTATGTAGTAGAGGCTTTTAAATGCTATTTCCCCTATTAGCGTTCCTTTTTTTCTTTCTATTACACATTTGCTTATTCAGTCATCCATCCATTTTCCTGTTTTTCCATCGAACATTTATGGAACATTTATTAGGTATCAGCTGTTGTGAAACTTTCTTGGCCCTCTTCACTGTAGCCCTGACTTTAAAGTGTTTCTTTTTATTTTCTTGTTCATTTTTCTTTTCCATCTTAACATGGAATATTTTTTAATACTCTGATAACTATCAGTTCTAATTAGTAAAGTTAATGTCTTCAGTAGATGACTCTCTTTTTTAATGATAGAATTACACTTGCCTTGTTTTATAAATAGGTCTATTGCAAAGGCTATTATACAAAAAAGTATATAAATGTGATTTTCTCCTTTTTGCTCCTTTTCTCATTATTACTGCAATTGACTCATGGTAACTTCAGAAATGGAGAAACTGTCACTTCAAATAGAAATACAATGTAAAAAAAGTTTCATTGAGATGTGGTTTGTATACCTAATGTCTCATTGGGGATCTTGTATAACCCAAAGACTGCCTTCTAAAAGCACAAAATTTCTTTGAAATTCTATGTTTAATCTTGAAAAAAGTTTCACATTCAGCATTTTACTCATTATGTGTGAATTTATTAAATATATTTTATTGATATTGTACAGAGAGGAAGGGAGAGAGATAGTTAGAAACATCGATGAGAGAATCATCGATCAGCTGCCTCTTGCACACCCCCCACTGGGGATGGGCCCGCAACCCAGGCACATGCCCCTGACGGGAATCGGAGATGATACGGTTCTATGATCTCTTCAAAGTCTTTCCAGCTTAGCGCCTCCTCACTCCGCTCCCCAAAGAAGAGCTAAACCCCAAACTTACTGTGGCCTACAAGGTTCTGTTGGGCTTGATTTCTACCTGCCTCTCCAGCCTCATCTCTGATCTCCCTTCCCCCTCGCTCACTACTTTTCTATCACACTGGCCTTTTTCTACTCCATGAATAGTTTCTTTTCTCTTTAGGGACTTTTGCACTTGCAGTTCCCTGCCTGCAGTGCTTTGATCTCAGATAGTTACTTGACTGTTCTCTGTATCATTCAGATCTTAGTTCAGATAGGCCTTCCCTGAGCCACATCTGACTCACACATGTGTCGTTAGTTATTTTCTTAATTTTTTTTCTGTTACATATTTTACCTAAAATTTTCTTGTTTATTTTTGTCTGTCCCCTTCCCCTCTAAAAAACCCTAATTTTATAGAAGAGGAACTATACTTTCTTATTCATTACTGTACTCTTGGTGTCCAAACATTCCTGGCATACAGTAGGTTTTTAATATATGTTTGTTGAAGAAGCAAACGTTTTGTATGCTTTTTCATACAGAGGACCCTCCAGCTGTGAAGATTAATCATTTGCTAATTTTTAAAGTCTAGATTATACCAGTAGAATGGCAACATGTAAAACTATCGGCTTACTTTAGGTCTCTTCCTAAAACAAAAAGTCAGACACACTTGAGAACATTCGAGCAGTTTTACATTTGTGCGTAATAACTATAATAAAGGCCAAGTGTCTTAACAGTGAGTCTCCGCAGAGTAATGGTGGTGGGAATGCTTCTAGCGTGCTTTCTGGATTGTCACAATGATCCAGACTTCACTGACATTCAGTGGTGAAAACAAAGATGCCAGGCATTCTATTGTACAACATACAATTCCTTTAAGTCCTGCACAATTAAGAAATGACTCGCCTCCTTCACAATTTCCAACATTCTTGTCAGTGAAAACATTCCACCCAGGACAGAACCAGGTTTTGTAGAGCCTAAAGCTTATATAAGCTGGATGGTCCTCTATGAAAACGCATACAATTTCAAAATTAGGTCTAGGATTTTAAAATATTAAATATTTAGGAATATATCTAAAGAAAGATGTACAATAGTTCTTTGCCAAAAAGTGCAAAACCATTTAAAGAAGATCTAAATAAGTGAAGGGACACATTGCATCCATGAAATGAAAAACTCACTATTTTTAAAATGTTCATTCTCTTTAAATTAATCCACAGAGTCAGTGAACCTTAATAAAATTCTCCAAAAAAAATTTGAAAGTTGAAAAGTTGATTCTAAAATTCTTTTTAAAATGCAAAGTGGAAAAGCTGGCCAAGGCAATCATGAAGAAGCACAAAGTTGAAGTCTCAGACCCCAGTGAGCAGGCCTGTTACAGACAGATATGATAATAGAGACGGGGACATGAGTACAAATGCTGACAAACTGACCAATGATTCAGAACAGATAGTCTAAAAGGTAAACTGTCACATGATTTATGACCAAGGTGACATGCAGAACAAGAAAAAAAAAAAAAAAAGATCTTTTACGTAAATGGTGCAGGATTAATTGAATATCCACATGGGGGAAATCTATCTTAATCCCTCACAGTATATACAAACATCAATTACAGACAGACTGTGTGTAGATCTAAATGTGAAAAGTAAAACCATACAGCTTTTAGGAAATATAAGAGGACATCTTCATGATCTTAAAATAGACTATGATTTCTTTAATGTATTTTTATTGTTTAAAGATTTATAGCTATCCCTTTGTTTTTGTGTTTTTTTTTCCAATTGACCTTCTCCACCCTACACCCACTCCCCCAGGATTTGGTCAAACTATTGCCTGTGTCCATACAGGAGCTATGCATATATTAGTATGTATGTAAATTCCCTAGTAATTAGACATAAAATATGCAATAAATGCATAAATAGGTGGGACAATAAGTCAATGTTTCTTTCTTCCTTCCTTTCCTCCCTCCCCCCCTCCTCTCTCTCTCTCTAAAAACCAATTAAAATTTAAAAAAATAAAGCTAGATACAATAGTGTACATTGTATGAAGTACAAAAGCAGGCAAAACTCAGTTACACTATCAGAAGTTAGGCCACTAGTCATCTTTGGTGGAGGGGAGGGGCAGTGATTAGGGGGGCAAGGCAATGTTTTGGGGTATTGGTAATGTTCTGTTTCCTGATATGGGTAATTCAGTTTGTAAAAATTCACCAACTGTACATAATTCTCTGTGTACTTTTCTAAGTATGTATTACATTTCAATAAAAAAGTTTTCTTTAAAAATTAGGTATAGGCCCCACCGGCATAGCTCAGTGGTTGAGCATCAACCTATAAACCAGGAGATCATGGTTCAATTACAGATCAGGGCACATGTCCAGGTTGTGGGCTGAATGCCCAGTGTGGGGCATGCAGGAGGCAGCCGATCCGTCTCTCATCATTGATGTTTCTATCTCTCCCTCTCCCTTCCTCTCTGAAATCAATAAAAGCGTATTTTTTTTTATAAAAATGAGGTAAAGGGCCCTAGTCAATGTGGCTCGGTTGGCTGGGTATCATCTGTGCACCAAATTGTTTCTGGTTTAATTCCAGGTCATAGCCATGTTGTGGGTTTGATCCTGGTAGAGGGCATGCAGAAAGCAGCTGATCAATGTTTTACTCTCACACTGATGTTTCTATCTCTCTCCCTCACTCTCTCTAAAAATCAATAATATATAAAAAAAAATTAAAAAATGGGGTGGGGCCATTAAAGTAGCCTGCGTAGCCGAGACCGGTTGGCTCAGTGGATAGAGCGTCGGCCTGTGGACTGAAGGGTCCCGGGTTTGATTCTGGTCATGGGCATGTACCTTGGTTGCGGGCACATCCCCAGTACAGGGTGTGCAGGAAGCAGCTGATCGATGTTTCTCTCTCATCGATGTTTCTGGCTCTCTATCTCTCTCCCTTCCTCTCTATAAGAAATTAATAAAAAATATTTTTAAAAAATAAAGTAGCCCGAGTACATGTGTACATGAAGGGCCTTAAAGCTTACACTTCATAATAAATCTGCCTTTGATTCTGAACACATACTAGTATATATGTAAATAAAAAGCAATTTATAGCTACCTAAGCCTAGAACTAAATAGATTTTTATACTAAATTCTCCACCATAACATAGACTGAATTTTCCGAGTGCAACTACTGTGTAAATAGAGGAAAGACTTTTAGTTTTGTGTAGAACTAAAAGATTTATTCACCATTCTAGAAAATCATACATGGATGGCATTGCCACATATCATCTGAGTCACCCACGCAATACACCTGTATCAATCTCTATCTATGGGTCATGTTCAGAGATAAGCTATGTGTACCTAAAAGCACCTGACGGCTACAGTTTCTTTTCTTTTTCTTAAATATATTTTATTGATTTTGTACAGAGAGGAAGGAAGAGAGATAGAGAGTTAGAAACATTGATGATAGACATCGATCAGCTGCCTCTTGCACACCCCCTACTGGGGATATGCCTGCAACCAAGGTACATGCCCTTGACCGGAATCGAACCCGGGACCTTTCAGTCCCCAAGCCAACGCTCTATCCATTGAGCCAAACCGGTCTTGGCAGGTTTTGGCTACAGTTTCTAATGTGCTTTGAGCATTTACAAATTTTCCTGGGAATTTACATTTGGAAATACATAGTAGTCCTCCTTTCATTTCTCCTTTATATTACAACTAGAGGGCCGGTGCATGAAAATCATGCACTGAGAAGGGGAGCCTGTCCCTCAGCCTGGCGCACCCTTTCCAATTTGGGACCCCTTGGGGGATGTCTGACTGCTGGTCATCCCTCTCACAATCCAGGACTGCTGGCTCCTAACCGCTCACCTGCCTGCCTGCCTGATTGCCCCTAATTGCTTTGGTCTACCAGCCTGATAGCCGCCAACTTCTCTCCCCTGCCAGTCTGATTGCACCCAATTTCCCTCCCCTCTTGACCTAATCGCCCCCAACTGCACTTCCCTGCTGACCTGATCTCCCCCAACTGCCTTGCCCTGAAGGCCTGGTCACCCCCAACTGCCCTCCCCTGCTGGCCTAGTCACCCTCAACTGCCCTCCTCTGCAGAACTGATCTCACCCCAACTGCCTTCCTCTGCCAGCCTGGTGCCCCCCAACTGCCCTCCCCTGCTGGCCTGGTCACCCCCAACTGCCCTCCTCTGCAGAATTGATCTCACCCCCAACTGCCCTCCTCCGCCAGCCTGGTGCCCCCCAACTGCCTTCCCCTGCTGGCCTGATCACCCACAACTGTCCTCCCTTGCCAGCCATCTTGTGGTGACCAATTTGTGGCAGCCATCTTGTGATGATGTCGCGTGACACTACCTATGCTTTTATTATATAGGATTAAGATGTTGTAGACATGTTGGTAAATTTCATTGTCTGGGAATTTTATTTCTGGATGGAAAATGGGCTATAAAGTCTGGGAATGTTGAGAACCAATTACAAACCATCAGCCTATCAAAAGAACTGCAAGAGAATTCCTAAACTCAGTAGCTGTTCTTTTATGCTACTTATGTGTTAGCCAAATGAAATAAACTTATTTAAAATGTAATAAAATTTAAAAAAAGAACAGAAAAACCCAGCCGCCATTTTCAAGAGCAATTACCTAAATATATCTATCGTAAACTAGACGTGGTAAGCAAAACAAGGGGAAAACAAGAATTCAAACTATGAGATCTAACTGAGGCCTTTTGCAGTTAGACCCAATTTGGCATTCACAAGCAAAGGGCTCCATTATTTTTTTGTTCCCTTTCAAAAATAGCTCCACCTTCAAGATTACACAAATTAGATCATTCTGCAGCAAGATTCCTCCTTAGGAAGCAGACAGGCTGTCTACTGTTTTTCATTAAAAGAAACAAAAAACAACAACAAAAAACCACGAAAAACAAAAAACAACTATTATGAAAGCAGAATAATGAGGGATGTTAAGACTCAGCTGCTCCAATAGCTTCAACACGGCCCACAGCATAAAAAAATTTCCTCTGGCCTTGGCCGGTGTACCCAATGATTAGAGCACCGGCCTTCACACCAAAGGGTCTGGGGTTCAATTCTGGTCCAGGGTGCTAACTCCCTGAGCTGAGGGTTCGCTCCCCGCCCCCAGTCAGGGCTCATGGAGGAAGCAACCAATTGATGTGACTCTTAATTGATGTTTCTCTCTCCCTTCCCTCCTCCTCTTCCACTCCCTCTGAAAAGCAATGGGAAAAATATCTTCATGTGAGGATTAGCAAACAACAACTAAAAGGAATTCATCTAGATATTTAACGTCATCAGTTGCCAAGCTATGGATTAGATCATCCAGTAAATTCCCAAGGGAATTCCCAGCAGCAAAAGTAGAAACAAACATTCTCAACAACTTTGAAGAGTTCTAGAATACAGATCTCTTTCTCAAATAATGTCACTTAAAAAGATGAGAATAATTTTTTTAAAAAAAAGGCAGAAAACTGACAAGTGGAACTTGGAAGTCACCCTTGAATCATTTTCTTCTATCATACCTCAAATGCAATCCATAAGCAAATTCTTTAATCTTGAAAATACACCCAGAATCTGAAGACTTCTCATGTCTCCACCTCTGCTATCCTGGGCCATGCCAACATCAGCTCCCACTGGATTCCCTTAACACCCCTAACTGGATTCCCTGCGCCCACTCCTGCCCTTCTTTACAGGCTGTTCTGCACAAGCAGCCAGCGGACATTTTTAAACAGAAGTCATGTTCAGACACCAGGGCTCAGTGGGTGAGCAATGACCTAAGAACCAGGAGGTCACAGTTAGATTCCCAGTCAGGGCATAGGCCTGAGTTGCGGGCTCAATCCCCAGTGTGGGGCATGCAGGAGGCAGCTGATTAATGATTCTCTCTCAGCATTGATGTTTCTATCTCTCTCTCTCTCTCTCCCTCCCTCTCTTAATTCAATAAAATTATTTTTGAAAGTTACTTAAAAACATATTTTTAAAAAGAAGTAAATAAATAAAATAGAAGTCATTACCATGCCTCTTCTCTGGCTGAAACTCCCTATAGTTTCCCATCTCACTCAAGGTCAAAGCCAGAGTCCTCTAATGGCCTACAACAGTGGTCGGCAAACTCATTAGTCAACAGAGCCAAACATCAACAAGACGACGATTGAAATTTCTTTTGAGAGCCAAAAAACGACTTCTGCGCATGGGCCACGAAGTTTCAATTGCATTGTACATGTGCACCCGAACATGGTATTTTGGGGAAGGGCCACACTCAAGGGTCCATTGAGCCGCATGTGACTAGAGAGCCAGAGTTTGCCGACCACTGGCCTACAAGCTTTGGTCCCATTTACCTGATGTCCTCTTCCACTCTCTCTGCCTTGCTCACTTGGCTCCAGTCTACTGACTTCCTGGATGTCCCTGCATCTACCAGCACTTGCTTAAAAGTATGCTCCACAAGAACTGCTCACCACCTGAAGTCTTCTAGATGAACTTATTCAAAACCCTAAAACTCCCTGCCCCGCTAATCCCACTTCCTCAGTTTAATTTTCCCCATCTTACATACCCTGTCACTGGCTCACTCAGCTGCTGCCCACCCTATCCCTGCAAGGTAACTCTCAGGAGAGCTGGGGTTTTGCTTTTTTCTAGGTGCAAGTTGTTTGTTTTTATTTTTTAAATTTATCTTTATTGTTGAAAGTATTACAGATGTCCTCTTTGTTGTTTTCCCCCATCGACCCTCTCCACCCCGCCCCCCACTCCTCCCAAGCCTTTGATTTTTGTCTGTTTTATTGACTGGTCTCTCCTTGGTCACTGGTATACGATGCTCAGCATACCTGCTGACTAAATGAAGTTACTATTAGATAGAGGAAGTGTTACAGAGACTTATCCAAACCCACATGGTGAGGTAAAGTCAAATAAGAGCCCAAATTCTAAAGCCAAAGCATTTTGGACTCATAATTTTAAAGAGATTATAGCAACTTGCTGATATTTTTCCCTCCATATATAAGAATAGGGAGAAATTCTTGTATCCGCATCAAACAACACAAAAGAGCATCATTCTAGTCGTTTTCCTATAAAATCATCTCTTCAACGAACTCAAAGAAGATGCTACATCACCACACTGAGACATGGCACTCGTTCATCAGGGATGCTGCCTGAGAACTAAGTAAACATATCGCTTGGTCTAAGCCCAAAGCATACCAAACCAATCTGACGCCAAATCTTAGCTTAAAAGAGCATTTCCCATTCCAGCCCAAGTTTTTATTTATCCAATGCGATTCCTTTTGCTCCATGGAGAGAAAAGTCAACCAAAAAGATTAATGGGCAGAGTGCTCTCTCCTGAGAGCGAGAGCACTCGTGCTTTTCCCTTCCCCCTTCTCCTCCCCCACAGGCGTGCATTTCCTAAACTCTCAGGGGCAATGGGAAACAGCTGCTCTTCCCAGACCAACCCTCTGAACCTGTCTCCAAGGCTCCCTTTTCTCCGACTTCTCAGTGAGTCAAAGTCTCTCCACCTTTGCCTGTCCATTGCTTCTTCCATCCTGAGCTCTTTCTTGTTTCACTCTCCCAGCTTTAATAAATGTACTCTCAAAATAAAAATATTAATGGGCAATGTTTAATAATATTACAGCTATTCCTGCCTGGCTGGATTGGCTCAATTGGCTGAACATCATCCTGTGCACCAAAAGGTTACTAGTTCGATTCCTGGTCAGGGCACATACCTGGGTTGCGGGTTTGATTTCTGGTTGGGGTGGATACAGAAGGCAACTAATCAATGTTTCTCTCTCATCAATGTGGGGTTTTTTTCTTTTTCTCTCCCCCCCTCCCAACCCTCAGTGCATGTCCTCAAATGAGGATTTTTTAAAAATATATTTTATTCATTTTTTACAGAGAGGAAGAGACAGGGATAGAGAGTTAGAAACATTGATGAGAAAGAAACTTCGATCAGCTGCCTCCTGCACATCCCCTACTAGGGATGTGCCCACAACCAAGATACATGCCCTTGACCAGAATTGAACCTGGGACCCTTCAGTCCGCAGGCTGACGCTCTATCCACTGAGCCAAACTAGTTAGGGTTCAAATGAGGATTTTTTTAAAAATTAAAAATAAAATAGTTATTTCTATTTATAAGTGTGTTGTTTGTGTGTGTGTGTATTGTGTTTCTTAAGGAAAGATAAAGTTATCTATAATAAAAACAAATGATATTACATACAGTTAATGAATAATCCTCCCCATTAAAGGCAAGGGCATAAACAGTTTATTGCACACTTTGGTGGCAGAGAGGAAATACAATTAAATCCATTAATAGCCACAAGAGTTTTTATGTTCCCAGAGGACCTTGGTTTCTAGAGTTGCTTATTCATTTTCATCAACAGGAAACATGGTGCATGGCAGAAATGACAGATGCTGCAGACTACTTTCCACATCTTTTAATTTTGATGAGACAATTTTATTAAACAAAAGACTTAAAGTAGATAACACTGCCACATTCCACTGGATATGAGCTAAAAATGCCAAACAAAAACCTACTGTGAAGACAATATAAATGATGACTAATGTGAATCAGGTCTACCACAGGTCTACAAATGTACTATCATATTTTCATAGCTTCACTGACATTACCCAAAGATGTTAAGGTAATAATGTCTATGAATATAGATGCCCAAATATCTTAAGAACCTTTTATTTCTCTTCAGAGCAAATCAACAAAGCAAACAACAACAACAATAAAACCAGTATCCTTGCTTTTAAAAATCAGGAAGAAAAGTGACTTGCACAGAGGTAATCAATAAAAATTAGCTATAGGGCTACGATGCTTTATTTACTCATACATAACACTCCAATCCAAACGTAAACTTTTACTTGTATCTCTGCATCTTCAACAGGGCTTCTGACCCCCTGAGACTTTAGAAGATTAAACCCCAACCCTAAACTCACCAGCAGTCCTCCCTCTCTGGAGCACACCTAAGCCAAGTGAGCAAAAACATTTCTTCTTCACCCATAAAACACCCAGCTGTTACTCTCGTGTTCTCAGATTACACTGCCCGTGACTCTTAGCCTTATAGTCAGAGCCCATTCATTCTTGCTCAGTGGTTAGACAATATATAGTTTACAAAGTGATCCCCCAATATTTCAAGTACCCATCTGGCACCACGCATAGTTACTACAATATCATTGACCATATTCTTTACGCTGTATTTTACTGCCTCTTGATTCAGAGCCCATTCATTTCTTTTTTTAAAAATATTTTTTTTTATTGATTTTCAGAGAGGGAGAGGGAGATAGAAACATCAATGATGAGAGAGAATCACTGATCGGCTGCCTCCTGCACATCCCCCCCTGGGGATTGAACTTGCAACCTGGACATGCACCCTTGACAGGAATCAAACCCGGGACCCTTTACTGTGCAGGCTGACACTCTATCCACTGAGCCAAACAAGCTAGGGCGAGCCCATTCACTCTTAACATTTTTTATTATCCTGTTCTTTAGCTCATGGTATATTAGAAGCAACAAAGCAGAAAGAGGCACAGATAGCCATGGAAATAAAGACAAAAACAACTAAAACCCTTGTGACTCAGTGGTTGAGTGCCGACCTGTGAAGCAGGAGGTCACAGTTCAATTCCCTGTGCTTGGGTTTCGGCCTCAAGCTCTCCTGTGGGCTGTATAGGAGGCAACCAATCAATGATTCTCTCTCATCATTGATGTTTCTACCTCTCCTTCCTCTCTCTGAAATCAATAATATATATTTAAAAACCTAAAACAGTAAACAAGTTTAAAAATAGCTACGCACCAGGTACTGGTCTGTACTCTTCATTTTAAGCCCTGATGTTCATCATGAGAATCCCATTCACCATAATGATCCACACTCGAGGTTAATCTGTTTAATATATTCTTAAGGAAGAACTAGAAACATATATTTGTAGATTTCCAACCAAAATGGGAAAATAGTCTTGGGTCTTATTAATGGAGAAAACTAACATATATATATATAAGGATCCAAATGTTTCACTATATGCCTTTAGAGATGTATTAACAGGTTTCTCCTGAGAAAGGAGAGTACAGTTTCTCTGTAGTCTGAGACATAAAAAGGAAAGCTTAAAGAGACAAGAGAAAAGTATCAACTCTGTTTAAACCCTCAATTTCCCTGAGAGTCGCTCAGCTTTCATTAGTGATAAACGGCTAGCTGTAAACCGGTTTAGTTGCTCTCTGGCTGCCAAATAGAGCTTAAGAAGTCAGCAGGTAGAATAGGGAAGCTGTCAGGTCAAGTCAGCTCAAAACAAAGCTGTGGTTTGCAGGCGGGGCCTACGCCATCTCTTCCGTTCACATAAGCTGGCAGGACGTAGAAACAGGATCCCAACTCACCACTGCGTCAGAGAACCAAAATGTTCTGCTTTGACTTTCTAGTCTATTAAGCTTAGGGTTTGGCAGTATCTGTGTCTAAAGTGAACTTAAGACCTTGTAATCAGAATAGCAACAGGACTGCCCTAATTCTAGAAAGAAAGCAGTTTTTGGAGGGTGTGGAGGAGATAGAGAAGCTGAACTGGAGGTAAGATAGCAATAGCTAATATTTTTAACTACTTTCTATATCCCACCACAAGCACTGAACTTTACTAATTTCATTTAACTCTTATAATAAGTGAGGGGTAAGAATGATTATTATGCCTATTTTACAGATCAGAAAATAGAAGCATTAGAGAGATTAAATAATTTTCCCAAGTCACTTAAATGGTAAACAACAGTCAGGATTAAAATCCTGGCTACTGGCTCCAGAACTGCTACCCATAGTCACTATGCTATGAATCATTTCATTGTCTAAAATCTGGTAATAGAGCAGCATTCTGCAAATCCAACATGATAACATATAAAGCAATAGATATTATAGGTCAACTATGAGAACCAGACAGGGCTTGGGGAACACCAAATTTAAAAGGAGAAATAGCTCTGGTGTCAGACAATCATGAGTCATGGAGACACATCCCTGTTCCATCTCCCTCTGACTCTGTAACCTTGCAGAAGCAGCCTCACCTCACTGGACCTCGGGCTCCCTTCTAGAAAAGGGACCTCAGCATCTGCCTCTGAAGGTACCTGCTAAGTGTGGATTAGTCAGGTTCACGGCATTCAGACATCAGCCCAGATGCTGCCTCACCAGAGGGCTTCTCTGACCGCCCTATCTAAAACAACCTTCCATCAGTCTGGTGTAGCTTAGCAGACCCATAGACCAAGATGTTCCGGGTTCGATTCCCCATTAGAGCACATGCCTAAGTTTCAGGCTCCATCCCCAGTCTCTTTCACCGATGTTTCTATCTCCTTCTCTCTTCCTCTCTGAAACCAATACAAATATATATTTAAAAAATAAATAAAAGATAAAATAAAACAGCCTTTCCTCCAACACTCTCAATGCCCCACTCTGCCTTATTTTTCTTCATGGCACTACTCACTACCTATCTGTTAAAGATCCAGTTATTTGTTTATTATCTGTCTCCCTTCACTAACATGTACACTAGAAGAGAATGAACTTGTCAGCTGTTTGCTGCCATTTCCCCAACACCTAGAGCAGTGTTTGGCACATAGAGACACTCAATAAATATGTGTTAAATGAATGAATTGTGTATAATGGAATTTCACTCAACATTATAAAAAATAGGCACTGTTCATCCAACAAATATATTTATTAAGCACCTACAAAACAACTATATAAATGAACAGGATTATTTCAAACAGTGATAACTAGTTGTGAAGATTTATAAATCCCCAGAACAGACTGGGCAGATGAGGGCAGCTTTCAAGGTGGCAGGTCAACTGAGTGATGACCTTAATGATACCAGGGAGCCAGCCATATAATGGTCTGGGGACAGAGCATCCAGGTGGAGAGAACAGTGCCTACGCCCAGCTTGCCTGGAGCCAGCAGAGCACGGGAGAGAGTGGTAAAAGATGAGGTCAGGAAGAAGGGCCACATCAGAAAGTATCTCCTAAGCCATCAGAAGGAGTTTTATTCAAAGTATGATGAAAAGTTATAGCTCTCTTGCCTTCACCAACAAGAATGTAGACTTGATGAAATCAAGGATTTGGTTTGTGACACACACCAGTTGGTCTGTAAGCATTTGCTAAATGAGTGAAATGGGAAGATAATGAAGAGGAGAGTGACATGATCTGATCTTCATTTTTAACTATCACTCTGAACTGCTGCCAGGGTCACCTTCTGGGAGGAGGCTGGAGTGGCAGAGGATGGATAGAATTACAAACAGTACAGCACAATATGTTTGAGGAAACAAAAGGAAAAAGCTACTCTCTAAATCTTGATGCCATTTGGTGTTTTTAAAGAGACAAGAAAAGGTAAGTAAGGAGGGATCGAATAAAAGATAAGTGACTCCTAAGCCTTTTGTGTTTTCTAAACTATTAAACAAAACAAAACGCCTGCTACAAAGAATATCTCACCTATGGAAAGAACCCAAGGAACTCAAAGACAGACAACACACAAAATGCTTTGGGAAAAAAAAACACCTGCCTATATCTAAACACAACCACCACTCTACATTTCCTCAGGGACAATTATATCCAAAACCAGAGGTCCGCGGACAAAATTCACGCACGGGCAGGTCCCTAGGCCTGACCTGCGATCAGGGTCAATCTCCCACCCCTCTGTGGTGTGGGGCGACCAGCAGGGCGATTGTGGCCCACACACTTGTACCTGCCTTGGCCTGGCACATCCTCATCCACTGCCACCCACCCCCAGTTTCCTGTTCCCCATTGGGCGATCAGAGCCTGCTGCCCGGGGGCACAGACTGAGAGATTGGCTAGCAGGCCCTGATCAGGCAATTGGGGCCTGCAGTCTGGGGGCAGCTCCTGCATTGAGCATCTGCCCCCTGGTGTCAGTGCACATCATAGCAACCGGTCGTTCCGTTGTCAGGTCGATTTTCATTATATATATATATTTTCACCTGGGGGAAAGCTTCTTCACAATAAAGTTTTGAAACACAGGCTGTCATTTGGGAAAGTTTTACAGAAAGCTTAGAAATCACCAAAAAATATAAAAGGACAAAAATTAGTATCACACATACTCCTACCATCTAAACACCATTTTGGAATTAATGCTTCCAGATAATTTTCTCAAAGATATTGATTAAGACCAAAATTGTGGGGAACAAATGGCAGGGAGACACCAGGAAGCAAATTCCTTCCAGGAAGAAGTGAGCAGACTAGAAAGTAACAAGGTTTAGAGGGCAAAAACTTACAAAAGAAAACTAATGAGTCCTTGAAATAGTGGAGAGGCATTTTTAAATAATCTGGAAAAGGACAAAAGTATTCAGTTTAATTAAATGAATAAGGAGAAGCAATATTAATATTAGAAATGCCATACTTAGACAATTTTCTCCCTAAAACTAATAGAACTTTCTGGAAATGTCCTAGATCTGCCCTGTCCAATATGGAAGATACTAGTGCGAATAGTGTAACATAACATATGGCTAATGCAAATAAGAGAATTTTTAAATTTTTAAATTTTCATTCATTTGAATTTTAATAGCCACATGCAACTAGTGGCTAATGTATTAGGGCAGCTTTAAAGATAAAACAGCTTATGACTAGTAAGACATAACTGAATGTCAAATGGAATGTTTTAAGGAAGTGTTTCTAGAAGATATATATGTAAAATATATAAGCTAATTAACTATGTGTCGTCATTAACTGGCCTTCTCTACTTGTGCTACCCAAGTTACAGGCCAGGTATTGGTGAACTGTGACTCCAGCTATTCTTTGGTTTGTAATGAGATAAAAGATTGGAGCCGAAACCAGTTTGGCTCAGTGGATAGAGCTTCGGTCTGCGGACTGAAAGGTCCCAGGTTCAATTCTGATCAAGAACATGTACATTGGTTTCGGGCACATCCCCAGTAGGGGGTGTGCAGAAGGCAGCTGATCGATGTCTCTCTCATCAATGTTTCTAACTCTCTGTTCCTCTCCTTCCTCTCTGTAAAGAATCAATAAAATATATTAAAATAAATAAATAAGATTGGGCCCTGAACTAGCTGGTTTGGCTCAATGAATAGAGCGTCAGCCTGCGGACTGAAGGGTTCCAGGTTTGATTCCAGCCAAGAGCACATACCTGGTTTGTGGGTTCGGTCCCCAGTAGAGGGCACGCAGGAGGCAGCCAATCAATGATTTTCTCTCATCATTGATGTTTCTATCTCTTTCTCCCTCTTCTTTCTTCTCTAAAATCAATAAAATATATATATATATTTTTAAAAATACTTGGCCCTAACCGGATTGGCTCAGTGGATGGAGTGTCAGCCTGTGGACTGAACGGTCCCAGGTTTGATTCTAGTCAAAGGCATGTACCTTGATTGTGGGCACATCCCCAGTGGAGGGTGTGCAGGAGGCAGCTGATAGATGTTTCTCTCTCATTGATGTTTCTAATTCTCTACTCCTCTCCCTTCCTGTCTAAAAAAATCAATAAAAATATTTTTTAAATAAAATAAAATAAATATATTTTTTTAAAAGATAAAAGATTGGAATGTAAGTCCAGCAGGCTTTCAACTGGTCTGTGAATAGCAGTAAGAGGAAAACACTCTAGAGTTGGTACCCAGACACATCTTGGTTTTTCTAAAACCTTCAGAAGCTTTGCTGGTTATTCTTCTATCTAGGCCTAGAGAAGGGATGATTCTGTCATTCTTGTCAATCCAGAACCCAACAACCCTGCTCAATTCCAGATCAAAGGGCCTCGGAAGGATGATATAACTTCAACCTCTGTCTTTTCTCAAGAGCCCTCGATCCCATTCCAAAAGCAGTCTGGGAGGAAACCAGCTCTTGCAATCATTCCCACATCACCCCAGAACGTGACATGGCAGATGCGAGCCAAGCTAACTGCAAATTTCAGAGGACCCACTGAGCCTTCGAGTCCAGGCCAAAGTAGGATGAGGCTTCCTGGGGTGAGGAGTGAAAAGCCCACACATTTTCTGACTTGCACCTCCCTCATGCACACCCAGGCAAGTACTAATAATAAAAGGTGGCTTACTGGCTCAGCTAAGAATATGAAAAACCGGTTTAAAAAGAAATCACAAAACCACTAATGTGTCCAAAAGATCTGTAAATCAATCCATGTAAAACGGACTGTGAAAGTCATTCTCTTTCTGCCTTAAGGAATCTGAGCTTCCAAAGGGATGAGGGATATCCTATTACAACACTCAAAATGTGAAATTCAAATCTTCTAAGGTACAAATATGCTTTGAAGACTTTTAATGCTAGGGAAATAATAGAAATTTCACCAGGTCTCCTTTATTTGGTCAATTATATTTACTTTGTAACTATCATTTAAGTACTTTCTCCTGTGGATCTATAGGTCCTATTTTATATTTATTTCCCCCACATCTTAGAATAGATGGTAAATAGAAGTATTCCTAATCAATGGATGAAAAATCTAAAGTATGAAAGAATTTGCCCTGGTATACAACAAGGATACAGAGTAACATATGCTGACTTGCCTCCTGGTTTTGTGGTTAGAGGGGCAACTGCCCCCAAGTGCCCTCATGAAACACTTCCACTGCAGACCAGTCATGCCACCTTAGTCATGGCCACCTCCTTCGGCTCTCACACTTCTGTACAATAAGGTTTAACTTCAGAACCCACTTAAAAAAAAGTCTAAGGAGAAATGTGACTAATAACTACTGAACTCTTTCCCTAAGTACAGGTACAAATAAGGATATGCAAATGATCTTTGCTAAAGGACAAATGTGATACAGTCTATAAGTGATGCAGCAGAGCACCTTTTGACTCCTAATAGTTTACACCACTGAGAAAATGTTGTATACTTGTGAAATTTAATAATTTTTCCGCCTCTTTTACTTAAGCAATCCAAAAACAGAAAACATCAGGAAGACTTCACACAAAGATTAAAGAGAAGGGATAACTATGACACTAAAATCCTTTCTTTAACATCAAGAAACATGTCACATGATGTCACACTACTTACTATACATACCATAGACCATAGGTAGAGAAGTACTACTTACTATGGAGGGAAAACAATGCCAACTTCACAAAAGAACTATAACAGACCTACCTGCTCATAAAAAGCTCTAAGCTTATCTCTGATCTCACTCTCCAGAGGTCATCACTGGGAAATACAATTGGCTTTTATGATTTAAAAATTGACTATAGGATCTGAGGGAATTTAGTACATGTTAAATAAAGGCATAGTATGTAACTGAGAAACAACTACATTGCTCATTTTGATTTAAATCTCTGGTAAAGGAAAAGGGACTTTTTTTTTCAAAAGCAAGTTATATTTCTATAGGAATCAAGAAAAGGAACGTGACCACCCTAACACTCAACTTTCCAACTCTTCTCTGCACTAAGAATCACATTTCACAAGACTGAATCCCACAAAATTCTTATATGTAGTTAACCTTAGATCCACAATCATGTTTACATGTCCTAAGTGCAGATACCTCATGCCTGCGTCTCAGTGAGTTACACGAGACAAGAATGTAATTCTAGAATATATACAGAATGCACACTGCCAGTATATGCTAAACAACATGAAGCATACCGAGGAGACTTCAAACTAACCAGATGACTCTAATAACTGGAAGGGCTATTTTCTCCCCACGGGTGTTATTTTCCAGCCTGCAGATAAAACAGCGTGTCCAGAAAGCACAAGTGTTCCACAAGGAGCTGGGAGCACACGGATGTCAGCTGAAGAACAAAGTCAGACAGGACAGCTGACAGCCGCAAGGATTGGCCAGCGGACATGACATTCGGCAAACCCCTGCAGGTGAAAGCAAGGCAGCCCAAGCCTCTCACACCGAGGCAGCGTAACCACTACTGATGTGATCAGGATGTCTGGCTGTTTCTTGGGCTAATAACTTCTTAAAACATCAACTTTTCAGTGACTAGATGGAGCAAAAATCAAAAGCAATTAGTGGTTTTATTTATATCCCCCATCCCCCTCACTCTCACCTCCCACCCCGGCTGCACAGCAACTTCTTTCCAATCGGCTTATTCCTTTCCATCTAACAGCTAGAGAAGGCAGCTTCCGAATATCACCGCGCATAGGGGTAGATGTGAAGGGAGCATGGGCAAGCATGTGCTAACACACTGGTTCCATGTGGGAAGGCTTTTGTGTTTGAAAGACACAGCTTAGAATACTTCAGCTAGAGACAGGCCTATAAAAAAAAAAGAGAGAGAGAGGCCTGCTTAGGACAAGAGACGAACACCTGAGTTTGATGGTGTTCTAGGGTGCTGGCCAAAGCAAACTAAACTGATTTCACCTACAGAGAAGAAGGTGAAAGTCAGTAAAGTGAATCAGTAAATTTAAACACAAAGGCCCTGAAGAGTAGAGTGGGGCAAATGTAAAACAGAGAAGCATAATCATTAAAAGTTCCAGATGTACGTGCCCTGCAAAGACTTTCCATCCCTGCATGGAAGGACAACTGAAAGAAACTTCTGCAAGGAGCCCCAGGAGTCCCGGACAAAAACATTTAAGTATGGCTATTTATGTAAACAAACAGGAAACAACCCAAATGTTCATCAAACGGAGAGTTATGACATATTCATATAATGAAATTCTATCCATTAGTGAAAATATTTAAACTACAGCTACCTTAAAAGTCATTCTCATAAATGTAATGTTAAGTTAAAAAAAAAAAAAAACAAACCCTCACTAAAATAGGTCGCAGAACATATGGTATGATAGCATTTACATAAACTTCAAAAACATTCCAAATCTGAAAACATTATTTAGAAGTGCATACATATAATAAAACAGTTTTCAGAGACAAGGGAAATGATAAACACACAATTCAGAATAATGTTTACCATTCGGGGGAAGAAGGAGATGTGGTAAGGAAGGGGCAACCTGAGTGCAATGCTCTATTTGTTTATCTCAGTCAACTCTGGCGATGAACTCCTCATCGTTTTTAAAATACATTTTTATTGATTTCAGAGAGGGAGGGAGAGGGAGAGAAATAGAAACACCACTGATGAGAGAGAATCATTATCAGCTGCCCCCTGCACGCCCCACACTGGGGATTGAGCCCAAAACCCAGGCATATGCCCTGACCAACCAGGAATCCAATCATGACCTCCTGGTTCATAGGTCGACGCTCAACCACTGAGCCACGGGCTGGGCTCCTCATCATTTTTTAACACCCAGTCTATCTAGGGTGTGTGTGTGTGTGTGTGTAACTGTGTATGTATGAAATAACTCAAAACAAAGAGGGGGGGAATGGGCCAACAGAGTAAAAAGTGAACCCAGGGCTCCAAGGCACAGAATCACTCAGCGGTGACGAACAGACGCCTCCAGGCACTGGTCCGGGCTTCCTGAGCAAAACCAGCCCCGCTGTCTGACTACTCAGGGGGCACACTCGGAGACATGCACACTGTCCCCAAAGAGCTGGAGAGAGATGGCCTTGTGACACAGAAATAAAATATCCCAAAGGCGGGCAAGTTTTACCGCGGGGAGGAAAGGCCCCAGATGGTCCGGCAGATAGGAATGGATCGCATTAGTAACAAGGCAGCGCCTTCATGCGGCCCCGCAGGGCTGGGGTCTGTGGCGGTGACCACAGGGGGAGGAGGGAGGAGGGAGGAGGAACACGCTTCCAGCACAGTCCACAGACAGGACTTCTGCAGACCACGGGCAGGGCGGACTGTGAGCTGCGGGCGAACAGGGCCCCGGGGCTGGGAGATGGCTTCACCGGCAGTGACAGCGTCTGGCAGGTGCGGAGACGTTGGGATTATCAGAGGAGATCTATACCGTGTGTGTGATGTATCTACACCGTGTGTGTGATGTGTCTATACCGTGTTCTATACCGTGTGTGAGGTGTCTATACCGTGTGTGTGTGTGTGTGTGTGTGTGAGGTGTCTATACCGTGTGTGTGTGTGTGTGTGTGTGAGGTGTCTATACCGTGTGTGTGTGTGTGTGTGTGAGGTGTCTATACCATGTGTGTGAGGTATCTATACCGTGTGTGTGTGTGTGTGTGTGTGTGTGTGTGTGTGTGTGTGAGAGAGGTGTCTATACCATGTGTGTGAGGTGTCTATACCGTGTGTGTGATGCATGCACAGCCCACGGCACCGCGAGGCAGAGTCCGCCTCCCGGGAGGCCGGGCCGGCGGGAGGAAGGCCGGCGGGAAGCACAGGCCGCGAGGGAGGAGGGGGTCCGGGACGGAAGGTGGGGCCGCCAGGAGGGCGGGCCGGGCAGGAAGCCGCCGGAGGCCGGGCCGGTGGGGCGGCGGGTGAGGGGGAGGGGATGTCGGGAGGGGATGCCGGGGAGGCGGCGCCCGGCCCGCCCCGCTCACCTGGGCACGCAGCTGGCGGAGCTCCGGTCCACCTCCCAGGTGGCGTACAGGTTCATCTGCACCGGCGCGGGCGGCCGGCCGGGCCCCGGGCCGCCGGGGGGCGCGGAGCCCGAGGCCACGGCCACGGCCATGGAGGTGGAGGTGGACGAGGACGAGGAGGAGGCGGCCACCGCCGAGGTGGACGTGGACGACGAGGCGGCCTGGGCCGGCTTGGGGGGCGTCGGCTGCGGCGGCGGCTGCGGCGTCGGCTGCTGCTGCTGCGGGGACTGGGCGACCCCGGAGCCGCGCTGGCCGCCGCCGCCCGCCCCGCCGGGACCACCGCCCGCCCCTCCGCGCTCCGCCATGGCCGGCGTGAGGGGCGTGAGGCGCGGGGTCACGGGGACCGAAGCGGCGCCGAGGACGGCCGGCTGCTCCCGGCGGCGGGCTCACCGGGCTCCTCACCGGCCTCCTCACCGGGCTCCTCAGCCTCCTCACCGGCCTCCTCACCGGGCTCCTCAGCCTCCTCACCCGGCTCCTCAGCGCCCGCCGAGCGCGCGGAGGCTGCACGCAGGCGCGGCCCCGGCGCAGCCCTCGCGCCGCCTGTTGCGGCCCCGCCGGCACCGAGTGGGCGTGTCCGGCCGCGCGGCCCCACCCAGCGGCGGGCGGCCCCTCGCTCCGCTCCCGCGCCCGCTCCCCGGCGGAGAGGGGTCGGCGGCCGCGCAGGGGCCTCCCGTCCGCTCCGGTGTCACGGCCGCGGCCTCCCCGCTCCCCGCCCTCCGGCGCAGCGGCCCGGCGGCGGAAACCCCGCTTTTCCGGGGCGCGGCCCGGCGGAGGGCTGGCGGGAGCGGCCTCGGCCTCCGGCTGCGGGGCCGGGAGGAATGGCAGCCCCTCCCAGCCGCCTTCCCGCCGCGGGCCTGGCCGCCGCGCCCGCCTCCCTCCAGGGTGGGAGCCGGGGGACCTGAGCCCCAAAGGCCCGCGGCCCCGAGGACCCTAAAGCTCCGGCCCTGGGAGCCGGCCTTCCTAGTCCCTGCAGCCCCTCCCAGAGCCGTCACAGGCCAAGACCCGCCCTGCCCCCCATTTCCTCCTCTTGGAATGCTCTTTCCACTTCACTTAGGAAATATCTAAAATCCTATTCCGCCCAAAGCCTGGCTCAACGAGCACGTCCCCCGTGGGGTCTCCCACTTCTGCTCCAGCACCCATCCTGAAGCCTCCCGCACCCCCTCATTCTGTGGGCGCTCTTACACCGATGTAAGCGGCTCAGCAGCAGACTTCGCCCGCTGGCAAAGGCCTTTAACCCAACTGGCAACCCTGTGTAGTCTACTCTGGGGATGGGAACCAGAGAAAGCTAGCCCCCAACTCCGCCCCCCCCACATACACACCAAAGCCTGGAGGCGGACACCACCCACGGGATCATACAGACTCAAGGACCATCTGTGCTGTCTGTCGGCTAAGGACTTGGGCTCTTCTGATCACAGGTCTGTTAGGAAGGCCAGACCTGGCCTACTTCCCAAGCCCACTGAACCTCCTCCGCCCGGCCGGGTGCTAAGCTGGCTATTTTAGCCCCCAAGGACAAAGGAGTAAGGTCACACCGGACCTTCCTAAAAGGCAGGCAGTGGTAAAAGCATTTCTGCACACTCTGGCCTTATCACAGTCTCAGCTGCGACACAGGACCCAGGTGTGTGCCCTGGGGCCGCCCTGAAGGTGTGGAAAGGGCTGTTTTAATCCATTTGCAGGAGGGGACTAAATGATGAAGGAAGATCAGGAGTGTTACATATTCGTCTCTTTCCTTGGGAAACAGCTTTATTTACAAAACAGGTCTAAAATAAGAACGTGAGTGACAAGCCCTGGGGAATGTGGGAGAGCTGGCTCGTGGGGACCCAAGTGCGAAGCCCAGGCAACCACACAGCGGGCCTGCAGGCGGGCTGGAGGTGTGAGGGGGACCTAAAATTTGAACTCCTTGTATTTCTTGCTGCCCCCGCGGCTGTCCTGAGGCTGAGCTTTCCGTTTCTTTTGCTAGAGAGAAAGAGAAACAGGTTAGAACAGGTTCAACCACCCACTGATCCCCAAAACAAGGGTGGACAGCCTGACACAGCCACATATATCTGTGGAAAAAGTGCTGAAACTGGATTCTCAGACGTGTGTAAGTTCCTTCACCTCCCTGTGCCTATTTCATCATCCCTCAGGAGGACAGCCCCCCCCCCCCCCTTCCGAGCATTTCTAAAAAGCTTTCAGTACCAAGGAAGCTCAGGACAGCAGGCAGGGTCCTCCCACACACTCACCACTAGGGGACCCCACTCCGCTGAAAAAGGAGGCCCAGGCCCTAGCCCAGGCTTCTGGGGGGAGCTCCTACCTTCTGTTTGGCAGCATGCTCGGCCACCATGTCACTGAAGTCTTCCTTCTCCACTTGTGCCTGCTGCTCCCGGACATGCTCCTCATACTTCTGGGTCATGGCCATGGGGTCCAGCTCTAACTCTTCAGGCGCCAGAGCCACTTCCACACCCTGCAGCTCAGGGGCCGGGCCCTTCCGGCTCATAACCTAGAAAAGTGACCAGAAAAGAAAAAGGGATCAGAGCTCTGTCATCTCCAAAGAGAGGTGCAGAAGCCCTACCTTCTGCCCCCAACACTCCCCAAAAGCAGCGTCCTCCGAGCACTCACCGTGGTCATGTCATAGATGTGGGTCGATCCCATGATGGCTCCCCCAACGGTGGCCGTTCTCTTCTCTGGTAGCACAGTGAACAGCTGAGGTGTCTCGCTTCTGCAAAATACAAAGGGGTCAAACCCAAAATGGAAGGGATGAAAGGGCCTCCTGAAGCAGAAGCAGAAGGAACACGGACAGCACCTTCACCCCGTGCCCTGGAGATGTTCCGAGACACCCAGGGGAGAAAATGATGCACAAGCTGCCGTGAGAGGGTAGAACTGGGTTGGTGCCAATTCTGGGAAATACAGCCCGGAAGAAGTACAGAGACTGAGTTAAGGGATCCCCAAGTTTAGGGTATCAGAGACCAAGACTCCCACATGCGAAGGGCTAAGAGTCAGCGGCTGAAACTTTCAAAAAGATGGCTGGTTTCGGGAAGCTGGCAGGAGAGAAGAGGTTACAGCAGTTCCTGCCCAACGTTGTGCCTGGAGCTTTAACACACAGAACTCAAACTCCCAGCCCCTCCATGGGTGCAAACACCACCTATAGCCAGTCTCACCACATTTGAAACACAAGAGCAAATCCACATATATCAACCCAGACACGGCTTCATCCCTACTTCTCCCCCAGAAGAGGTGACAATCTATTCTCAACAGCAGCCAGGGCTATCGCCTTAAAATGGCACTCAGACGCTGTCCTTCCTTTGCTCAAACACATGAAGTTTTTTATTGTAATTTGAATAAAGTCCGAACTCTACCATGGTCTGAAGAGTTCATAATCCAGCCCCTTACCTAATTCCTGCTCACTATACTCAACCACAGTACCCTTCTTTCTTTCGCTTTCTTAAATATGCAAAACTTGAGACTTCTGCTTTCTGACAAGGAGCAAGAGGGACTAGATGTACCCACTCTCCCTGAAACAAGCCCCCAAAATGGGGAAAATAGATGTAAGCTTTTTAATTCTATCTGGAAGCGGTACAATAGTGGACATGGACAAGGAGGGACAGTGATTCCTGAGAGACAGGTGAAGAAATGAGATGAACCCTTCAATTGCCCAGCCTACTATACGGAAAGGAGTAACCCATGTAGAAACCAGAGGTCTCCATGATTGAAGGAATGAAGCTGGAAGTGCAGGGAGACCAAGACTGGAGAACTTAAGAGACCTACAGAGGGTCCCCCAAGTACCCAGGTGAGTAACTGCACAGGCCGGGGAGAGAGCCACCTGCAAGGATCATTGGTAACAATACCTGCCTCGTCCTCGGGGAAGAGTGCCTCGCCCACTGGGCAGAGTGAACTCCTGGTAGACAGGGCACTGAGCTAAGTATGCGGAGTGTCTGTGCCTCAGTAATGCAGAGGACTGAACATGCTTCGGTCTAGCCTAATCTGACAAGCAAGACCTGAAAGAACCAAACTGTTTTCAGCACTTGAACTATATCCCTGAACAAAGCTAAAGATTTACAGGAATACAAAAATATCCTGTACCTAATAAGGGACATTTCACAAATCCTAGCATCCAATCAAAACCTAACAGGCATGCAAAGAAACAGAAAAATACAATCCTTAAGGAGAAAAATAATCAATTTACATCAACCCAGAACTGGCACAGCAGGCACAGTTGGCATTCACAGGTAAGTACAATAAAGTGTTATTATTACTGCATTCCATATGTTCAAATGTTAAATAAGAAATACAGAAGATATAAAAAGACCCAAATCCTAAGGCTAGAGATAAAGACTACATTGGATGTAATTCAAGTCAGATTAGAAACTGCAGAAAAAATATTAACATATGAACAGAAGTTTTCTAAAAGGAAATACAAAGAGAAAAGAGATATTTTTTAAAATATCAGTAAGCAGTGGGACAACTTGAAGAGATCTAAAAGAAATGTACAATGGGAGTTCCCAAAGGAGAGAAAAGAAAAAAATATTTGGAGAAATAATGGCCAGAATTTTTCAAAATTAATAAAAACTATAAATCCAGATTTAAGATACTTCCAAAGGAGAGGGAGAAAAAATATTTGGAGAAATAATGGCCACAATTTTTCCAAAGTTAATAAAAACTATAAATCCAGATTCAAGATACTTAACAAAATTCCAAAAAAAACCAACATAAAAACCACACAATATTCCATCCTACACTCACTGCATAGCATAATTGAATTGTTCAAAACAGCAAGAAAATATTAAAAGCAGCCAGAGGAAATTAACATGCACAGAGGAAGAAAAGGATGAAGACAGATTTCACATCAGAAACAATGAGACACTAGAGCAACATCTTGAAAGTACTTGAAAGAAAAAAAATCAATCTAGAATCCTATACCTGACAAAAATCTTTCAAAAAGGGCAAATGAAGACATTTTTAGACCGCGAGAGCAAAAAGAATTCATGACCAGCAGACTCACAACAAGAAATGCTGAAGGAAGACTTTCAAGCAGAGGGAAAATGATACATCAACCTAGATATATACAAAGAAAAGAACGAGCACTGGAAATGGTAATTATGTAGGTTAGTGATATATGATTCTTATTATTTAAATCTCTCTACAAGATAATTAACCATTAAAGTAAAATTAACTAATAATCATGTAGTGTAGGATTTATAACATGTAAAAGTAAAAAGAATGACAATACTGCAAAAGTTGGGAGAGGAAAATGCAAGTACACTTTTGTAAGGTTCTTAATATTAATTGAAGTGGTATATCACTTGAAGACAAATTATGATAAAGAGACATTCCAAACCCTAAAGCAACCACTAAAATAATAAAACACAGTTGCTAAGTCAAAAAAGGAAATAAAATGGAACCATAAAAAAATGTGCAATTAATCCAAAAAGTAGGATAATGGGGAAAAGGGAAAAAAACAGAACCAAGAAAGAAATCATTTCATGAAAAAAGGGGTCGATTCATCTAGAAGACTTACTCCCACACATTTATATACCTAATAACAGGGCTTCAAAATGCATGACCATCAAAACCTGTGCCTGACTTAGGGCTTTCAGTTTGTATTTACAGTTCCTTCTGCCCCCATCATCCTGTGACTGGCACTTTCCGAAAATCCAGCTCTCAGCTCAAATACCTCCCACCAGCCAAAACCGGTTTGGCTCAGTGGTAGAGCGTCGGCCTGCGGACTGAAAGGTCCCAGGTTCGATTCCGGTCAAGGGCACGTACATTGGTTGTGGGCACATCCCCAGTAGGGGGTGTGCATGAGGCAGCTGGTTGATGTTTCTCTCATCAACGTTTCTAGCTCTCTAACCCTCTCCCTTCCTGTCTGTAGAAAATCAATAAAATATATATATATATTTTTTTAAATACCTCCCACCATCCAATCCTTCTACATCCCATTACCCAGTTTCCTCTCCTTACTGTCCTCTCCACATCGGAAATTATCCTGTTCTCTGGTGAGTCTATCTTGCCTGTCTTTTCCACTGCTCAGTCTCCACATCTAGAGCAGTGCCTGGCACAGAGTTGGTATTCAATAATTTTGTATGTGAGTGTGTGAGTGTGTGTGTGTGTGTGTGTGTGTGTGGAGGGGGGTTTAGCAAATGTCAACAAGTCAGCCTAGAAACTGAAGGAAAGAGGAAGTCCTCCCTCCTCGGTCCTGCCTGATTCTCTCACCCATCCATCGCTTCCTCAATCTTCTTCTTCCTCAGCTCAATGAGTTCTGGAGTCTCCATTCCAGCTGGTACTGATGAGAATCCTCCAGGAGTAATGAGGCCACTGTAAAGAGAGGAACAAGGCTTGGAGTAAAGAGAAAGTCCCCAAAGACAGACAGACTAGTTCAGAGAGGCAGACTCTGCATCCCCACCTGTCTGCAGGGGTAATAAAGCCTGTTTCATCTGGCTTGTCTTCATCACTTTCCTCCTCTTCCTCTTCTTCTGAAGACTCTTCATCAGATGGCTCCAGCTCCCCCCAAGGAGTCCGATCAATCTCTTCTTCTTCAGTCTTGGTCTGAAAGAGATCGCTAATCATTCAACAGATGTTTACTACCTATTAGGTATCAAGCTGCTGTAAAAGGAAACTAATCCTGACAGAAGAATATGCTCTGCCCAGAGAGCTCATGTTCTAGTGGGGGGTTTGATTTGCACCACAACTCAGAAAAATGCATGCCCTTCTTCAGATTTTGAAAATTCACAACACTCAGCTCAATGATAATGAATGAAACTACAAACTATCTCTAAACTTCGTGCCAGCCATGGCCCATACCTGAAACTCAGCGGCATTGGTTCCAAATACGTCCCCATAGAGTGGTTTCCCGGTTTCATCTACAGGGGGTTTGCCCCAGCCACCAGCATGGTACCCAAAGGAACAGCTCTGCAAGACAGTAAACGCAAGTCATTCTCCTGCCAGCTCCTACAGAAACACCGATGCCCTAGGAAAAAGTCTGCACTTTGGGAACTCTGGAAATTATAATTTCAGAGAAGGATTACTGTCATCAAAGCATTATAGAGCAAAAGTATTAAGCAACAAAAATCTGGAAGCAATAGAATGGGGAGCTGCGAGTCAGAAAATATGTGAGTGACTTCAGCATTTGTGGTAGAATCCAGTGTCTGAAACTGAAACATGTTCTTTAAAACACATGACTCCCACTTCTCAGTTAATTTCTTTCCTCACTTTTGGAAAGCTTTTAGAATATATTTCTCTTAAAATTTCCTGAAGCTTAACAATTACTTCTTTTTCACTCCATTTACTTTGTTGTCTGTTAATTTTTTAATTTAATGCTTTTTAATTAAAAATAAGAATGAATTTGCCAAAACCGGTTTGGCTCAATGGATAGAGCGTTGGCTTGGGGACTGAAGCGTCCCGGGTTCGATTCCGGTCAAGGGCATGTACCTTGGTTGCGGGCATATCCTCAGTAGGGGTGTGCAAGAGGCAGCTGATCGATGACTCTCTCTCATTGATGTTTCTGACTCTGTATCTCTCTCCCTTCCTCTCTGTACAAAATCAATAAAAAATATTTTTTAAAAACAAACCCCATTACTTTTTTCTTTAAACATTTTTTTCTTTAAACAAAAAATACAAATGGTGGAATGAAAAAAAAATACACCCTCTAACAGCAGAGCCAGCGAAGAATGAAAGACAGGACAGCGTTCACCTCAGGGATGGGTGAGTTCAGCCCAGGGATTTTCAGGTTTGGGTACGACGGGGGCGGTCCGTATCGCTGCATGGCAATCAGCCACGGCGGAGGAACTTTGTGAGCATTCTGCAGGAAAGAGAGAACAAAATACCATCTACTCAGCCCTATCCCCTAATCTGCCTTCCGCTCCAGTTGCCACCCTCTTCTCCGCTGCCCGTCACTCACTGGTCCTACTGGCATCCCCAAGGAAATCCTCAGCTCATCGGACAGATCTCCTGGCTTCTTCTCCTTCAGGCGCGTCTCAAACTCCTTCCCCTGAGGAGAAAGCAGAGCAGGCTATATTGTGAACACCAGACACTCTGGGGACCTCAATAGCAAGAGGACATGAGAACAAAGATGAGAAGTCTCGATTCACAGCAGATACACAACCCACTGAGGCTGCCTCATTCCCACTCTATTCTCACTGCTTCCTTCACAGCTAGAGGAGGCTCAGGAATAAGGCCAGGAAGGAGGAGGAGAAGCAAGACGCCAGTCCTATTATTAACCCACTAGGAAAACATGGGCAAATTCCGGACCTGCCTTCTCGTCTATAAAATGAGGCATTTGACCGGGTGATTGCCAAGATCCATCCACCTCAAAAACTCCAGGGAACCATAGTCATTAATATTTTAAGAATCAGAAACAAAAAGTTTTCTCCGACCCCAGTATTAAATGTCTCCTATAAGCATCTGCCCCTGTCCCTAAACCACCCAATGTAAGTATCATTTCAAAGACAATGTTTGCTTCTCTCCAAAAAAATGCCTCATTTGAAGATTTCAAATTCCATCCCATTCATGGAGAGTTAATGGACAATCTGAGGCTGAGGGGAGAGGCCAGTGTTCCGACTTCAAAAGTCCTTCCAGCCTAGCCAATGTGGCTCAGTGGTTGAGCATAGACCAAAACACCAAGAGGTCACTGGTTTGATTCCCAATGCCTGGGTTTCAGAATTGACCCCCAGCAGGGGGCATGCAGGAGGAAGACAATCAATGTTAATGTTTCTCTCAGCGATATTTCTAACTTTCACTCTCTCTCTCTCTAAAATCAGTAAAAAAAAAAAAGAGGAGAGAGATTTTTTAAAAAGCCCTTCCAGCCGAGAGAGAGAGAGAGAGAGAGAGGAAAGAGGTTTTTTAAAAAGCCCTTCCAGGAGAGAGAGAGAGAGAGAGAGAGAGAGAGAGAGAGAGAGAGAGAGAGAGGGAGAGAGAAAGAGAAAGAGAGGAGAGAGATTTTTTAAAAAGCCCTTCCAGCCGAAACCAGTTTGGTCAGTGGACAGAGTGTCGGCCTGCAGACTGAAACGTCCCAGGTTTGATTCAGGTCATCATCAGTGTTTCTAACTCTCTATTTCTCTCCCTTCCTCTATGTAAAAAAATCAATAAAAATTTATTTTTAAAAAATTAAATAAATAAAAAGCCCTTCCAACCAAGAGTTACAGAGCTGTGACCTAAGGCCCAGCCTTGCCTCCCTGGTCCCCACTCCCAATCCTCCCAAACCTCATAGTACAGGTCCCCGTGGATGGTCAGCTTTGGCTTGGTCTGCCACTTGAAGAAGGCATCATGCAGCTTCTGGTAGTCAATGTCGATCTTCCCCATCTTAGGCCGAACCTTCTCGCGCATTTTTGACTTCATAGTCTTCTGTTCTTCCTGTGGAGAAAGGCAAGACATACCTTAAGAGGGATTTAGCAAGTCCAACTCTTATAGATCTGGCCCCCACTCCCAAAAGAGCTAAAGTGAAACCTCATCTATCTCATTCAAAAAGTCACCAAAACCCTTCCTGCTCAAACCCTTAAAATTATAAGATTCACGTTGAACAAAACATACTTATCATATGAAGTTATGCTCATGTCAATAGATTATTTTTCAAAACCATTTCATCCAGAGACTGATCTCATGAGTTGCCTCTGGAGAAAACTGGCAGACAACAGTCTAGCTGGAAGGCAGGGTTTTCACCTGGTACTTCTTCACCTCCTGAATATTTGTAGGACAGGCCACTACTGCCTACTCAAAGAATTCCAAATTTCAAATTTAAGGAGTCACACAACTGCCATGAATTTAGCCTCAGAAGGTATCAGGCTCACACTGGAGGCAGAGAACTAAAGTCAGGAGCAACCCGCGGAGAAAGGAGGCACCATGTGCAGACCACAGACAGCTGGGCAGGTGCAGGCAGAGGGGACAGGAGACAGGAAGACAATGGAGCCGCTCAGAACCAGAGGCTCTGGGTGGAGCAGGAGAGCTAGTTCCGAGCACAGAGGTGGGGACTGCCCTTCTTGCTCTGTGTCACAAACGGGGCTGAGTTCTGGAAGTCGAGAACGGATAATTAGACAATGAACAAGAAGGTGAGTTTTGGAAACAAGACCCCAGGTGTGAAGCAGGCTGCTGTTAGGACGTGGCTCCCCGAGGTCAGGTCTGAGCCCCAACCAGACCCTCACCTTCTCCTGCAGGGCCTCCCGCATCTCCTGGATGCCTGTGCGTTTGATGAAGTCGGGCAGCTCAAAGGGCGGCTTCTCAATGCCTCGTTTGCCCTGCAGGTACTTGCGCTTAAAACACCAGTGCCGCGGCACGGGCACAGAATTCCGAGTGGCCTTGAGGTGGACCAAGAGCTTGGGGTCCTGGGCTGTCACATCATGCATCTCCACGACATCGGGCCGCGCCACGAGCTGGAAAACACAACACCCCTCAAGATAGTCCCAACCTGCCGAAACCGGTGTGGCTCAGTGGATAGAGCATCGGCCTGCGGACTGGAGGGTCCTGGGTTCGATTCCGGTCAAGGGCATGTACACTGGTTGCGGGCACATCCCCAGTGGGGGGGGTGCAGGAGGCAGCTGGTCGATGATTCGCTCTCATCGATGTTTCTAGCTCTCTATCCCGCTCCCTTCCTCTCTGTAAAAAAATCAATAAAAATATTAAAAAAAAAAAAAAAAAAAGACAGTCCCAACCTTTTCGGTCTCAGCTTTTTATTTCTCTTTCTCAAAAGCCCCATACCGAAGTCATCCAGGCCTCCTCAATCTCTCCTCCCCCAAGCAAAACTCCCTATGGGGTCTCTGAGCTCCAGCGCCCGCTGGCTCAGCTCGGTCTCACCTGCTTAAGTTCAGCCACAGTGAAGCGATTCATTCGGCGCAACTTCTTCTTGGACAGCTTCGGGGCTTCTGGCTTCTTTTCCTACAACAGACCAATTCTCTCTGAGCAGGACTCATCAATGTCAATCAGACCGCCCAGCTCACCCCAAACCTTCAGCCACCAAAGGGATTCCCCTCTGCCAGGGTTCACCAGGCCCCTCTCTGGAGTCCTTGTCTGACAGGAGGGCGTGGGCCTCACCAGCTCGTCGTCGCTGCTGTCATCATCGCTGTCCTTGTGCTCCTCCTCGAAGCCCTTCTTCTTGGGGGCTGTGGAGTTCTCCAGTTTGTCGAGTTTCTCTGGCTCCTTCTCTTTCTCCTTCTTCACATCATCGGTGAGCTGAGGAGGCAGACAATGTAGGAACCCAGCCCTGGGCCTCCCTGTTTCTGAAGATGTCCTCCTTATCCCCCTTCCCCCTCCGTGCCCCTTCCTTCCTCTGCCCCTCAGAGGGCTGCTCCTGTACCTTGAAAGCCTCAAAAATCCTCTTGAAGAAGATGAAGTTGGGCTCATAAATTTCAGGCTCTTCGGTCACATATTCAATTTCCACATCAGCCGCCGAGGACTCAGAGCCGCGGGACCGGGTTGACTCTTTCTCTCGGTCCCCAGAACTCTCAGATGACGCCCCTCGTACCCGCTGGGGCTTCTTCTTCTTCCGGTTCCGACGCTTCCGGTTTTTCTGCCACAACAAGTAAAACCAATGGGCCAGGGAACGCAACACCAGGCCTGTCCCCACCTCTGATCCCCCGTTTCCCCAAGAGGCTGAGAACAAAGGCCCTGAGGTCAGACCCCAAAACCCCGTTTCTCTGCAGCTGTGCACTTCTGGGTGAACTGCTCTACTTCTCAGAAACTCGGTTTATCTTTAAAATGAAGGCATGCATTGTCCTCAGAACTCAAAGGACTCCCGGCAATCAAACAAAACTGTCCACATGATGCTGGGGACAGAAACGGTACCAGCAGCCACTGCTTCCTGAACACTTGGAACGGGAGCTGTTAGTGCCCAAATCCCATCTCCCGCCATTCCCTCCACCCAGCTCCGTCCCATACCTCCTTCTTGGACATGGACACTGAGTCCTCCTCGGTCTCTGACGCCGACTGGCCCAGGGATGAGCGTGTGTCTGTCTCCATTTCCTCATCCTCTGTAAGGGAGGAAGAGGCCATCGGTGTCTCTCAGGGCCGCCGCCCTGCTGTTGCTCACTGTAACCCCTCCCTCTTTACCGCCCTCCGCGGCACCCGCCCCTGCAGGCCACCGTGCGCTCACCCTGTTGAGAGTTCAGCTCTTCCTGGCGGCTCTCTTTCAGCTGCAGGATCTTCTCCAAAGCCTGGGGGATCTTGGGGCCCACCGAGGGGTCATCCATCTGTCAGAGGCACCCCAGGCAGAGGGAGGTCATCTCAGTGCCCCTTTCCCAGCCATTTCCACCTCTCCTACTAGGAAAGCTACTGGCCACGTGGCATAAACACAGGGAGCGGACACCACCAGCTGGCCTCAACCACCCGTCAGCACCCCGCAGCGCGAAGCACAGAACCCTGCCCCAGAACTGTCTTCCTGCCCTGCCTAAATGTCTGAATTACCTATGCCCCTCACCCTCACGCCCACCCCCAGAAGTCCTCCCATCTCCTCAGAATCCTTTTCTAAAAACCCAGAAGCAGTCCCCTTCTGAGCCACACTCCCCTCTCCAGGAAGTCACCATCTCACCTCTCTGTTCTCATCGCCCGGGGGCGGCGGCGGACCACGAGGCCGGGGAACCGGGGCCCCCATGGGCAAGACAGGAGCGGGGCCCACTGGAGCAGCAACTGAGAGAGAAATCCAAGCCCAGTGTGAGAAGAGATAACAACAACACAAAGAGAGAAACACTGATTTTAAAAACTACCTTCTTTGCATGCTAAAAGTTAAGAGTGATCCAATGGACACAAAACTCTGGAGAGGGTGGGTATGTATGGGAGGGGGGGGCAATGGTAAAATATGTACACAGATAATAATTTAATAAAAAATATATATATCGAAAGGAAGAAAAAAAAAGCGATGGTTACGCTGAAACCGGTTTGGCTCAGTGGATAGAGCGTTGGCCTGTGGACTAAAAGGTCAAGGGCATGTACCTTGGTTGTGGGCATGTACCCTGGTTGTAGGCACATCCCCAGGGGGGGGGGGGGGGGCAGTGTGTGCAAGAGGCAGCTGATAGATGATTCTCTCTCATCGATGTTTCTAACTCTCTACCCCTCTCTCTTCCTCTCTGTAAAAAATCAGTAAGATATATATTTTTTTAAAAGAGGGATGGTTACACTTAGGGGAGAGGGTAGCTGGAAGAGAGCCAGAGAGCTTTTTGGGGTGCTGGCAATGTTTTGGTTCTTGGCCCACGTGCTGGATGAACGGGTGTATTCAGTTTATGAAAATTCACCTTTGACACATACAGTTTTAAATGTGACATATACTTAAGTAAATAAAATTTCCATCACCTTCCTTGCCCTTTCCTTCCATTTCTGAGGTCTTACCTCGGGGGCCCAGAGGCGTGCGGACGCCCATTTGGCCCATGTCCTGTGGGGGTCGGGGCACTGGGCTGCCCATCTTGGCAATCTCCTGCTGCCGCTCTTGCTCCAGGAGCACAGCTGCCTGTGAGAAGGAAGTGGAGGCACAGCCTGAAAACCCACTGCGCAGGCAGCTCCTGGCAAATGCATTCTCTCACCAGGTAACAGGACCAAGAACAAACACGTACCACTGGAGTCCTGAAACCCCACATCCGCCCCCCGACTTCCTGGATACTGATCCATACAGAGGAGCCCTCCCCCCACAAACCAAACGGGCAACAATGCTGAGGAAAAGCCCAAATTCCTAGCAGAGAATTTACTATTTAGCTTAGACACTGACTTCTATTTTTAACAAAAGCTTTCTTCCCGAAAGATTAGTTATCTCTAAGAAACAGTGGATTCTTTTCTTATATCTAACCCTCAAGATCTAGCACAGTCTGGGCAGAGAGCACTTCATACACACTCCCATGTCTGGTGCAGGTAATGCCCATTTTCTAATACTCCGAGTAAGCCATTAGCTAACTGACACCATGCATCTGTGGGGCCAAACGCCTCATGTGCCGTTCCCTAACCTCCGTCCCCCGCACTCAGTCTGAGTCCCCTCCCTGGGGCCTAAAAGGACTGGAAGGGATCAGCCAATGTTTTCTGCAATGGGCCAGAGAGTAAATACTGGGCCAGTGTACGGACTCCTTTATATACTATTGGGTTTTCCTTTTTTACTTTTTAACAATCCTCTAAAAATATAAAAACAATTCTTAGCTTGCAGGCCATACAAAAAACAGGTTGCAGGCCACAGTTAGCAAGCCCTCAGTATAAGAAAGATGAAATTACTTGGGAGATACTGAAATTTGGTTGAGGATAAGGCGATGTTCACTTGGTGCACCTTGGACACTAAGCACTAGAAGTGAAAGCCAAAGCATTGGAACATGGGGTCAGAGGCCAAAATGAGGGGTATCACCCGCTTCTGTTGTCCCTTCAGTGAATGATCTCCCTGCTGAAGAAAGAGCACGTAACGCCTGCCTCAACTCCGCTGCCTGGGCTCCTCTTCCTGCCTAAGGCCTACGTGCCAGTCTTTGGTCCAGACCTTCCCAGGAGGCCTGGCCCCAGAATCCCTCTCTCTCTGCGGATCCGCTCTCCCTCATGACCCGGGCCGACGGCCTGCCGCCCTCCCTACCTGCTTGGCGCGCTCCTCCTGCTGCATCAACAGCGCCGCCTGCTGCTGCGCCAGCTTCAGCCGCTCCTCCTCCGACAGCGCCACAGGCTCGCCCACGCGGAGGGGCGGTGGGGGCCCCAGGTTTGGTGGGCGGGGTCCAACTGCCATAGGAAAGCCAAGGCCAAGGCCTGGTGGAGGCGGCGGAGGCGGTGGAGGAGGCTGCAGAGGGGGGAGGCCCATGGGTGGCGGTGCCATCGGGATCCCAGTGAGCTGTGGGGAAAATACACGGTCACAATCTAGGAAGCATTTATCTACTGCCTGGCAAGTGCTGGGACTCTAAGTCAAATGACATACAGTTCTAATATTCAAGGCAATGCTCTATAGCAATACTAAGAAAAGATGTTAACTTTGGGGCACCAACCAATGAAACCTATTGAATTTCTCCTCAGAAAAATATCATGAACACAGATTTATTTATTTATTTTTTATTAAATTATTATCTGTGTACATATACCATTACCCCCCCATACATCCCCTCCCTCCCCAGAGTTTTGTGTCCATTGGTTGTACTTATATGCATGTATACAAGTCCTTTGGTTGATCTCTTATCTTCCCCAGATCTCTGTAATTTGACAGTCTGCTTGTTGCTTTACTGTCTCTATATCTATCTTTTGGTTCACCAGTTTATAATGTTCTTTATTAACCATAAATGAGTGAGGTCATGTGGTGTTTCTCTTTCATTGACTGGCATATTTCACTCAGCATGATGATGAACACAGATTTTATTTTATTTTTTTTATTAAATTATCTGTGTACATATTTTACCATTGCCCCCCCCATACATACCCACCCTCCCCAGAGTTTTGTGTCCATTGGTTGTACTTATATGTCCTTCGATTGATCTCTTATCTCCCCCAGATCTCCCTCCCCTCCCCACTATAATTTGACAGTCTGCTTGTTACTTTACTGTCTCTATATCTATCTTTTGGGTGAACACAGATTTTAAAAAATAGATTTTTATTGGTCTCAGAAAGGAAGGGAGAGGGAAAGAGATAGAAACATCACTGATGAAAATCATTGACTGACTGCCTCCTGCACTATCCCTACTAGGGCTCAAGCAGCAATTGGTGTGCCCTGACCTGGAAATGAGTCCTGACCTCCTGGTTCATAGGTTGACCCTCAACCATTGAGCCACCCTAGCTTGGCAGGAACACAGATTTTGCATGCAATTTCAGGAGATTCAGGGACACCTCTAAAGTCCATCTAAGAACTCCTGACCCCACACACACAGAAATCAATGGATCCCAGGTCAGAGCCACTGCTGTAAATAAAGAGTAAAACCCTGGACCAGAAAGAACATGGAAGCCGAGAGGACTTAAATAAATGGGAGCCATGTCACCCAATGGCTCAGTTAACATAGAGGGTATGAAATCAAATCAAGGAGTGACCCCCAATGTCTCAATGAATACAGGAACTGTGCCCCAGGAGGGCAAAGAAGACAGCGATTACTTCCAACTGGGTTAGGGGGGTGAAGATAAATCACGTCAGGCTTCCAAATATTTGAGCTAAATCTTAAATGATAAGTAGAATTTGGAGGACCAGACACTGGGGAGGATGCAAGGATCAGGACCAACGACGAATTGAAGAGCTTCTAATTCTGTCATTGCAGCACCTCCCTGCCCAATCTCCTAGTTGCGTCCCCAATACACCACCTGTGAGAAGGACCTATGTAAGCAAAAGGGACCTTATAGAGTGAGCCACCATCGTACCTGCGCTGACATGGGAGGGGGAGCTGCTTTGTCCCCATCGTCACCTCTTAGAACCGGCCGATTCAGTACAATACCAGTCTGCAAAAGAGAAACTCTAGGTCAGTCCAAGAGCAGTTATTCTACTAAGGATGCTCACTCCCATCCATGCAACAGAATTTACCCAGTGCCTGTCTGCGGGAGCGCGGGCTGGGCACTGGGGAAGACCTGTAGGTGTACAGAAACGGTTACACGAGGCAGGTAAAAACAACAGGCAAAAAGGGGGGGAAGCCCCGCAAGCTGTGCGGAGGAACACAAAGAACGAAGACTGAGTGGAGAGGTCCTGCTAGGCCTCCTCCAGGAGCTGGCTATCCCGACATCCCGCCGCCAACACTTACCTGACGCGTGTAGCTCTGCAGCCGCTCCACTAGCTCCTCCCGACTCCCTGCTGTGCAAAGCAGAGAGCCATTCGGTAAGTCAAGCCGAGCCGGAGCCAGGCCCGCCGCCCAAGTCAGGCCCCAGCAGCCCGCCTCCGCCCCCCATCTCCGGGGTAACCAGGCTCCGCTGCCCCGCAGGCCTACGCGGCTGGCTCTTGATCTCCAGTTCTCCTTACCTTGGATCGGAGCTCCGATCTCTGCCAGTTTGGCCTGAAGCTCCTGGACAGCCCAGGCGCCATAGTGGCCAGGAGGTGGCGGCGGCGGCAGCTGCAACTCTCCTTTGGGAGGCTCGGGATGCTCGGCCGCCATCTTAGCAGCAGCCAGGCGCGCGACCCATACGGAAGCTCACGCCAGCTTCGGGGCCCACTTCCCGGAACTTCCGGCAGCGCGGAACGCCACGTCCCTCCCGGATTGGAAGGCTGCTCGGACAGAGGCCCGCCCCCTGTCGGACTCCCATGGTCGCAAAGCTTTCTGGGAGTTGTAGTTCGGTTCCCGGCCACTGCCCCGGGAGCACTGGGGGCTGGCGCGGGGCGGGGCTGCGGGCAGAGCGGGTCGCTCCCGGGGGGCTGGCTGTCAGCGCCTGGCTGGCCTGAGCGCAGACCACTAGCCTTCCGACTCCCTGACCTAGTGGGAGAGGCCCTCACGTTCCCTGGGAGCTCCGAGACTGATTCCCCAGCCGCCGCGCGTGGCGGGCGCCAAGAGCAGAAGGTTGCAGCCGATGCCTGTGATAAAACCGCGTCTGGTTGTCTGCCCGCCCGCCCCGGCCCAGGTGTGGGTGAATGCGCTGAAAGGGGATCGGATCGGAGCCGGCAGAGGAGCGGCCCGCCCGGGCTGAGCTCCAGCTGCGGGCCCGGGGGAAGGGCCACACGTCAAGCCCCTTTCTCCATCTCCCAGGCCGGCTCCAAGGTCGCCTCCGCTAAGCCCGCTCCCGTTTTCCTTTGCTTCCTTGGAGCTCTCATAATACATACAAACCTCCCGCCGTTGGTTTTGAAGTCTTTCTTGCCCCTTCTACCCACCTCCATCCCCGAGATCGTGAGCAGGGACCTGGCGTTCGGTCAATGATAACTGGGGAGGGGGAGGGCAAGTGGAACAGTCTTTCCGGGGACATTATTTTCGTCTTCTTTAGTCTCCAAAATAAACTCAGGATCTTTTCTTCCCTCATCCCCACCAGCCTCCTGGAGGACGGACCCTGCCCTGACTCCCCCACACACACACACAACCCCCACTGCTGGCCTGTGCACCTGAGGGAGAAATGGGCAGGTGCCCCTTACCTGTCCAGCTGCCACCTCTCCCCACCTCTCCCGCTAACTGAGGTCCCTCTGCCATTCTAGCTCTGCACGGACAGGCTCATTGCACCCGTGTGAGGGAGCGTGTGAGTGTGAGTGTGTGTGTGTGTGTGTGTGTGTGTGTGTGTGTGTGTGTGTAGAGCCAGGAAACTCAAGTGAAATAGTCTAATTTCCCCCACACCCTTCATATCTCTAATATGCTCCAATTCACTGGCTGCCTCCAACAAAGAAATAAATAGCTGGGAGCAGTGAAAAAAATAAGGTGTCAGGTCCAGGGGAGGTGTGAGGTCTGTAACAGACAAAGAAGAGGCCTGGACCAGGAAAAGCGGCTAGCCAGGAAATTCTCTTTGCTCCTGTCCAAACCCTGACCCTTCCCACTTCTATCGCCACCACCACCCAGTCTCCTGCCTCCCAGAGGAGAAGCCAAACCCAGAAAGGACAGAAGAAAGAACAGTTCTGCCCTCCCCTGCAGCGTGTCAGCCCTCTCAAGCAGAACCATTCCTGACACAAAGGAAGTGTCGTTCTGCTCCTGTAACTGGAGAGCCAACGGCAGGTCACCTGAGGCTGCAGGCCCCAAAGCGTGTGCATGTGCTGGGGGAGAGGCTGGAGGTCTCAGGCAGGATAAACCAGGGGCTGATGGGCAAGGAGGTGGTGTGGCTTAGCCAGAAAGCAACCACCCTAGTGGGACCCCATTTTATCCCAACATCCCTGGGACCCAGGCAGGGGAGTCCCCCATTGTTCAGAGGGGAAGACTGAGGAGCCAGTCCGGGACAAGCAGTTCTCCTGCCCCTGAGTGTCCCCATTCCTTCTCCTCCTCAGTAAGGACCCTCACACAGCACCTACCGGTGTGGGTGTGGAATGGAGTCTAGTGCCTTCCAGTGCCAGCTTTGGGTGGCTGCCTTGGCCCTGGGACCCTTGCCATGCCAGGCCAAGAGGGTGGCAGGGCTCCGGGACTCTGAGAGCCAGAGAACTGTGTGTCCGGGAGGCGCTCCTGCCTCGCTCCTGGAACCGGCGATTCAAGATGATCTGCCCCCCCCCCCCCCCAGCTCAAAAGTATCATCTTCACGTGTATCGTCTCTGCGGTTCAGAACACCTCCCCTCCGCTAAGGCTCTGGTCAGGAGGGAGGGGGTCTGGGGTCCTGGTGGAGGGTGCGAGTGGGTCAGCAGCAGGGGCTGCCCCAGGGGCTGCAGGGGAGGGTTCCCCCAGAGATGAGGGCAGAGGGGGCCAGACTCAGGGCTACAATGATGCTTCCTGTCTGGAGGTGGAAAGAGGAGGAGAGGAGGGAGGGAGCGTGTGGGCGCTGTGATGTACTGTACCTGTGCTCCAGCCCCCCACCCCCACCCCCCGCCCTCGCAGGACGCACCAGCCCAAGGCTGACCAGTGGGACCCAGGGGTGTCCAGCAATGCCACAGCACCCCAATACTCTCCGGACCTAAACGCCCCCTTCTGAGGAGGGAGGCAAGGAGCTGCCACACTGGTGTCCGGACTCAGCAAGGTTGCCGGGGAAAGATGCCCGCATCAGAAGATGCCACCCGGAAAATGCTCCTGGTTAGGCAGCCTCCGAGCCAGGGCTGCCCCCTCCTCCCCTGACTCCCCTTCCCCTCCTCCTCCCTCCGCCGCGGCCCCCGCCCCCGCCCCGCCTCCAGGGTGCGATGGGGGGCGGGCGGCGGGCAGAGCCTGAGCTGAGCCGCTCGGCGGACGCCGCCACCTGATCCCATCCCGGCGCGGGAGGCGAGCGGCGCTCGGTGCGCAGGGCCCGGCGCGGACCGCAGCGGATCCAGGAAAGGGGCTGGAGGGAGCGGCGACCCCCGCCACCGGGACGGAGGCAGAGCCCGCGCGTGAGTACTGCGGTAGCCAGCCGGGCTGGAGGAGGGTGGACCAGCCGGGACCGGGGCGAGGGATGGGCGGGAGCGTGTCCTGGGGGCGCAGAGGCCGGAGAGCGTGCGGGGGGGGCGCAGGGTCTGGGGGGCGGGAGGACTGGGTGAGGGGGCCACTCTGGCCTGTCCCCCAAGGCGAGCAGATCCCTGACAGATCCCTGATGGAACTGAAGGAATGGAGGCAGGGGGAGGCAGAGAGTGATGGAGAGAGCAGGGGAGAGGAATTCGGATACAGGGATGACGTTGGGGACGGGGAAGGGGGTTGGAGGGACCCGGTGCAGGCGGAGGAGAAAGGGAGGAAAGGAGGGAGGCGGGAGGATATTTGATCTCCTGGGACACTCATTGGCGCCTCCTTAGCCTTTGACCCTTCCATCCGGAGGGAGAAATGTTCACTGGCTGTGCCATCCTCTCTGAGGATGGAGCCTCCAGGTGAGCCGGAGGTCAGGCTGTCAGGCTGTCAGGCTGTCAGGTCGGGTGGTCCAGGCCAGCCAGCCGCCCTCCTACTCTGAGGCACCCGTCAGCCCTTCCGCTTGGAGGGGAGAGAGGGCTCACTCCGGAGCGGGTGGGCACCCAGGCCAGTTTGCCGAGCTCTGGCTGGCTGTTCCATTTCTCCCTTGGTTCCCTGGAGAAGGGAAGGCAATTTGCAAAAGCGGGCACAGCCTGAGGGAGGTTGTCCTGACTAAAATTAGCGCTGATACTCCGGTGAGGCTGGGCACACTGGCCTGGCTGGGTGGCTGAGGGACACTCCGTGAAGAAGACACAGGGGGAGCCAGGCAGTGTTTGAAGCCTGACGGCCCTGGCCCCGGCAGACCTACCCACGCCAGCTGGAGACCACGAGCAGACAGCCCCCGTGTCAGGACCCCGCTCCATCCCCAGGAGAGGCACCGAGGTCTGAGCCTGCCGCAGAGGGGGCTGCCTCCAGTGGCCCGGCAGCACTCGGTCCTGGAATGTGGATGCTGGCTGGGTGCCCACCCAAAGGAGACGGGGTGCTGATTCCAAACACCTGAAGGTCCGTCATGGAGAAAACGGTCCGTGTGGTGAGGAGGGCAGCAGCCACATGCAGAGCGGAAGGTGGAAGGGGCCTGGCCGAGGAGCCTAGCCATCCCAGAAAGAACCGGAATGGCCAGTGCTGCTCGGACCTGGGCCAGGCGTATCTGAGGGGATGAGCACTGTCACGGATGGTGACGACGCAGAAACCGGTGCCCAGGGAGTTCTTGTGGGCCTCACCCCGGGTCCGGCTGGCTGGCTCCTCAGGGCTGAGGGGAGTGGCATGGAGGGGCCACACCCAGCCCATCGCCCTTCTCTGTGCGACCTGGCTGAAGCATCTCCCAGAGAAAATCCCACTAGAGCCCCCTGCAGGCTCGACATCGTTGGCTAACCCAGAATCCTCTGAAAAACAGGGTGGTTTCAGGGAGTTTAGCAAAGATGGGACTAGGCTGGGCCCTCACGTTGCCCCTTCGGGGAACTCCTGTCTGGCCACTAAGTCTTGTAGGCAGGAAAAATGGCGAAAGGGAAGGGGCCTCCATCCTGAGAGGGCCACCGGCTCTGACTTCCTCCTGAAGGCTGCCCAGCCAGACAGAGTGGGGATGGGGGTGGTGTGAACCTTCTCCTTGGTTGTCCTCGGTGGCTGGACCCTTCCCCGCCCTTGGTTCCAGGTGGATTAAGTCTGTCTGCAGGCTGATGGAGGGAACACGGTGCTGGGGCCTGGAAGGAGGGAAAGGGATAACCAGGCATCTTCCCACCCCATCAGGCTGCAGGGTGATCCAGGATTAACTGGGGGCGGGGGGAGTGGAAGCCAAGCCCGGGGCCCAGGAAAGGTGATGGTCAGAGGAGTTTTCACATTGCCTCACCCCTCCTGGGACTCGGGTGTCCTAGTTCCACATGCACATGCCCGTGAGGTCCCGGCTCCCCCTCCCTTTCGGAGAGGGGGTACATGAGGCTGAAGCTGAACCAGAAGCTGGGAGTCTGAGGCCGCTGGGGCAGAAACTCGCCCCAGCGGACAGGCACTGCTGCCAAAGCCGACTGTCCACTAGAGCTGCCGAGGGCTGTGCTGCCCTTGAGCCAAAGCATCCGGTGTGGGGACAAGGGGCTGGCCAGAACCCAGGCTCTTCTGCCTCTCACCTGTCACTCGCCTTGTCCAGGAGTTCCTCAGCAGGAGCCCCTTCGCACCCCACACCCTGCCCCGCGCCCAAGCTGCCATCCACTGCCTCACTGCAGAGTAAGCAGACGGCATGGCCAGGGTTCAGGTGTTTGGGGATGGAATCCAGATAGGGTTCCAGGATTTCAAGTCCTTCCTTTCTCTCCCTCATGGATTTATTGGTCTTGAACCCTCAGAGCGGGAGCCCAGGTAGGAGGGCTCAGGGCTCAGAAGCGGGCAGAGGCGCCAGAGTTCAGGGAAGGCTGGGGAAACCAGCTCTTTGTGGAAGCAGCACACCTGTCTAAGGGGATGGACTCTGGAGCCAGAAAGAGCAGGTCTGATCCCGGATTCTGCTAATTCCAGCTCTGTGACCCAGACAAGGGGCTTCATTTTTAGAGCCTCAGTTTCCTTGTCTGTAAAGAGGTAATAATATCTGTTAGGGTTGAGGTGATTAAACGAGATAAAGTATGCAGTAGCATAGTACAAATAGTGAGTCCCTGCATCAGAGACTTGAGAAGGTGAAGGCTTGGCCAGTGTTTCTGAGGAGCTCAGTTTCTGGGGGGTCAGGACCAGCCCTTCACCGGAGCCATCAGGTAAGGAGGGGAAACCTGGAGCTGAGACTCCTGTGATCGGAGCCAAGTCTACTGGGGAGACAGCTACGAATGGCCACGAGACAAAGAGGAATCGGGGGCACAGAGAGAAGCAGAGACAGGGCTTAAGGGAGTGGCTATAGCCTGAAGGCTGGCCACACCCCAGAGCCTGTAATTCCACCCAAGACCCAGCTATCTGGAGCGGAGTGGAGATAGGGTCTTGGTGACGGGAGGCCGGAATCTGATCTTCCCTGGCCTCTCTGCTCACCCCACTCTTGGGAGCTCTCCTTTGCAGCAGTGTGCCGGGGCGAGAGCCCATCTCCTCTGCCCATACAAACCTGTTTGCCTCCTTCCCCTGCCAGGCCTCTCCGGAACACTGGCCCTGCTACCGGAGCCTCAGGAGCCCCCATGAGGGCCGGCAGTGGGTGTCCTGGATAGCGAGACCTGGCTGGTCCAGGGCGGGCACGCTGTCATGCCCATCCTCCCGCGCCTGCAGCAGGCCACCAAGATGATGAGCCGCAGGAAAATCCTGCTGCTGGTGCTGGGGTGCAGCACCGTGAGCCTCCTCATCCACCAGGGTGCACAACTCAGCTGGTAAGGAGCAGGGGCCCGGGTGAGGGGCGGGGCCCAGGGCCGTTGTGGTATCCGGGAGGGCCAGCTGCCTGGTTAACGCCACGACTGAGAGCCCTGCTTCCATTCCTTGCACCGGCCAGCAGAGTCGGCCTTCTGCTGGGCTTCGTTCCTTCGCTCTCTCCTGAAGTGCTTTCCACACATCTCTTTATTTTTTACTATTTTTAAAAATAGATTGATATTGATTTCAGAGAGAGACAGAAACATCAATGATGGGAGAGAATCATTGATTGGCTGCCTCCCACATGCCACACACTGGGGATCAAGGCCACTCCTGGGCATGTGCCCTGATCGGGAATCAAACCATAACCTCCTGTCCTGGTTCATCGGTGGCTCAGTGAGCCACGCTGGGCAGGCACCACGCATCTCTTTAGATCCACACAACCCCCCAAGGCATGGATTGATCTTATTAAAATGAGAGTGACGTGCTCGAAGTCATAGAGTGAGTCTGTGACTAAACGGGGACTTGAATCCAGCCCAAACCCAGTGCCTCCCCCAAGGACTGCAAACAACTCCTCACTACTCCTGTTGTGCTGGGCAAGTCCTCTCCCTCTCTGAGCCCGTGTCCTCATCTGTAAAATAGAAATGATGGTATGTGTGACCTCGCTAGTCCCCCTGACACCGGATACCATGTGACTAATAGGAGCAGACCCTACTCCTGGCTCACGTGTGAGCCCAACGTGTGAATGCCTGCACCCCTCAGAGCCTCTACTTTCCCAGGAGAATGATGTGAGTGGGCCCGATCCCCACTAATTTGCTGGTCTTTAAAAGGGCGTCTGTGTGGCCATTATCCTGAACCCAAATCAGCCACAGATGGGAAATCTCCGTGGTGTTCTCAAAGCTGCTTAGCGTTTCCTCATTATGACCAGGGTGGTAGAAAAGGAACAGGAGAGGGACTCAAAGTCTGAATAGATCTTACAGGTTTACCTGTAATCCCAAACATCCTTTCAGGATTGAGGAAAGAAATGAAAGCTTCATGAAGGCTAGGATTGTTAGCTGTTTTCTATACTATCATATTTCTTGAGCCTAGAACAGTGGCTGGCACATAGGAGATGATTAAAAATATATATATATTGGCTGAATGAATGAATAAAGCTCCAGAGGTCTGAACAGAATCGGATGACAAATGAGTTGCCTCCAAGCCCTTGCCACTCGTCCACAAGGCGAGGAGCCAGTGAAAAAGTAAAAGTGGCCGAAACCGGTTTGGCTCAGCGGTAGAGCGTTGGTCTGCGGACTGAAAGGTCCCGGGTTCGATTCCGGTCAAGGGCATGTACATTGGCTGCGGGCACATCCCCAGTAGGGGATGTGCAGGAGGCGGCTGGTCAATGTTTCTCTCTCATTGACGTTTCTGGCTCTGTGTCTCTGTCCCTTCCTCTCTGTAAAAAATCAATAAAATATATTAAAAAAAAAAAAAAAAGTAAAAGTGAAAAACAAGAGAAAGCAAAAGGACTTGGTGACCTCATCTGGGTTGCCAGACTTACGTAAATGACTCTTTTCTTCTGAGCCTGTTTCTTCCTTTTTAGAGTGGAATCTCTCTAAAAGATCTCTCTCAAGGATCTCCCAAGGCCTTTCTCCCTGTATTTAGTTATCTATTTCTGTGTAACCGAAGTACCTCAAAACTTAGCAGCTGAGCACATCGAACATTTATTATCTCACTTGTGTGGGTCAGGGACCCAGGTGGGGCTTAGCTGGGTGCCTCTGCTCAAGGCCTCTCAAGGGGCTGCGGTCTCATCTGAAGGTCTGATTGGACGGGCTCCCCTTCCAAGCTCGCTCGTTGTGGTCGTTGGCAGACTTCCGTTCCTCAAGCAGGGTGATGGACTGAAGGCCCAGCTCCTTGGTGACTGTTGCCACGGGATGGCTCCCCATAGGATGGCTCACAGGATGGCAGCTTGCTCACCACGCTACCTGAGTTGTCCTAGATAAGACACGGAGATAGAAGCCATAGTCTCTTTATAGCGCAATCTCACGAGTGGCACCCATCATCTCTGCCCTATTCTAGTCCTTAGAGACATCAATGAGCCCCGCCCATACTCAAGGGGAAGGAAATAGACAACAGCACGAATACCAGGAGGCCAGCAGGGATCACGTGGGTCATCTCAGAGGCTGCCTGCCATACCCCTCCACTGCTCTGTGGGCAAAGCCCAGCACGGGCTGCTCCGTAGCCCGCCCCCCAACCCCCGGGCAGGGGCGGGGCTCACACCCTCTCAACCCTCCTCCCCGCAGGTACCCCAGGCTGTTCCCCCTGAGCTGCCCGCCCCTGCAGGACTCGCCGCCGCGCCCCAAGCACCTGACGGTGGCCTTCCTGAAGACGCACAAGACGGCGGGCACGACGGTGCAGAACATCCTGTTCCGCTTCGCCGAGCGCCACAACCTGACGGTGGCGCTGCCGCACCCGCGCTGCGAGCACCAGTTCTGCTACCCGCGCAACTTCTCGGCGCGCTTCGTGCACCCGGCCACGCGGCCGCCGCACGTGCTGGCCAGCCACCTGCGCTTCGACCGCGCCGAGCTCGAGGGCCTCATGCCGCCGGGCACCGTGTACGTCACCATCCTGCGCGAGCCCGCCGCCATGTTCGAGTCCCTCTTCACCTACTACAACCAGTACTGCCCGGCCTTCCGGCGCGTGCCCAACGCGTCGCTCGAGGCCTTCCTGCGCGCGCCCGAGGCCTACTACCGCGCGGGCGAGCACTTCGCCATGTTCGCGCACAACACGCTGGCCTACGACCTGGGCGGCGACCCCGAGCGCAGCCCGCGCGCCGACCCCGCCTACCTGGCGGGCCTCATCCGCCGCGTGGAGGAGGTCTTCTCGCTCGTCATGATCGCCGAGTACTTCGACGAGTCGCTCGTGCTGCTGCGGCGCCTGCTGGCCTGGGACCTGGACGACGTGCTCTACGCCAAGCTCAACGCGCGCGCCGCGGGCTCGCGCCTGGCCGCCGTGCCCGAGGCGCTGGCGCGGGCGGCGCGCGCCTGGAACGCGCTGGACGCCGCGCTGTACGCGCACTTCAACGCGTCCTTCTGGCGCCGCGTGGCGCGCGCCGGCCGCGCGTGCGTGGAGCGCGAGGCGCGCGAGCTGCGCGCGGCCCGCGAGCGCCTGCTGCGCCGCTGCTTCGGCGACGAGCCCGCGCTGCGGCCGGCCGCGCAGATCCGCACCAAGCAGCTGCAGCCCTGGCAGCCCAGCCGCAACGTGGACATCATGGGCTACGACCTGCCCGGCGGCAGCGGCGCCAGCCCGGCCAGCGAGGCCTGCCTCAAGCTGGCCATGCCCGAGGTGCAGTACTCCAGCTACCTGCTGCGCAAGCAGAAGCGCCGGCTGGCGGCGCGGCCCCGGCCCCAGCCCGTCCTGGACAACCCGCCGCCGCCGCCGCCGCCGCGGCCCATCCGGGCGCTGCCCCGCGGCCCGCAAGGCCCCTGAGCTCCGGGAGCCAGGCTGGGGGCTGCCTCCAGGCCCTGCCCATCAGGACCCACTTCCGAGGGGCCTAAGCCCCACGTTGTAAGGGGAAAGGGGGAGAAGGGGTGCCTCACCCTATCCAGGAGGAGCCGAGAGCCCGGGGCGTACCCTCCTCCTTCCCAGCTCGAAGTCTGGGGCTGCCCAGTACTGCCCGATCCTTTCTGGGGCTGAGCCGCCCTCCACCCGTTTCCAGAGCCCGTGGGCCCGGCTGCAGAGCAGCTCCGCCCGCTGCCGGCCCCGGAGCCCTCGCCTTTCCTCTCAGGGGTCAGAGGCCCCCCGCCATCTGTCTCCCAGGTTCCACGCTCACCTAAGCTGCTCCCAGTCTCCCAGAACCAAGAGTTCTTGGGTTGGGCTTTTTGTTTTGTTTCTTTTTTTTAATAAAAAATATCTCTCAAATGCGCAGGTTAGTGGCAGTCACCGAAAGCCAGCTTTCCCGCGTCGGGTGAGGCAGGTGCCCAGGAATAGCTGTGCCAGCCTCAGTCCGCCCCCTGATGGGCGCGGCCACCTCAGCCCCGCTCATTTCCTTTGGGAAAATGTAAATCACTTTCATTCAATTCAGCAGCAGTTATAGCGTCATCTCTGACAGGGACATGACGTCTCTGACGGGCGCAGGTGAGGCAGCCAGAGCCTGTCTCCTCTGTGGAGCTCAGGGGCGGACGTTGGAACGGGAGCAGACAAGGGAGAAGGGGCAATGGTAAAATATGTACACAGATAATAATTTAATAATAAAATAAAATAATAATAATAAATGAAAAGAAAAAAGAAACGGGAGCAGACAGCTGAGGAAGAGGAAGGACTCGGGGTTAGAACCAAACCGCTCCTCCAGCAGAGGGAGGCCAGAGGGAGGATCAGTCCAGGCAGGGAGGTGCCGACCTCAGGACTTCACCTCCTCTTGAGTCACTGGCTTTCCCACTGGCCTGCCTTCCCGCAAGGAGAAGACGGTCCTGAGGTGAACGAGGACCATTCCCGGCCCCGAGCATCCTTTCGTGCAGCCCGGCGCTCAGCGCCTTCAAATGAAGCCTCGCTTAAAACTAGCAGAGTCAGGACTCTTTCTGTGACTTTCTTTTCTATCCAATACTTTACAGGGTACAGCGACATTGACGTATCGGCAAGTGAGCATGGCTCACGTGGTGTGCTGGGTGCCAGCCACTGTTCGGGAGATTTATACATGAGATAGGTACCCTGTCATGGGTGAGGGAACTGAGACTTGGAACGGTTATGTGACACTCAGGGTCACACTCAGGGATAGAGTGTCAGCCTGTGGAGCGAAGGGTCCCGGGTTTGATTCCGGTCAAGGCACGGACCTCAGTTTCAGGCTCCTCCCCAGCCGGGCCCTGGTCAGGGCTCCTGCAGGAGGCAGCCAATCGATGTGCTTCTCTCACATCACTATTTCTCTGTCTCTCCCTCTCTCTCTAAACATCAATGTAAAAATATCCTCCAGTGAGGATTTAAAAAGAAGAAGAAAGAATAAGTGTCCTAAGTGCTATCACAGGGCCATTCAAATAAAGAAGTTCAGGTGCCCCATGCCAGGCTGACACCCAGGGCCTTCCCCACAAAGAATGTCAAGTAAAGAAAGCAAAAAAAGAAAAAGAAAAAAAGAAAGCAAGACATTGCTAGCAGCTTCTCTTTATTCTTCAAGAAGACCATCAGCACTGAAACCGGTATGGCTCAGTGGATAGAGCGTCGGCTTGCGGACTGAAGGGTCCCAGGTTCGATTCCGGTCAAGGGCATGTACCTTGGTTGCGGGCACATCCCCAGTAGGGGAGGTGCAGGAGGCAGCTGATTGATGACTCTCTCATCGATGTCCCTAACTTTTTATCTCTTTCCCTTCCTCTCTGTAAAAAAACAATTAAATATATTTTTTTAAAAAGAAGAAGACCATCGGCAGCCTGTTTGGGTCACGGAGACTGCAAGGGTTGCCTGTCAGGTTGTATGACACGCAGTAGACTTGAAAGGGGGCTGTTTTGATAGCACCCTGCTTTTTAGCAGTGGAGTTCTGGAAAGGCAACCCTTATAGACATGCAGATGCATAATTAGACTTCCGGCATTAAACACAGTCGAGAATTGTACTAGACTCAGCAAGACAGGCACGGTCTGGTCCCCAGGCCAACAGGGTGTCTCCGGCCTCTGGCCGCAGGTTTGCCAGGAACATCCTCTCTTGCTCTGGGTGCCTTTCAGATCTGCCTTCACAGGCCTCTCCTGCTTCCCTGGCCCTCAGGCCCGGGGGCTCCTTTATAAACCTGCCCGTTGAGCAGAGCCTGACGCTGGGCTCAGAGAAATCTGGATCCGGCACTGACGGGAAACATCAGGCCTGGGAGGCGGTTTCTCTCTCTCTCTCTCTCTTTTTTTTTAATAATATATATTTTATTGATTTTCCACAAGAGAAAGGAAGAGGGATAGAGAGCTAGAAATGTTGATGAGAGAGAAACATTGACCAACTGCCTCCTGCACACCCCCTACTGGGGATGTGCCCGCAACCCAGGTACATGCCCCTGACCAGAATCGATCCTGAGACCCTTCAGTCCGCAGACCGACGCTCTATCCACTGAGCCACACCGGTTTCGGCTCTCTTTTGACGTAGGAGCGAGGGCAGACCCTACGTCAGCACCGAGTTGGATGTTAGCCTCAGGGGCTGAGCAAGGGGCCTCTGGGACACCTTGGTCCAAACGTCTCCAGCTTCAGCCACATCCTGGGGGGACAGGCAGTAGCCCCTGGGACCCCCGTGCTCTGCAAACAGGCTCCTTCCGACAGCGCACGTGACGCTGCCCACTCTGCCGCCCGGCAGGTCTCCGGGGCTTTGGCAGCAGCTGAGACGCGGTCCCCGCCTGGAGGAGCTCACACCAGCACCCCAGGCAGATGTGTGCGTGGCAGCCGGGGTGAGGGCTTGGTGGAGGCCATTACCTCCCTGGGTGCTTGGGAGTTCAAACTCTGGCTCTGCCACTTACAGGTCACATGACTCCGGTTGTAGTCCCGGAGCCTCGCTTTGCTCGCCTTTGAGACGAACCGTTTCCTGGTGGGGGTGAACGGCACTTGACACGAGGCGCCCAGCGCGGCACCCAGCTCAGCGCCTGGCACAGGGAAATGTTCCCACAGCTCTGGTGCTGCCCGGGCTCCTCCAGGACGACACCCTTCACGGCAGACGCTACTGGCTGGCAGTCCATTCTGAAGGCCTCCCAGCAGGCGGCAGAGAGCATTCTGAAGTAAGGGAGCCTTTTCTTACTTTGCCCAAAGGCATGGTACGGCCAGCAGCAGTCTGGGTGGTGGTGGTTATGGAAGGATGTGCAGGGTGAGGGGGGAGCAGAGAGGAGGGTGGGGGCGTCTGAAGAGGCTCCCGGAGGAAGGCTGTCCCAGCTGAGGACAGGGAGGGGAGGGTACACCAGGCAGAAGCACTGACATCAGGTTGTGACCGGCCTAGGAGGTCATGCTTAGAAGTTCAGGTGGTTGGGCCTGGGACGCGGAGAAAAGGGAATGGCCAGAGATGACCAGCAGGGAGAGCCTGCTGTCCCCGGGGCAGAGGGGTCACCAGCAGCCCATGTAGCCCATCCCGGACCCAGCACCCCCGAGGGACGGACCTGTGTTGGAAATGATGGGAAGTCCCCGAGTTGGCGGGAGAAAGGCCTTTTTTAAAAAAAAATTATTTTTATTGATTTCAGAGAGGAAGGGAGAGGGAGAGACAGAAACATCAATGATGAGAGAGAATCACTGATCAGCTGCCTCCTGCACGCCCCCTCCACTGGGGATCGAGTCTGCAACCCAGGCATGTACCCCCGGCCAGAATCGAACCTGGGACCCTCCAGTCTGCAGGCCAACGCTCTATCCACTGAGCCAAACCGGCCAGGGCGAGAAAGGCCTTTCATCCAGCGCTGATGCTGCCGGGAGAAGCCATGGCAACAAGAGCGGTGGCACTAGCTGATGTGTGCTGAGCACTGCTCTGTGCAAGGTGCTTTGCTATGTGCTTCACGTGTTTTAATTTACTCGACTCTTACCACTGGTGAGATAAGTGTTATTCTTGTACCTCTTTCACAAAGGGGAAACTGGGGTACAGAAAAGGTGCCGTGCCCAGGCTCACCCAATGGGAGAAGCTGAGCTGGCACAGAGGCAGGGTGCCAGGCTCGCAAGTGCTCCCTGTGGAGTCCATTGTCTCACCCGCTCATGCACACCCAGCAGTCCCTGCGGGCTCGTTGTTAACGAGCCTTCTGGATAAGCCCCCTGGGCCTGAGTGGGAGGGAGGAAGGCCGGGCACAGAGAGAGGAAGGTGGCAATCTGCCAACACAGTTGGGCAGCTTCCCGGGAGGTGCTAGTGGAGTGGCAAGGGGCCTGGAGAGCAAGAGAACGGAGGACCGGGGACTGGCCACCCGGAGGGTACGGAGGGGAAAGCATGCGATGGGGGAGGTGACGTGCAGCCCCCCTCTCAGTCACAGGCCTGAGATTGGCTCCTGAGGACCAGAGGATCACAGGAGACCGGGGACCCCCAGCCTGCCGTCTCCTTGCCAAGGGTTCCCGGCACATTCCAGTGGGCAAAGGCCAGGCCAGGAACAGCCTCCTCCACCCCCACCCCAGTTTCACGGGATTTTCACAACGCCGGCCGGCACTGGAGTCATTACAAATGGGGGACTGAGGGCAGAGAGGGGCTGTGGCTTCCAGGGGCGGCCTGGAGCCAGGCCAGAGCCAGGAGTGAGGACACACCCATAAACTGGAGCCAGAGAGGCAAGGTCCCAGGTCCTCTTTCCCACCTGTGTCCCCGCTCTCAGTTCGGTACTGGCACCCCCATTCAAGCCCATCCTCTCCGAGCGCAGAGTGAGTGTGCTCAAAACCACTGATCCCATCTCTCCCTTGTTGAAACACCGCCCTCCTTCACCAGCTCACCAGGCCCATCCTAGCCTGACCCCCCCCCAAAAAAAAATAACCTTTCAGCTACACCTCCATTGTCCCCCAGCCATACCGGGGTGCCCACCATTCTCTGGAAAGCTGAATTTCATCAGCCAGTGGTTGGACACAATGAAATCTCATAAAAAATTAAATGAAAGGTTATATAAAGTATATAAACTGACCATTAAACCAATTATATCAACAACAAAGGTAATAAACGCTCATAATTCATTATTTTCTAATTAACTTAGTAGGTTTTACTATTATTTATATTTCTATTTTTTATTTTTTTTAAATATATTTTATTGACTTTTCACAGAGAGGAAGAGAGAAATAGAGAGTTAGAAACATTGATGAGAGAGAATCATCGATCAGCTGCCTCTTGCACACCCGCTATTGGGGATGTGCCGGCAATCAAGGTACATGCCCTTGTCCGGAATCAAACCCGGGACCTTTCAGTCCGCAGACCAACTCTCTATCCACTGAGCCAAACCGGTCCCGGCTATCTCTATTGTGTCTGGTGGAGATCTTATGGAACAGTGCGCTACTTACACACATCTCACGCCAACAGTGTCCAGTGACCTTTCACTGGTAACATGCGCTCAGCCATGATGGGAGTGGTTATATGACATCACCAAACCCTGCAGGTCAGAGGTTGACTTACTGTTTTGTTGTTCACCAGGGATCAACCAACTGAAGTATGGTAGCAAGCACACTTAGGTGAAAACTGCAGTTTGAATTTCAACCCCGCTATTCTGGCTGCTGCACTCGCTGACTTGCTTAAACAATAGGGTAGCTGCCTTGGCTTCCAGGTGGAGACCTGGAGGCTGAGGCAATTCTCCTGAGCCTGTGGACCGGAACCACAGGAGATGGATTCCCACAGACTCAGATAACCTTTAGAGATTACTGACTCTGCTTGATGCTGCTCCTGTAAAAATTGCTTTCACAAGATAGGGCCACATTCCAGCGTCCAGCAGGATGTGGCTGGGAACAACCCTGTGGGCTGTTCCCATGTGTGTTCCCAGCCTTTAGAATTTAGAATTTAGAACAAAGGAAAATTTCTGTGGTTGAGACCTTTAACAGGACTGCCTACACCTGGCGCGGTCGTGAGTGTGCACTCCACCTGCATGTGGTGCTCTCGCGGCCGTCCTGGCCAGCTCAGTAAAGCCTTGCCTGCTTTTTTTAAATCAGTTAGTAGCCTCCAGTGGTCTTATTTGTGACTCCAGGGTTCAACCCCACAACACCAACTATAAGCCAAACCAGACCCACCACCTGTTTGTTTGTTGTTGTTGTTTTAAATATATTTTATTGATTTTTTACAGAGAGGAAAAGAGAGGGATACCGTGTTTCCCCGAAAATAAGACATCCTCCAAAAATAAGACCTAGCGCATAGAAGGATAAGACATCCCCTGAAAATAAGACCTAGCGCATCTTTGGGAGCAAAAATTAATATAAGACACTGTCTTATTTTCGCGGAAACAGGGTAGTTAGAAACATCGATCAGCTGCCTCCTGCACACCCCCTAATGGGGATGTGCCTGCAACCAAGGTACATGCCCTTGACCGGAATCGAACCCAGGACCTTCCAGTCCATGGGCCGATGCTCTATCCACTGAGCCAAACCGGCTTCGGCCCACCACCTGTTTTCAATAAAGATTTATTGGAACACAGCCACACTCACTTATTTACTTATTGTCCTGAGGTATTTTGTACTACAAAAGCCTAAACTATTTACTCTTTGGCCCCTCAGGAGAAAAGGTTGTTCCTCATTAACAAAAACAAAAATATCAGCCAACACGCACTAATCAGAATTACGCATGGAGAAGTGGGTGCTAACCACTTCCCCACATATCACTGCCTGAGGTGCTGGGCCCGACACCTTCCGGCAGAGAGTGGATGTTCCTAACTCTCTATCCCTCTCCCTTCCTCTCTGTAAAAAAAATCAGAGAAGAAGGGAGAGGGATAGAGAGTTAGAAACATCGATCAGCTGTCAAGGTACATGCCCTTGACTGACGCTCTATCCACTGAGCCACCGATTAGGGCAATTTTTATGTCAAATAATTTAAAGTTATTGTGTCAGTCTGGCTGGCGTGGCTCAGGGGTTGAACATCTACCTATGAACCAGGAGGTCAAGGTTTGATTCCTGGTCAGGGCACCATTGTGCGGTGTGCAGGAGGCAGCCAGTCATCACTGATGTTTCTAGCTCTCCCTCTCCCTTCCTCTCTGAAATCAATTTAAAAAAAAAATTTTTTTAAAGAAAGTTACTGTTTTGGCCAGGAGTTGATCAGAGAAACAAAGTTACCTGGAGTTGTTGTATATGGTAAACATGTATCATAGGGGTAAGACCCAACATAATTACGAGAGCTGACCATATGAGACTGTTGTCTTTTTGGTTGGTGCTGGAGCCGGAAGCAGCAGGCAGACAGTTGGGATGAAGGAGGGGTGAGGGAAGCAGGAACACACTGGCACCTGCGAGGAGCAGCTTGCACCCACAGGAGGGACCAGAAGCTACATCCATCTCGTGCTATATCCGAGCCTCCAACTTTGATGACCTAGGACACGTGTCAAACACAAGGCCCGCGGGCCAAATCCGTCCCGCCAGGCCTTGCAATGTGGCCCGCACCGCGCTGTCATCACTGCACTCCGCTGCGTTTCCATCACAATGACAGTTTATGACTGTTCAGTAAACCATTCGGCCCGCGATTTAGGCTGGATTTTAGATTTTGGCCCCTTCTCTGATTGAGTTCGACACCCCTAACCTAGGAGGAGCTGGGAGGGAGTGGAACAGACACTGGAACAGGGGTGACAGGAACTGGGGGGACTGGTGGAAGCTGGGGGAGCGGGGGCCCAGCTGCTGCCCCACGCCATCGGGGTGAGCTCAAAAGTTAGGGTCCCCATGAGCAAGCTGCCACGGCTTCTGGGGGCCCCGCACCAACCTTCCTGGCGGAAAAGGACACAACTCCGCTTCACTCCTGCTTCCCTACTACTCGGCAAGGCTTGCACAAGATGTCACCGGGGGCCTGGCTAAGTCAGTACTGCCGGGAAGAGAATTCTGGGAAACATAGTTTCCGTTTAGCTAAAATGACACCGTGCAAACCCCCTGCAGCTTCCATAATATTCAACTTGAATATTATGGCCGAGGACACCAATGAGCATCAGAGACGTTCAGGGATTAAAGCCCACATTCCTGAGGCCCTCGGGTCTGTGCCGTGGTTTTTCCCCCATCCCAGGATTTATTGTGAATTTATTGTACTCAGCAGCCGGCAGAACCTTCCCCAATGGAGACCCTGGCACTGTCCTCCCTCTCCTGCCAAGTTACACACCAAAAGCCATGCCACGACCTGCAGAAACTATAACGCCCCTTCCTGCAGGCGAAAAAGGAACCTCAATGATGCAGGGATGCCAGCCACAACTGCAATTCTAGGTTTGACATCTTCACCGGAGAAAATCAGTCTGAACCCCAGCAACTGGCCTGTGGCTATTGAACTCGTGTTTTCCCTTACATTCCCATGAGTGTGGGAAATTGCTGTTTGCATTTACATAGAGGGAAAACAGCGGGCCTTCACTGTCCTGCCCCGGGTTTTGCCATTCTGCAAACCGCAAGGTTCAGAGTCATGATAGTCTTTTTTCTTTTACTTTCTTTTTTTTTCTTTTTAAATATATTCTATTGATTTTTCACAGAGAGGAAGGGAGAGGGATAGAAAGCTAGAAACATTGATCAGAGAGAAACATCTGCCTCCTGCACACCCCCTCCTGGGGATGTGCCCGCAACCAAGGCACATGCCCTTGACTGGAATCGAACCCAGGACCTTTCAGTCTGCAGGCCGACGCTCTATCCACTGAGCCAAACCGGTTTCGGCCAGAGTCCTGATAGTCTTAATAACACAGAGAACACGATGCTGGTGCATTGGATTGATGCCATTATGCTAACTGAGCTCTGTGAACAGAAAACAGCAGCATCTTAGGTGCCTTAGACAGATTGTGCCAACGTCAGCGATGAGCCCTGTGGAAGTTAAAGGATCTGCCGTATCAGGAAAGTCTAGGGGACCAGATCATTGGGAATGTCAGATATCTTCTTTTTTTTTTTTTTAATTTTTATTGATTTCAGAGAGGACGAGAGAGGGAAATAGAGATATAGAAACATCAATGATGAGAGAGGATCATCGATCAGGTGCCTCTTGCACACCTACACTGGGGATCAAACCCGCAACCCGGAATTGAACTGTGACCTCCTGGGAATTGAACTGTGACCTCCTGGTTCATGGGGTCGATGATCAACCCCTGAGCCATGCCAGCGGGCTGTCTGATACCTTCCGATGTGAGAGACACGAGACGCTGTCCCCTGTGCCATCCACCATAAATAGGAGCCACGTGTGGTATGTCTTCTGGGCTTGGAAGCCAACATACGTCACCCTTAGACAAGGTGCTTTGACTCACTCACCGGGTCACCTATAAATCCGACAGTGTTAGCTCTGGGTCTGAAACACGGCTCTTCCCAAGCCCAGCCGTGAGCAAGCTGCCCTGCACTTGGCCGTGACGCCTGGCAGGTCCGCGTGCCTGACTCAGGTGTCAGCAGAGATGCCACGTGGTGCCTCTGGCACGTCCCGAGAGGAGCATCAGAGCCGTGCCCCTCGCAGCTGTGGCTGCGCTGGCCGCTGCCAACGCTCCTCCGCACTCCGGAAAGCAGCTGCTGGCTGGTTCGGAGGCTTGATAAAGACCGAATGCCAGCTTTACGGACACCCAGGGATTATCGGGCCCAGATGTCCTTCATGAGCTGAGTGTTCTCCGAGCCACCGGGTCCTGAACTTGGGTTTGCACAGCTGCGTCACACTGCAAACTGGAAGGGCGTGTGCCATGCCGGGCCCGAGCACATCCAGAGGCACAATGAGCGGCCAGGCAGGTGCCGGGAGGCCCATGGCATTTCCTCTATGGCTTCCCTTCCTCCCCCTTAGTTTAAGCTCCGTAGCTTCAAGGGGAAGAGGAAGGACAGGTCTGATGTGTGGAAGGCTGTGCACAGGAAGCCAGTGCCAGCCAGAGTGGACAGCTTCTGTGGACAGCCTATTTGGAGGGATTCCCGGAGGATGGCGGGGAAGGAAAGAAAAATCTCCCCGGTGGGCAGGACGACAGGCAGGACAGGCGCGGCCCCCGTGATGCGGAGGAGAGGAGGCCTGTGGTGCGGACAGCATCTAAAGGGCTGGCCGTCTGCGGAGGCTTAGGAAGAGCACAGCGGGGAGCCTGAGGGCGTGAGAGTCCAGGAGAGAGGGCTGTGGCTTCCGAACATGCTCACAGCCGGGGAGATAGCTGTGCCCCGTGGAAATGCCCATCGGGAAGCGCTCGGTGGGGGAGCCCTCACGAGATAAAATGGCCGGTCCTATAGATGCCATCCGGACGGGCAAACCCACAGGATGTCCGTCTGTGAGCGGAGGTGTCTTTGCTCTGGGTCCAGCTTTGCCATTGCCCCGATGGCTCACGTTGGACCATTCCCCTCCCTTTTCTCGGCCCTGGTTTCCTAATTTTGCAACGAAGGGTTTAGACACAATGATCTTTGGCTCTGAACGACCATAGAGCCCGGTGGGAGGCATCGGAGAATGGGGCCGGGGAGGGGCCCTGCTGGCGACGTCACAGAGGGGAGAGTTCTGGGGAAGAGTCCGGCTCTCCCGGCAACCCCGTGGCCACAGCGAGGTGCGCGGGACAGTCCAGGCAGGATCCTGCTGGGCTGTGTCTTGAGCTCTTCGTGTTCAAGGGTTCCCAGCTCTTCAGAGTCACTGATCAACCTTCGATGGCGGGAGAGGCTCCAAACGAGACAGACGCCAGTAATTTGAATACGCTCTCTCCCCGCAGCCCACCAGCCCCACACCTCACACCAGGTCATAGAAGAGCCCACCACCACGGTGAATCTCACCCCCGTGGCGAGTCGCAAGACTCCCCTGACTATGCCCTCTCCCGCCTCTCCCCCCAGCCCTCCACATCCTTTGACCTGTCCGGGATTGTAACTCCTAGCACCGTCCCCTCCCACCTCACCTATGAGAAGATACCCATTCTCGAGGAGCACGGCCACGGCGGCAGGAGGCATCGCGGCAGGCCCCGCCAAAGGTGGCCCCGCCTCCGCGGCGAGCCTTTCCTCTCTGCAGAGTACTTCCAAGACAGTGAGTCAGGGAGTACTGAGCCAGGAGGGCCCGGGCGCCCCGATGCTGACGGCCACAGCAAGCACCACCGTCATCCAACCCACCACCGCAGACGGCCTCCTCGCCCCGGGGAAAGCTCTTCCCACCGCGGCCTGTCTCACTCCCCCAGTGAGCTCCGCCACAGCCAGCAGGGGGAGCACCAGCACGGCCACCATCGCCACCACGGCAAGCACCGCCGCCGGGAGCACCACTACGGGGAGTACCCTCGCGTCAGCTCCAGAGACACAGCCGGCAGCATGGCCAGAGCCAGCTTAGTCTTCCAACCCAGCGTGGCACGCAGGCCGAGCGTGCCCGTTAGCTTGATGCGTTCCCGCACTACAGTCCAATCATCTGCCAGCAAAGTGCATCCTCTGGAATTCTTCTCTAAGACCTCGGATAGCTCGCCTGAAGAAGAGCAAGATCAGCCAAGCAGTGAGTCTTTGCCCACCCCCACCGCCCCCGTTCCAACTCCTGGGCTGGGCGGCGGGTCTGACGCAGGCCCTGCACCAGTCCTGCACCGATCATGAGGCGTGACTCTCACCTGCAGGTGCTTCCCTTTGGCTGTTCACTTACCCAACCTTTTCCTGGTAGAACCAGGCGCCTCTCTGGGGTGTCAGTGGTGTGTCCACTCAGTCACTGCTTTGTGCATTTGCCGTTCACTGGTCCAACATTTCCTCTTATCTCCATGGGTCCCTGCACCAGCTGGGCCCTGACAGCACAGGGAAGACCAGCCCTCAAGGGGCTCCCAGGCTGGGGGTGGTCAGAACCAACCAACCAACCAACCAACCCGCCCACCCAGATCGCCCAGTGACGGAGCCCTACCCTTCCTGTCAGAACATCAGTGGACTCACCTGTCCCTATTTCCCACACTAAGCCAGGAGCTTCCGGGAGCAGTGCCTGAGTGAGAGCCATTCGAGGGCAGGGCCTGGCTGTTCATGCGCGACCCCCCCAAACTTGGCCCCTAGTAGCTCAGTAAACATGGCAACAGCCTCGCAAGCAAGCAGAGGGGGTTGGATGTCTCACGGAGGGGCTGGGGGAAGCAGCCAGAGGAGGCGCTTCAGCAGAATCTCAAAGGGAGAGGAGGCTGGGGCGGCACGGAGGAGTGGGTTTTCCACACGGCAGTTGCCATGTGCGTAAAGAAAGGCAGATGGTGGGAACAGGAGCCCTCAAAGCGTGCTCAAGCAGACCCCAAACCCCACGCAGGCTGGCCTCGGCTGTGGAAAGAGCCGGGATCCACACACAGAGGCCCCTTCGTGAGCGGGTGGCAGGCAAGCGGACAGGCATGAAGATGAACCCCAACCCAGCTGACAGGCGGCCTGGGACCCCAAAGCCCCTCCTCACAGACCTGCCTTTCAGGCTCCCTTGCAGCCAACAAGACCTCGCGGCTCCACAAGAAGGCGCGCAGCGGGACCGTGTGCAGTAAGCTGTGCGAAAACTGCTGCTCCCTCTTTCACGGGCTCCGGAGGATGCTCAGGGTCCTGACCGAGTCCCTGTTCTTCGACGCCTTCATCTTCATCGTCGTCTGCCTCAACATCGTCATGCTGGTGGCCCAGACCTTCGCGATCGTCGAGGTCCGGGGCGGTAAGAGCCGGGAGCCCTGCTCAGGTGGAGAGGGCTGTGGACGGTGTTTCAGACCTCCTGTCGGCCTGGCCCCGGGCCCGCTGGCTTCATCTGAATCAGCTGGCTTGCCAAAACCTGTTTGGCTCAGTGGATAGAGCATCAGTCTGCGGACTGAAAGGTCCCGGGTTCAATTCCGGTCAAAGGCGTGTACCTTGGTTGTAGGCACATCCCCAGTGGGGGGGGAGGGGGGCGGTGCAGGAGGCAGCTGATCGATGTTTCTCTCTCATCGATGTTTCTAGCTCTCTATCCCTCTCCCTTCCTCTCTGTAAAAAAGCAATGAAATATATTTAAATCACCTGGCTTGGTCCTCACCCCTGGGAAGCAGACGACTTTGCCCAGTATCAGTCAAGAGGCTCAGAGAGAGAGAGAGCTGAGGTCGGCTAGGCAGCCAGGGACAGAAAGGCCAGCGAAACCAGAGGACTGCTGTTTGTGGCCACGGCCACCAGAGGGCGCATTTGCTCTAACTGTGCTTTGCTGGGACGCGTGGTGGGAACCCCGTGGGCTAGAAGGGTTTCCCTGCAGGGGTGAGAGGGGAAACCTGAGAAGGCAGCCCTTAAAACCCTGGGGAGCAGGGTGAAGGAAAGGGCACGAGCTAAAGAGAGAAGTAGAACGGCTGATGGTTCTTGCACGGTCACCGGTTTGGGCTCCGTTTTAAGCATTCGACCGTGTTCAATGCCTTCCGTGCTCATGAAAAGTATCGGCAGGCTGTCATTATCCCCATTTCACAGACAGGAAAACTGAGGCACACAGCAGTCAGCACACACAGCTCTCCCTCAATGGCTGTGGGTAAGGTTCCCGTGGGGAGGAGGGGGAGAGGGGCCGGGGCTGCCGGCGACGGCCCTGAGCAAGCCCCGCGGCCCCCGCAGAGTGGTACTTCATGGTCTTCGACTGCATCTTCCTCTCCATCTACGTGGTGGAAGCTCTGCTCAAGATCATCAGCATGGGCTTCGACTACTTTTATGACGCCTGGAACAATCTGGGTGTGTAGAGACGGGGGGTGTGTGTGTGAGGGGGCCACTGAGCTGCCCTGGGGAGCTGCGGGCGGGAGGGCCGGGCGGGGTGTCGGCGGGGCGGCTGTGGGCCTGGGCCGGACCGGGCAGGAGCCGGCACGCTCAGGGGCCTGTGTCCTCAGACTTCTTCATCATGATCATGGCCGTGCTGGAGTTCACACTCGTGCAGTTCAACTCCCGCTCGCTGAAGCGCACCGTCTACAACCCCAACTTCTTCCGCATCTTCAAGGTCTTCAAGAGCCTGCGGGCCCTGCGGGCCATCCGCGTCCTGCGGCGGCTCAGGTCAGCGGGCCACAGCGCCCTCCGGAGGACGGGACGGGCCTGGGCTCCCGGGCGGTGACCTGCTGCAGGGATGGGGCGGGGCTGCAGGCTCCAGCCAGCTTCCCGGAAGCCTCCCGCGGGTTCAATCTCTTCCTTCCCCAGAGAGGGGCTGGGCTCTGCCGAGTCCGGCCAGCCAGGGGCTCCTGGCACAGATCCACCGCCCCTGCCTCAGCCTCCCTTTCTCCCTCTGCCCAGCATCCTGGTCAGCCTCCAGGAAGTGACCGGGACCCTGGTGCGGTCCATGCCGTCCATCACCGCCATCCTGGTCCTCATGTTCACCTGCCTCTGTATCCTGTGCTGTGGGCTGGGTGGGCACCCGCGGTGCTGTGGGGGAGGGTGGGGGCAGAACCGGGGGCAGGAACCGGGGGAGGAACCAGGGCGGAGGCCCCCTGAGCCCGGTTTGGCCCTGAACCTCCAGTCCTCTTCTCGGTGGTGCTCCGGGGACTGTTCAGCCAGTCTGACCCCAATCGCTTCCAGAACATCTTCACCACCCTCTTCACCCTCTTCACCTTGCTGACGCTGGACGACTGGTCCCTGATCTACCTGGACAGCCGGGCCAACGGTGGGCGGGCCCCAGGCTGGGCGCTGGCGGAGGCCGGCTGGGTGGGCAGACCCCGAGGGCTGGTGACCCCATCTCTGAAGGGGGGCGCCGGATGCTTGCTGACGGCAAGGAAGTCACAGCTCCAACCCCCCCTCCCAGGCGCCTGGTCCATCATCCCCATCCTCATGGTTTACATCGTCATCCAGTACTTCATCTTCCTCAAGTGAGGGCGCTGCCCGCTCCGCTCCCCGGCTTTACCCCTCCCCCGCCTAACCCGGGGGGACCCCTGCCCAGCCCTCTCACCCGGAGAAGGCGAGAAGGCGCTGCCTCCCCTCCAGCCTCCTCCTCTGTCCCCCTCCAGCCTGGTGATTGCCGTCCTGGTGGACAACTTCCAGATGGCGCTGCTCCGGGGCCTGGAGAAAGTGAAGCAGGAGGTGCGGAGGGGAGGCCCTGGGGAGTGGGGGGGGGGGCGTCGGAGAAACATGAGGAGGAGGGCGGAGGGCGGAGGGCGCAGGCGTGGCGCCCACAGCACCCCCTCTTCTTCCCAGAGGGCCGCCCAGTTCCAGGAGAAGCTGCTGGCGGAGTCTCTGATGATGCTCAGCGAGGAAGGTACGGCCCTCCCCTCCCGGTCAGACCAGATGCCAGGCGCCAGGGAAACGTGCAAAGCTTAGACCAGCCTCCGAAGCCAGTTAAACTGAGAGCCAATTCTTGCAAGTCTGTGGCCGTGGCGGTGGCCTCAGCGGCCGGAGGGTTTTGTCAGGGTCGGACACACGCTTGTCCAGAGGCTCTGGGTGCGGCAATTTTGTCTGGAATCTGAGCTCCAGAACCCCGCTCTTTAGGGCATCACCGCCAGGGGACCGAGGGTCCTGAGGGGCCACCTGCCTGCTCCATCAGGGGCAGACACTCCGGGAAAGAGACGAAGCAAAAAGAGAAATCACTTAGCAAACGGAGAGCGCAGGGGCTCCCAGGAGCGGCTGGACCCAGGCCTCGCTCGGCGGTCAGGACCTGGTCTCCGCCCGTCGCTCTGCTCCTCGGCTGCTCAGAGCGGCTCCCGCTTCGTGGTGGGAAAGTGGCCACGCACAACTCCCTCTCACACCCTCGGCTCGGCACCTCCAGCTTCCCTTCCCGCAGAGCCCTCTCCTCCGGGAGCTCCAGTGGCCGCCCGCCGGCCTCTTCCTGAGCCATCCCTGTGGCCAGGACAGGCTGTTCGGAGCGGTCAGGCCTGAGTCCTAACAAACAACATGGCCGCCCTCTCCCGCCTGGGGAAGTGGTTTCCCTGAGGGCCTCCTCGTCAGCCCCGTTGGAAAAGCTCCGTGACCCCCGGGCCCCTCCGCCCCTGACCCCCTCTCTCCCTGCGCCAGAGCCCCGAGAGGCGGTGAGCGACCACACCACCCAGAGGCTCCTCATCGAGAAGAAGTTTGGGACCATGACCCCACAGTAAGGGCCCGGGGAGGGAGGCCTGGGCTGACGGCAGGGAGCGTGGTGGCCCCTCTGAGGACACGGACGGGACACGAACAGGACACCTGTGCCCGGGGGCCCTGCCTTCAGAGCCGGCGGGCCGTGGAGGGAGGGGGCCTTCAGCTAAGTGGGGGGTGGGGGTGGGGGCCAGGGAGCAGGCTGCTGGCACTACTCCTTCCTGCCGACTGGCGTGCTGAGCGGGAAGGACGGCGGGGCCGGGCTGTGCCCGGGGCTGGAGACAGTGGCACAGACTCCCGCCGCCCGGCTCTCAGGCCTGGCTCCGGAGAGCCTTCTCTCTGAGACTGGGCCTCCCCCACCTCCCCCAGCCCGGCTCCGAAGCAGCGGGCAGGTGCCTGCCCCCGCCCCCTCCGGCCTCCTCAGCCACCACAGAGCCCACGTACCAAAGCCTCCGGGCCCGAGCCTCGGCCGGCCCCGCTCGCAGAGTCATCGCCGCCCGGCCACCCCCTCACACCCTCGCTTCACCCACAGTCTCCCGAGCTGAGCACCACGTCTGCACCTCTGGGCCTTTGCCCACACTGTTCTCTCTCCTGGAATGCTCTCCGGCTGCCAGGCCAGGCTCAGGTGCCCAGAGTTGGGGGAGCGGAGTGCCAGTCCTGCGCCCTTCACCCTGGCCCTCCGCTCCCTCCGCGCCCGGCTCCTCGGCCCCGAGCCCAGCCTGGGCCCCGGGTGCCTCCGCCGTGCCCCCCGGGAACTCGTGGCCCCACATTCCTCCCCACAGCCCGCCGCCAGCGTCATCAGATCACGTCCCCTCTTTTATTAGAGCCGTGCCGGCTTTTCCTTCTTCCTCTGGTGCTGAAACCCTACGAGGGCTCCTGCCTCCCTGAGGACAAGGCCCGGCACCTGGCTTGGACCTTGCGGGGCTGTCCCCACCTCCGGCCCCTCCGTTCCCGGAGCCGCCTGCCCCGCGGCCTGCCCGCCCCAGCCTGCGCCCTGCTCCTCTGGCTGAGCCTGGCAGACCATCCCCTCTTTCAGACTCAGCTCAGGGCACCCCTCTGTGAGCCCTTCCTCACCCCCCTTTCCTCCCACCCCCCACCCCCCGCCTCTGTCCGCACACACTCACCAGTCTGCCTCCTGGCTCCCGCGGACTGGCCTCCCGGAGGCAGGGCTGTCTTGTTGGGTCTGTGTGCTCGGAGCGAGCGCCGTGCAGGGTAACTGGTTATCTGGCGCGGCTGTGTGACCAGGCGGGCGTGGGGCGTTATGCGTGGGCAGCAGGCTGGGTGCCCGGGTGGGGGTTTAGGTGGCTGATGGACGGCACAGCGTGGCGAAGGGGGGTTCAGGGCAGAGCGGGTGGATGGAGGGGGAGGTCAGTGAGTGAGTGGGGGTGATCGATGGCGAGGGGATGCTAGGTGATGGGAGGAGGGTGGAGGGTCGGAAGGGCACACAGTTAACACCTCTGTGGCACAGGCAGGCTGGGGGGTGGGACATGGGGTTTGGAGTGCTGTGAGGGGGGGACGGAGGGAGGAGCCATCTGGTCGAGACCGGTTTGACTCAATGGATAGAGCATCGGCTTGGGGACTGAAGGGTCCCGGGTTCGATTCCGGTCAAGGGCATGTGCCTTGGTTGCGGGCATATCCCCAGTAGAGAGTGTGCAAGAGGCAGCTGATCGATGACTCTCTCTCGTCGATGTTTCTGACTCTCTATCTCTCTCCCTTCCTCTCTGTACAAAATCAATAAAATATATTTAAAAAAAAAAAAAAAAAAAAAAGAAGAGCCATCTGGCCTCGCTAGTGTGGCTCCGTGGTTGAGCATTGACCTATAAACCGGGAGGTCACGACTTCTCCCAGCCAGGGCACACGCTCAGGCTGCTGACTCCGTCTCTATCTCCAGGAGGGGGTGTGCAGGAGGCAGCCAATCAATGACCCTCTCTCATCACTGATATCCTCTCTCTCTCTCCCTCTCCCTTCTCTCTGAGATCAGTAAAAGGTATACAATGGACAGGAAGAGCTGTCTGGGGGCTCAGGGGGCCAGAAGGTCCAGCCAGGCGGGTTGGCCAGGACTCACCTCCGCCCCCCGCCCCCCCCCACCCCCACCAGGCAACAGGAGCTCCTGTTCCACTTCCTGCAGCTGGCCGCGGGCGTGGAGCACTACCAGCAGAAGTTCCGCTCCCAGGCGTCCGTCATCGACGAGATCGTGGACACTGCGTTTGAGGTGAACTGGCAGGACCGGGGAGGAGGGGCCAGGGGTGAGGTGATGCTGGAAGGCGGGGGGCGGGAGGGGGCACTGTGCCTAGAAGTAGCCCTAATAGCAGTCCCAAGGGCGTTGGAAAAGGCAGAGGCTGGCAGCTCAGACCCCCCCCATCCCCCCCAGGCTGGCGAGGAGGACTTCAGGAAATGACCCGGGACAGGGACGGCGGACAGACCTCAGCCTCCGCAGGCTGCCCCCTGGGGGACGGGACAGGCCCAGGCCTGCGGGAATGATTGTCAGGCCTGCAGAGCTGGACCCCAACAGAGTTTTAAGCCCCAGCAGGCTCCGTGTCCTCATCGGCACGAGGCCGGAGAGCTGTGTGCGCACGTGAGCGTGCACATGCGAGTGTGCGCGAGTTACATGTGAAAGGTGCTGCTCGTGGGGGGCCTGGGGGTCGGCGGCAGCCAGGGGGTGGCCGGAGGGCGGCCGGGCTCAGTGCCGAGGCAGAGCGGGGCCTCTGCGCCGGGCGGAAGGCCTTCCTGGCCCCGGAGGCAGGAGACAGGAGCTGGAGGAGCCCCTGTGTCAGGATGGGGGGCCCAGAGGCTCAGAGCCCAGGCATTCAGGCCTCCAGCGCCCCGAGCGTCCACCGGGGGGCCATCATGAGCCCAGAGGTCCCAGTGCTGGCCCTGCCGGGTGCGGTGCGGGTGCAGGTACGGGTGCAGGTGCGGGAGACCTACACTGAGGGCAGTGCGAGCCGCACCCTGGCCCTGAAGAGCCAGAGGAGGGCTCCTCCACACCCACAGCACCTCCTCTGGTCCAGTGGCACCACCACGCGGACAGCTGGGGGGGTCAGACGGAGGGTGACAGCTCTGCACCAAACCTGTGCCTCCCAGCCTGAAGCCTCCAGGCCCCCCCTCCGGGCCTGGCCCAGGGCGCCGGCTGGCTCGGGGCCAGGACGGGGCTGGGCAGAGGAGGTGCCGTCTGGGGTTTGCGCACAGATTCCAGGACGGACAGGCCACCTGGCAGATACCTCCTGGCCTCGTCTCACTCCACCACCTCACACATTCATTCAACAAGCATTTCCGGCCGCGGGCCCTGCGCCAGCCCCGCTGGAAGCTCCTGCTCGGCGGCACTGGGAGCCGTCCCAGCAGCGGCCCGCCCCCGCCCCGGGCGGTCTGAGCCGCCGCTGGAGCAGAAGCAGCACCCTAACCCGTCAGACCCAGCCCCCGGCCCTCAGCCTCCCTGTGGAGGGCACACCTGCCTACCCCTCCTCGCCCCGCCTCTGAGCCGGGGAGAGGCAGGGCCGGGAGCGGGGACAGCTCCTCACTGGTCCCAGCACCCAGGAGGGCCAGGCAGGCCCAGCAGGGAGAGCCTGGCCTGGGGGCTCCCAGCCACTGCCCTGGCTGCCTGGGCCGCTGGTGCCCACAGCCGGTGCGCCCAAGGCTCAGCCAGGGCCGGTCCTGTCCCCGGCGTGGGTGTGGACAGCTCTGAACACACGGGTCTCAGGCTGTGCGCGGGTCCGTGTTCACTCCGGCTGCCAGGTGGTGTGTGGTATTCTGGATCTGTGTGTGTGTCCAGAACACCGAGGGCTGTTTGGGTTTCCCTGTCTGGTGTGTGTGTGTGTGTGTGTGTGTGAAGCATGCATTGCAGCTGCAAATTCAGGTGTGCATGAAATATTGCAACTCTGTCTCTTTACACCGATCCGCCCCTCATCCCTCCTGGAGGCAGACTTCCCCTCAGCCCCCCGGAGGTCCTGGGCCAGCCCCTTCCCGGACCCTGCTCGGGGCCCCGCACCATGTGTGCTTGGGCGTCACTGCCCGCCTCCCGGGCCCCAGCGGCAGCCTGGGCCGGCTGGCTTCCCCGCCCCCCCATGCCACCCAGGGGGCTGAGAGCGAGGAGAGCTCCCCCCCCCACCCCCTCCTGTGGCTTCGAGAATCTGTGTCTGTTCCTCTGTGTCTGCGATGCTGGGTGTGTGGAGGACTCCAGATTGGGCGCTAACCCCGTACCCCTGGGCTCTGTGTGGGCCGGGACAGCAGCTCAGCGGGGAGGGGGGCTGCCCGGAGCGGGAGCGGAAGGCTGGAGGGGGCGGGAAGCACTCGGAAGAGACGGACGGAGAAGCAGTGAGCAGTTTATTGTGGCCCGAAGCGCCCTCCACCAGCGGCCCCTCCGTGGCCGCGCCTACGCCGGCACGCAGTGGTGCTTGAGGAGGCTGGAGGAGTTCTCCCAGGGCACCACCAGGATCTCAAAGTCGCAGCGCAGCTTCTGCAGATGGAGGGGGGGGGGGGTGTGAGCCTGGCCCAGGCCTGCCGCCTCCCCTCAGTCAGTGCTGGCCCACCACGAGGGGCAGTCCCTGGCCCAGGAGTCAACAAAACTACACCCCAGATCTTTCTAGCCAACTCTCACTCCAGGGGGAACCCCCTTCTCCTCTGCACCCCACCCTGACCTGGCGCTGAGTCACCCAGAAGGCAGGGATGGGTTCAGCCCGACCTCAGTCTGGCCAGCCAGACCAGTTCAAGCTGGACAGCCTGAGGCCGGGGCTGGGGGCAGGGCGGGGGGCAGGCTCTTACTTCCTCCTGTGCCCCTGCGGACAGCGGGCAGGTGGTGAGGTCCATGCGGTCTCCGGTCACCGCACTCTTGCGGCAGGCTGTGCTCCCCATCTCCACCGTCAGGTAGTACTTGATGCCGGCCACCAACTGGACAGAGGCAGGGCCAGGTAAGCAGTGCCCGGACACTACCCCTCGCCCCTCGCCGCCACCCCCATCTCCCATTCCCTCCCTCTGGGCGCCCGCACCCTGGCCTGGGGGTTCGGACCTGGGGCAGGAGCCTCCGGGTGGGGGTCCCCGGGGAGAGACTGAGGCCCCGGCCAGGCAGGAGGCTGCCCAAGCGCACGCACCATCCTCATTTCCCCCCGCCTCGTCTCCCCACCGCCCTTCCCGATGGGCTGCCAGGAGAGGGACTGGGGTGAAGCCAGTGAGGCAGCTGTGTAAGGTCAGGGTTAGAGTCTATTTGAAATTCAGATATTTTGTTCCTTGTGAAATGTTGGGGCGTTAATTCGATTTTAAAAAATATATTGTTGAGCCGAAACCGGTTTGGCTCAGTGGATAGAGCGTCAGCCTGCGGACTCAAGGGTCCCGGGTTCGATTCCGGTCAAGGGCATGTACCTTGGTTGCGGGCACATCCCCAGTAGGGGGTGTGTAAGAGGCAACTGGTCGATGACTCTCATCGATGTTTCTAACTATCTCTCTCTCTTCCTCTCTGTAAAAAATCAATAAAATATATTAAAAAATATCCCGATTCGGACTCCTCCTCAACCTGGCGCCCGCCGGCCCACGCACCTGGCTCTGCGCGCGGAGGATGCGCGTGTCGCGGAAGTAGTAGAGGCTGTTGCTGCCCATGTTGTAGCTGGCCACGGCCGCCTGCGCCGCCTTCTGCACCTGCGGGTCGCTGGGCTTCAGGTCCGTCAGTCCGCCCACCAGGCGCTCGCCGGGCCGGGCCCGGGCGTCGCGGGGCAGCGCCAGGAGGCAGAAGGCGAGCAGGGCCAGGCCCAGCGCCGGCGGGAGCTGCGGACGCGCCATCGCCGTCGATGCCCGGCCCGGGGGCCGCGCCGCTTTTATGGGCTCCGGCTCCCCGAGGCCCCGCCCCGCCCCTGGCCCGCCCCGCCCCTGGCCCGCCCCGCCCCTGGCCCCGCCCCCGGCGCGGTGCGCGGGCTGGGGACGGGGGATCCCTGGGGCTGGCACTCTGGCCAGGCCCCTTTCAGCCCCAGCACACCTGCCCCCCAGGGCACACCCGCGCTGTGAGGGGAAGGGCAGGGCAGCCCCCCGCAGGAGGCCCATCCCGTGTGGCACACAGACAGCTCTGAGCAAGCTAGCCGGACCCGCTGGTAAACGGTGAACCCGAGCAGGCTGTCCCATCTTTGCTCTTAAACCCAACTGAGACCAAAGGCTGCGAACTGGCCAGGAGGGGGTCATGCCAGCTCTGCAGTGACTACCTGGGTGACTTTGGCAAGTCCCTGGAGCTCTGAGAGCCCGTGCCCTCGAAGGGACAATATCTTCGCAGGCTGTTCTGTTAATAAAGGCCCGAGACGGGGTCACCATGGGCAGCGGGCGTGTGCTGGAGGTCCCAGCAAGACCGGGCATAGAACTCTTGGGAGGAATCGTCTGATAATACATAAAAACAGGAAGTCACCGTTGAGCAGTCTGGGTTTTGTTGAGATTCTTCCTCCATGTTGTAGCCATCAGTACAGTTGCTGGGCGTTGCTGGGGGGGAAGCAGGCCTTTCGCCCTTAGGACACTAAGATTTGGTCAGTGCTTAGGGTCAAAGATCTTAATTGGATTTTGGAAGATAGTATGTGACAAACAGTTGGTGCTTAATAAGTGGTAACTATTAGAGTTAACCCTTGAATGACATAGGTTTGATCTGCATGAGTCTACTTACTAGTGGATGTTTTTCAATAAATACAGTAAATGTATTTTCTTATGATTTTCTTACCATGTTTTCTCAAGCTTATTTTAGTGTAAGAATATAGCACATAATATATATAAAAAACAAAATATGTGATAATGGGCTATTTATGTTAATGGCTTCTGGTCAATAGTGAGCTATTATTTGGGAAAGTCAAAGTCATATTCTTTTTTTATCTTTATTGTTGAAAATATTACATAGGTCCTCCTTTCCCCCCATTAACCTCTTCCAGCCCCCTCCCAGCCCCCCTCCCAGGCCCTCACCACCCCATAGTGTGTGTCCATGGGTTATGCATACATGCATACAAGGTCTTGGTTCATCTCTTCCCACCCACCCTCCCCTGCCTTCCCTCTGAGGTTCCACAGTCTGTTCATGTTTCTATGTCTCTGGGTCTATTTTTAAAAAATATATTTTATTGATTTTTTATAAAGAGGAAGAGAGAGGGATAGAGAGTTAGAAACATCGATGAGAGAGAATCATCAATCAGCTGCCTCTTGCACACCCTTCAGTGGGGATGTGCCCGCAACCAAGGTACCTGCCCTTGTCCGGAATCGAACCCGGGACCTTTCAGTCCGCAGGCCGATGCTCTATCCACTGAGCCAAACCCGTTTCGGCTGGTCTATTTTTGATCATCAGTTTATTTGCTTCATTAGATTCCACATGAGTGAGATCATACGATACTTATCTTTCTCTGACTGGCTTATTTCGCTCAGCATAATACTCTCCAGATCCATCCATGCTGTTGCAAATGGTGAGAGTTTTCCTTTTTTTATTGCCACATGATAGTCCATTGTGTAGATAGTACCACACATTTTTTATCCACTCATCTGCTGATGGGCACTTAGGCAGTTTCCGAATCTTAGCTATGGTAAATTGCGCTGCTATGAATATAGGGGTGCACGTATTCTTTGTGTAGAGATAGACTTTTAACTGGGGGTTGTCACTGTTCCTAACCCCAACGTGTTCAAGGGTCAAGTGCACTGGGAGGAATGAGTAAGCACCCAGCACTCCCGGGACCAGAGTGTGGCCACCGCCCAGTCCAGCCTCTACCCGCCCAGAGCCCAGGTGTGAAAACAATCTTGGGATTCCAAGGAACTGTCTCAAGTTTGTTGTGGGCTCAGGTGTCCGCCTTAAAGACACAGCCCGGAGTTTGTGGGAAAGCTGGTGGGCTTGATGAGGAGGCCAAGGCCAGGCAGGAGCCTGGCCTGAGAGAAGCCAGGAGCGGGGAGAGTAACGGGCCGGGGCCAGCAGCGCAGGGAGAGGGAGGAGGCAGCCCACGGGGCCAGGAGCCTTCTCAGGCACTCGCAGGCCTCGCTCCTATTCCACAGCTTCAGCCATGACCACGCTATCCCAGCAGCTCCTGGAGCATTCGCCAGGCCCAGGCCCAGATCGTTTCCCCTGCCTCTCCTGTCACTCCCTCCTCTGATGCACCCCGGCCTAACAGTGGCCAGTCCTCTCACCCGCTGCTCTATCCTCACCGCGCTGCAAAGCAGTGAGCACCACCCGCATTTTGCAGATGAAGACAGTTCATCAGAGGTCAGGACACGTGTTTAAGGTCACGCAGCTACACGCGGCTTGATCATGCTGCTGGGAACAGACCTTTTGCCTTAGGACTCTAAGATCTGGTCAGTGTTCAAGGTCAAGGGTCATAGCTGGGGCTTGGAAGAGGCAGCGATGGAAAAGGGTGGGGGAGAGAAATGAACAGCTGCTGGGTTCCCTCTGCATGCCAGGGACTCATGTTCGTTCATCATAACAGTCTGCGGGGCAGTGACTGTTTCCTCTTTTTAGAAGGAACAAATGGGGGGTCAGGGTCAGTGGTGGAGACTGGGGTGGCACCCGTGTGTGTGAGTCCCGGCCTGCTCCACCAGAACATGAGGTCTGCTGTGCAGGGGAGAGGCCCTGGAGGTGGGGTCCCCTGGAGGTGGAGTACCCCTGGAGGTGGAGTACCCAGAGGATTTCCCAGGGCTGGGTCTCATTCGGAGAAGAGCCCTTAGCCTGGACTCCCCCCTGCCTGGTCCACTCTGGCTTCCAGAAGGGGCTGAGCCAGGTGTGGCCATCCCCACTGGCCACAGAGCTCAGCCTCCAGCTTTGCTGTGGCCCAGACATCCCAATCCAGGTTGCCCATGGCACCCCTCTCACCCTTGACCATGGGTCTCACTGACCAGGATGGACCCTTGCCATTCCCTTCACCCTGGGATCAGGCCTTCATTCTGTGCCCCCAAACCCTCATCGAACCCTTTACCTTTCCTCTCCCCTCCCCAGGGCTCTGCTCCCCCTTCCCTGTCGGACCCCATCCTGGAAAGGAGCCCCGGGCAGGAAGCTGGGAGCCAGCAGTGCTGACACTCCCCGCTGTGGGGGACGGGGGGGGGGGGGGGGGGGGCAGGGGCTTCACATTCATCAGCTGCTGAATGTTCACCGCCCTGCGCAGCCGAGGGAGGCTGAGGCTCAGAGCAGCAAGGCGCCTGCTTCCGGCCCACAGCAGACAGAGGAGAAGCGGACCTGCACCGGGCCTGGCTCCTCAGGCCACAGCGGACAGAGCCCTGGGTGCCGGCAGGGAGGAGGCAGTGTGGAGGGGCTGTGGCGGAGGACACACACTGAGCATTCATGCTCTGGGCGGCCACCGGGCAGGTGTCTGGAGCTTAGGTTCATCCTGTGGCCCCCGTTTCCCTTCCAGGGCCAGCAGGACTCCTCAGAACCCCACCCCAGCGCTGGGCCCACCCTGAGTGCTCATGACGGGACTGCTGAGGGGGCCAGGCGCTCACTGGGTGCAGCTGCCTGGGACAGACACAGTGAGTCAGGATCTGCCGACTCCCAGGCCCACCCAGCTCGCCAACAAAGCACGGTCTGTTGGGCAACGTGGGCTGACACTTAGATAACCTGGTTTCTACCATCCCACCCTGGCCTGTTTTCCCCAGTGCCCTCTCTCCCACTGGGAGCCGGCTGGGCCTCTGAAAGGCCAGTCACAGCGAACATCCCAGGCCTTTGTCTCCCGCTCCAGGACCGATCGGGAAGCTGTGTGGGCAGGGACCAGATAAGAGCGTGGGCCTTTCCAGCCTGTCACAGGTGCTGCCCGAGTCCCAGGGAGAGGCAGAGAGCAGGCCCAGCCCCTCAGAGACAAAGCCTGTGGCCAGGCAGGAAAGCCCACGAGGAAGCAGCAGAGCAGGCAGCACCCCCAGATTTCTGCTGAGGCCCCAGCCAGAGCCACGGGCTGCAAAACTGGCCACCAGCGCGGGAAGGACCCTGGGAAGGCTGTGGTGAAGGAAGAGCCGTCTCCATTACCTGAGTGCCAACAGCGCTCCGGCAGCCTGGGCAGAGGCGGGGAGCTGAGGCCCTGCGGGGCACACCAGGTCTGTGTGGCAGCCTCACAGCCCGGGGGTCTGGGTCCCGGAAGCACCCAGGAAAACAGCAGAAACCCAGTGCAGCCGGGAACTGCCGGGACAGCCCACATCACCCTTCCGGGCGTCAGCTGCCCCCTCCCGATGGCCTGTAACAGAAGCCGGCCGGCTCTGGCCACCTGGTGACCTTCCAAGGGGCCACTCACTTCCCAGAGCCCGCCCTGCACCGAACCCTCACCCCTACTGACCACCAGCTCCAGCTACGCCCAGTGTCGCTCTATCCGGGCCTGTACTTTTTCCCTTTATTCTACTACTCTGCGGTGTGGCTACATACAGAAAAGCACACAGAGCGTATCTGATCACGCTGACAGGAGTCCGTGCCGTATCGCACCACAGAGGTCGGAAATGGACACTGCCGCCGCCGCCCAGGCTGGCCTTTCATCGCCCTCCTCCTGCCCCCAGAGGTGGTTACTGTTGATTTTTGCGATAAGCTTTTTCTAGTTTTACCACCTAGGCAGACTCCCAAGCAAGAATTTACTTTACAAAAATGGAATCGCATGACTTGATGTGGCCACTGTTTGCTTGGGAATGTCTACCCTCGTACACAGCAAGTTCACGTTCACGGCACTGACCGCCATTAGCCGTTCCAGTCGGGGGCTGTTAAGACACAAAACGAGGTGGGAGTCCAGGTCAGCCCCGGAGTGGAATGTTGGACCCTAGGTGGGTTTCCAGTTTTACTAGAAAACTCCCGTCTTCTCCCCAACTGTCTACATGTCCCCACCAGCTCGGCATCAGTTCGCTGTTCCCTTCTCATCAGCACTCCATAATGTCCAACCACAATTTTTGCTGATCCAGTTTAGCACCATTGCATCTCACTCGTATTTCTGATCCCAAGTGTAAACACCTTTCCACAGGCTTATTCATCATCTGGGTATCCCTCAGGGTTGCCTTTCAATATATTTTTATTGATTCCAGAGAGGGAGGGAGAGGCAGAGATAGAATATCAATGAGACTCATCAATGGGCTGCCTCCTGCATGCCCCCCACTGGGGATCAAGCCTGCGCCCGGACCAGGAATCGAACTGTGACCTGGTTCACAGGTTGGTGCTAACCACTGAGCCACGCTGGCTGGGCCATTTGCTGTTTCTTCGCTGCAGCTGTGTGCGCCCCGGATACAGCCCTTTGTGGTTTCTGTGCTGCAAATACCCTTTCCACTCGGGTGAGTCTTCCCCTCACTGTTCACAGTATTTTAGATGAACTGTTTCTATTAATGGAGTTGAACTGATCAACTTTTTCTTAAATTTTCCCTGAGATCATGAAAATCTTATATTATCCCTATTTAATATGTCAGTCTCTCCTGACCAGACTGTAAGTCCCCTTGTGACAGCATAGGGGGTAACATCTGGACTCCATTTTGACCAAAAGAACTCATTTTAGAGGCCCATTACTCCTTGCTTTCAGTAAAATTCTGTAATTCAAACTGACCTAACCACACCCTTCCAGGAAAGACTGTACAGTGATAAAGTAGTGGGCTTCTCCCCGTCAGTGTGCCCCTGAGATATAATTCAGAGCATGTCTGCACACTGCGCTGAAGATGCTCGTGGCTTTTTAAATACTGCACTTCGACCAGCTGTCACCACACCACGAGCCTCTGATACAAAACAAGGCTAGGCCACAGATAACTCAGTATCAAGTGCTGTAACATCCGTTTTTAACATCATATTTGTCAAATGGTAACTAGAACATCTGCATAAGCATTATTTCATAGGCCCCATGAGCGGTCCACTGCGCACAGGAAATGCCTGTGACTGCCTTGGAATCCGCCGCTGCCAGAGGACAATGGTGGACAACTGCCTCGCCCTCACTCCCGAGCCTGCACCCACGCCAAGGCCCCTACATAACCACCGGCAAGCAGCCCGCTGGGAGCTCCTCCTCTCCTCCGCACAAGCTTCTCTTCCCAATGACCTCCGTCTGCCTGACCTCGCACTGAGTGCAGTGCTCACTTCTGCACTGAGACTCAAGAACCTGACAGTAACCCAGAGGGAAATTCTGTGAGCGAGCAGTTCCTCCTGTTCACTGCGAGCCAAGCAGGGCTGGGCGCTGCACAGCTAGCACTCCACCTGATCGTTACAACAATCTCATTTCCACGTGGGGAAACTGAGGCTCAGAGAGGCCGAGGAGCATAGGGCTCTGGTACATGGGGTTCCAAACTGTTTGGAGGGCCAGTCTGGGTACTTCCTACCAGTAAGTCCAGGAACATGTCAGTCTCTCTGAGCCTGGTTCCCCATCGGTAAGAGAGAAAATAGTGGAAGAAAAAAGTGGTTGCCAAAACCCTAGCCGTGGGCCTGGTTCAGTGGTCAGGAACACGATGGAAGTGTACCAGAGCAATTCCCTCGCGCCCACCCAGCTGCGATGCCCCTGGTCTTCCTGCCACCCTCAGAGAGCAGGGCAGCCGGTAAGGGCCCTGCCCGCTGCTCCCCAGCCCAGGACACAGGCGAACTTTTGCCCGTATCGGTTCCCCCTCTTCCTGATACTTGACACCCACGGCCCTTTCCACCCGGAGCTGCCCAGCCCAGCTGCTGACTCAACTGACATCTGGAACACACAGCCCATCTGGATCCAGGAAGGGAACAACCCACACTCTCCCACGTCACTAGGGATTGAGACACTCAGCGCACCTGTCCGAGGCCTGCGTGCCTGGGGTGCCGTCCGGGGAGTGAGGAGGAAGGGCCGGTTTCGATGTGCACTGATAAGCACGGCAGGCCTGATCAGTCCCTGGGAAGCTGGCGATCCCAGCCCACGCGCTTTCCACACCACAAAGCCCAGTACTGGAAGGCCACTGACTTTATTGATTTAAAAAACTTTATACGGACAGTGACGGTTTTGCCAAAAGAGAAGCCAAACGTCATTAAACAGACCCGGGGTGAGGGTAGGGGCCAGAAATCCACTCAGAAAAGCTGGTTGTTGACCTGAAACTGGCGGGAAAGAGAAGGGAGATGCATGCAAGAGTGAGAATTCCAAAAAAGTTGAAATGGTGAGGGGAGAGAACTCCCCCGAGGACCCGGAGGCCATTGGTGGTGAGCAGACAGCCATCGTTTCCTTGGTAGAGGACAAGGGAGCACCCCCACTCAGCTGCAAACTCTGGAGACTCGAGGCGGGGGTCAGGGGTCGGGGGCTCCCCAGAGAGCATCACAAGAAGGCGTCGCACCACTCGCGCAGGCACCCGAAGCAGTCCCGGGACTGCTTGGCGTTGGCGCCACACGTGTCCTTCAGCCACTCCCGGAACAGGTCTTCGTCCTTCTTCAGCACCAGGAACTGGCCCAGGACCACGTAGGCCTGCAAAGGGCACGGTAAAGGGCGGGCGGCTCAGTGACCTGTGAGACTACAGCGGCGCCCCGGCCGTGCATTCAAACCCCACGAGCCTAGGACAGCGGTCGGCAAACTCATTAGTCAACAGAGCCAAATATCAACAGGACAACAAATGAAGTTTCTTTCGAGAGCCAAATTTTTTAAACTTAAAACTATATACGTAGGTGCACTGTTAACTTAATTAGGGTACTCCTAAGCTGACCTTCGCTAAACACCCGAGGGGCCAAAGAGCCGCATGTGGCTCGGGAGCCGCAGTTTGCCGACCACTGGCCCAGGAGGAAGGGCAGGTTCTGGCTATCTCCTCAGACTGACCCCACTGCCCACCCCAACAGGCAAACCCCTTCCCTCACTCCCAAACCACCAGGCAGCGCTGCAGCCGGCCGCCCGGCTCTCCCCCACCCTCCCCAGCTGCTCGCAGCCTCCCACACCTTGTCAAAGCCCCGCTCCTCCAGCTTCTTGCCCAGGACTTCACCGATCCCCGCCAGGCTGCCCACTGGCTTTTCCCCCATGGGCTCGGCCACGAAGTCTCGGTGCTTTTGGGAGGTTGTCATCTTGACCAGGGTTGATCTGGGAACCCCAAGAAAAGGTAGGTTAGGGCCGAAAACCCGGAAACGTCCCAAAGGCCCATTGGCCCAGGTCTCATATTCAGAGAACGTGAACCCAGCCATCATGGTGGCTTACTGATCCCCCTCATTTCACGGAGAAGAAAACTGAGGTCCATGCCGAAACCGGTGTTACTCAGTGGATAGAGCATCAGCCTGCGGACTGAAAGGTCCCAGGTTCGATTCCCGGTCAAGGGCATGTATTGTACCTTGGTTGCGGGCACATCCCTAGTAAGGGGTGTGCAGGAGGCAGCTGATGGGTGTTTCTCTCTCAAAGGTATTTCTAACTATTTCTGTAAAAAATCAGTAAAATTAAAAAAAAAAAAAAGGTCCAAAAAGTTTCCCCCACTATTCGAGAGAGAAATCTCTTCACTCCCGGGGAAGGCGCCGAGTACTGCCCGGAGGAAAGACGATCCGCCCGCTCAGGTGGCGCACGCGGGGCGGGGCTCGCGGAGGGCGTCACTCCTCTGTGACCTTGGCTGGGAAAGGAGGGCGCTGCTGCCCGGAGCGGCCACCGGGCGGGAGGAGCAAACAAAGGGCCCCTCCGCCCTCCGCCGCCCCGGGGGCTCCCGGGCGGAGCGGCGCCGGCGGAGCGCGCCCCGGCTCCCGCCCGCCGGGTCCACGCCGGCTCCGCCGCCCGGCCCCGCCCCCAGCGCGCCGCCCCGCCCCTCCACGCGCCGCCGCGCCCACGCGCTGCCCGCTCCCGCCGCCCGGCCTCTCCAAGGGCGCGGGCTCCGGCCGGCCGCGCCGCCGGCGCCCCCGTCCTCCCTCCTCCCTCTCCGTGCACCTCCTGCTCCCAGACCGGGCCCTGCTCCGCGGCGGGCGCTCACCGGCAGTCCCAGCTTCCGTAACGGCTTCTCCCGCCGCCGGCAGCTCCCGCCGATACCTCAACCCACTAGAACTTTCCCCCACTTCCGCTTCCGGGTCGCCTCAAGAGCCGCCTGAAAAAAACTAAATTTGGCGCTTCTAGCTGCGTAGAGCCATAGAGTTGAGGCGCTCTGGACCTCCACGGCAACCTTAGCGGACGCTCCTTTTCGGCCGGCTCGCGGGAAGCCGGGCTGCCTGGTCTGATTTCTCTTCTCAGGCAGCATTTCCGGCCTCGGAGCGGAGGTCTGGGGAAGAAAACTTCTTTTCCCGGCTGCACGGCACCCGGAACTCAAAGACCTAGCGTCGGCCCACTTGGCGGCCGGAAGAAATAGAGGGTCGGACGGGGAGGAAAGAGGGTGGCTGAAGGCTTCCGGCAGAGCGCCGGAAGTACTGCTCTCGAAAGGGTCCGACTCCGGCCGAACCGTGTCGGGCTTTTAGGAGCCGGGCAGGAACCCGACACGCTGGAGACCTGAGTCCAAGCAAGCTCCACCGCCTTGCGCACCGGCGAGTTCATTTTCTGTGCTTTCGCTGGCTCGGCTGCGAAGTGAGTCGTGGACCAGCCGCTCCCAGCGTCCAGCCTGGAGGACGGGATCGCTCCGGCGGCGCCCTGGGAGGAGAGGGCCAGAAGGTAGGTGTGGGTCTCGCTCGCTCTCGGAGTCTTTCCTCCGGGGTAGGGGCGGGAGGCAGAAAACTACAGCCAGAAGTAGCACTTGGGAGTTTTCCTTTGTCAACCTGGTGGTGCCAGTCCTTGTCATCTCCGAACGCAAGCCAGAAATAGAGCAGATGCCCAGGCCCGAGACTGCTGACCTCGCCCGTTAATGGAGCCAGTTCCTGGCGTGGACCTTGGCGGGCTCTCCTAACTGGCCTCTGCCTGGATTGTGTTGAGATAGCGGGCCTCTGTGTGTGTGGCTGTGCTGCACTGGGATGGACCAGCATATTGAGGAAGATACAGTTTCGTTTATCTCTTCCCGAGCGATGGCCAGAATGATTTATTTAGCTTTTATGATTATGCCAGTACTTATGATAACATGAGTTGTTTTTATGTGCCATACACTGTTCTGAGTCCTTTGCTTACATCTTCTCATCCTAATAAATGCCCTGAGTTAGCTATTATTTTTTTATTTTTTCCCCCGAAGCCTAGAGAATTGAATAGTAAGGATTGTCAACCTAAAAACTTCCAAACCTGTGGAGAATTTTTATGAGTTTATTTGAGCCAAACTGACAACATGTGCCAGGGAGCAAGATCTTAAACCCTCCGGAGATGAATAGTTTTGCAGTTTTCATTTATAAATTTGAACTAAAGGATGGAACTAAGGGAGATTACAAAAGGGTGGGAGAAAGCTAGGTGGGGGTTGGGTTCCAGGAAAGTTAATGTGATCATATGCTCTCTTGAGGGTCGTGACTTAAAAACCTTTCGTTAAAGAAGTTCTAGGCCTGGGCCCTGGCCGGGTAGTCCAGTTGGTCAGAGCGTCGTTTGGACACACCAAGATAGTGGGTTTGATCTCCGGTCAGGGCACATACAAGAGGCAACCGATAAACACACAACTAAGTAGAACAACAAACCTACATTTATTTCCCTCTTCCTTCACTCTCTCTAAAATAAATAAATAAGTAAAAAACTTATTGGGGCATGACTAGCCACCATGACTTGCCCAGTTAGGACTTCATTATCAGATCACCTTCATTGTCCATACAACCCCTTTGTTTGTTCACAGGAAATAGTCAGAAGTAAGATCCCAATCCAAGCAGTTAGACTTCAGAGCCCGCGTTCTTAACGAGTACACGGTCCCTCCTCAGTCGGAGGCCCCTCCCCATCTCCAAAGCAGTCCTGGGTCCTGATCCCGCCACCCAGGAGACTCAGGAGAGGTGGACAGCCTCTGCGCCTCACCGCCCTGGGACAGGACCAGCATGTCGCAGGCCACCAAGAGGAAGCACGTGGTGAAGGAGGTGCTGGGGGAGCATATGGTGCCCTCTGACCAGCAGCAGATCGTGAGGGTGAGTAGCATTGGGCATAGCTGCTCTGCCCCTGGGGGCCTGGGGGAGAAGACAGCCAGCTCAGTGGGCCTTTGAGCTGGCTGATGAGGCCAGATGGTTCTTGGTCTCCTGGACCAGGTACTCAGGACCCCAGGGAACAATCTGCACGAAGTGGAGACCGCCCAGGGGCAGCGCTTCCTGGTAAGCATGCCCTCCAAATACCGCAAGAACATCTGGATCAAGAGAGGTGAGAGGGCCAGCTCTCTGGGAGTGAGAAGCATTTCCTGTGGCCTTGGCTTCCGCCGCTGCAAGCTGGACTGACTGTGCCTCTCTGCCTCCAGGGGACTTTCTCATCGTGGACCCCATTGAAGAGGGGGAAAAGGTGAAGGCCGAGATCTCCTTTGTGCTCTGCAAAGACCATGTGCGCTCTCTGAAGAAGGATGGGCTCTGGTAGGCGGTCCCCTTGGCCAATGGCTGTAAGATTTGGGGGGCTTGGCGGGATTGACTCCTTAGCTGTGCAGTTAGGGGAGGAAAGATCATAGCATCCAGGCAGGGACAGCTTTTATGGTGAGAGATTTCTCTGTTCTTCTGACCCTGGCTTTTCTCCTGATACAGGCCTGAGGCCTTTGAGGTGGCTGAGAAACACAACAGCAGTAGGAACAGGTGAGGTTCCAGCCTTAGGGTTGAGAAGACGGAAAAAGGGGGTTCAAGCTTTAGTGTCCTGGGGAAACAGAGCCCGTCTTTCTCCCTCGTGAGAGCTCCTAAATACGTGGGTGTACATATGTGGTCAAATTCTGTGGGTTAACATCCTGGCTTTGCCACTTAAAAATTGGGGACTTTAAGCAATTACGTCATCCCTAAAGCCTAAATTTCCTCACCTATAAAATAGCCTTGGGAGGATTAAAGGAGCTGATGCTTATAAAATTGCTCAGGATAGTATTTTGTATGCAGTGTGGGTCCATTGCGTGTTAGTAAGGAGAATAATTACAATTAAAACCAGTGGCTCTAGTAAACGTTTGAGGGGGGGTTGTCTTTAACCTGCTTTCGTTGGCCCAGTTTTCCTGCTGTTTGCTCTGCTCCCTGACTCGCTGAGCCCAGAGGGCCCTCCTTGTTTGCAGATGTTGCTTTCCCAGAAGTCATTGGGCTAACTCTGTCCTTTTCCCCCTGAAGACCAACTCAGCCAGAACTCCCAGCGGAGCCCCAGTCATCGGGAGAAGAGTCCAGCTCGGAAGATGACTCTGACCTCTTTGTTAACACCAATCGCAGACAGTATCACGAGAGCGAGGAGGAGAGTGAGGAGGAGGAGACAGCCTGAGGCTCCAGGACCCGCTTCTCCTCTTGCTCAGAGACAAGTCCGTGGCTCCTCTGACCTCGGACAATTCCGGGTGCTCTACAGATCCTCCCCCCAGTGGGGACAAGGCAGGACTCCTCTCTGAACCGACCTGCTGACTCAGGAGAATTAAACCCCTGGTGGGTGGTGACTTGTGCCAGTGTCCGAGTGGCTCTCTGGAGGGAGAGGGAGCTGTGAATCAGTTAAAAATTGCTCCTTGGTAGAGGTCTCATGGGCAGGAACTAGGGAATGGCTGGACATTTTGAATGATTTGAAATTAAGGAGGAAACTAAGGTTTCCTAGGTTCATGTTCGTTCTCTCTCTTTCTCTTCCCCCCTCCCTTCCTCCCCCACTCTCTCATTGGGCACTTAGTAAGCAGCAGGCCCTGTGCTGTTCCTCCTTGCATGTACTTTATAAGTGGGAACAGTGCCACTTTACTGCCTGCTCTCAACCAGTACTGATTCAGGCTGTCAGGATCACAGCCATAGGACCTAGTCCCCGTTGCCTCTAAGAAACACTCAGGATGAATTTCATAGTACCTCGTAAGCTGACTTCCCTGCAGTTCTAGTCACTGTGACTGCAGGAGTGCCCACCTCCACGCTGCTGTGTGCATCCCTGGTTGCTGGACCCTCCTAGCAACTTAGACCATCACTCCTCAGCCCTCCTGTAAAACATATCCCACTTACCTCTCTGTTTTTTTTAACCTCTGGCTATATGTTACTCCTCCTCATTGCTGACATTGACCTTGTAGTCTCTGCAGACCAGAAAGTTAATCTCCTGGCTTAGAGCTTTGCTTAGTCATTTTCTACATCCCATGGTGGGCCTGTTCAGCACTGTGGCTCTTTAGTTCCTTGATAATCCCCATCACTAATTCGGGTCTTCTATTCCTGGCCTGCTGCCTACATCTCTACCCCCTGTGCCCCTGATCAGTAGGAATTGTAACAACTTTAGAAGTCAAATACCTGTATAATCACCGCCTTCTGGCTTTCTTGTTTACTTGCTCAACTACCCCCTCTGCAAAAATTCTTTATCCTCCAGCCCCACCACATTCTCACCATTTCTCCCTTCGCTTTTCCTCCTTCTGCAACTTGGATTCCATGGCCCACACCCTCCACCTCTTGTCTTCCTTCCACTGTATTCAGCTACTAAACCCTAACCCCAGCCAACCCAGTCACTCACCTCTGTGCCTGTAACTATTTGAGAAAACCACCAACTGGGCTCACTTGCTTTACTTTAAGTTTATCATTGTAAACCGCAGATGAACCCTCAGCACTGCCTAGCAGATCAACTCTGGGGTGTGTTTTGAAACTTATCTTGTCTACCTTTTTCCCCTTCCCCTGCTAGCTTCACAGCTTGGTTTTCACTAGGAAATAGTAGGCCACCCTGACTGGTGGCTCAGCTGGTTGGAGCGCCACCCCACCCATACACCAAAAGGTGGCGGGTTGAATTTTTTTTTTAAATACATTCCATTGATTTTTTTGCAGAGAGGAAGGGAGAGGGTTAGAGAGTTAGAAACATCAATGAGATGAGAGAGAAACATCAAGCAGCTGTCTCCTGCACACCTCCTACTGGGGATGTGCCAGCAACCAAAGTACATGCCCTTGACCAGAATCAAACCTGGGTCCTTTCAGTCCACAGGCCGATGCTCTATCCATTGAGCCAAACTGGTTAGGGCTGAATTCTTGATCAGGATATGTATTCAGGTGGCAGGTTGATCCCTAGTCAGGGTATGTGGGAGGCAACTGATCGATGTTTCTCACATGGATGTTTCTCTTCTCCCCTCTTTCTAAAAATCAATAAAACTATATGTATCTATCTAACCGTATACTAAAAGGCTAAGCGACCATCTCACCAATAGCTATGACATGCACTGACAGCCAGGGGCAGATGCTCAACTCAGGAGTTGCTGACCCGCAGTAACTTGGCAGCAGGGGTTCTTGGGTGATGCACCAGAGAAATCTACACTAATAAAAGAGTAAGATATAAATTGACTGTACCTTTGCGAAGCCCAACAAAGACGGGTTAATTTGCATATGCAGGTGCGAGCTGCGGGGGCGCAGGTGTTGCACACTGCCCGCGGTGCCCCTGGCCTCTGGGCAGCGTGGGAAGGTGGAAAGGTGGCTCTGGCCAGAGCCAAGATGGTGCCGGCAGCCAGGGGAAGGAAGGCCCATTTTTGTATCAATCTTCCTGCATCTGGCCTCTAGTAAGTTAGTAATATTAACATATTCTAATTGATGTCCTTTCAATCTGCACAAAAGAAATAGGCCATTGGTGAGAATTCACACTTCCCCATTACCAAACCTGCAATGTCTTCATGGATCTTCCTATCTTTTTACTTCCCATTGGAATCCAATGGGACTTCAACCTTTCCACATGTATCTGCTCTTCTCACTTTCTATTATGTTGCTTAGTATGGCTTTAAACATATACACACGTACACACAAATACATATATATATAGAGAGAGCCCTAGTTGGTTTGACTCAGTGGGTAGAGCATCAGTCTGTGGACTTAAGGGTCCTGGGTTAGATTCCAGTCAAGGACACAGGCCTGAGTTGTGGGCTCGATGCCCAGTGTGGGGCATGCAGGGGGCAGCAATCAGTGATTCTCATCATTGATGTTTCTATCTCCCTCTCCCTTCTCTGAAATGAATAAAAATAAGTTTTAAAAAAAAGAATGAGAAAATGTATATATACAAACAAAAAGTAAACATCAGATGCGGTTGAGACAAATTCGTTTGAAGCTTGTTTTTTAGGGGAGATAGCTAACTTTTTTCCCTAAAGATGTGGCCACTTGTCCCTGTGTCATTTATGGAATGGCTCATTCTTCCCTCGTTGCTTTAGAATACCTTTTAAAATAAATTATATTCCTGCATATATGTGGATCCCTTTGAATTTCTAATCTGTCCTGTTTACCACACTTTATAGCATGATTGATACAGCTCCCTCACTCTGCCCCACTGTTCCTGGAACATTTCACATTTTCATGTCTTTTCTGACATAAGAACTGTAGAATGGATTGTCAGTTTTCATTTAAAAGTCTTGTTGAGATTTTCATTGGCATGGATTTAAATCTCATGGTTGGATTTGGAGGAAAGTACTATCTTAAGACTTTTGAATCTTCTTATCCAAAAATGAGGTTGTTTGTCCTTTTGTAAAGGGCTATTTTCATGTGGGTCTCTAATGTGTCCAGTTCAGCTTAGTCTCAGGAATCTGAGAGTTATTTGTTGTTATGAATGGGTCTTTTACAATTACATTGTAACCGTCACTGGCGTAGGAAAGCTGTCCATCTTTGTGGGCTCACCTCATTGATCTAAATGAATTCTGATTCTCTCCACTTTCTGACTAAAGAGTAAAATCGACTGGAGGTAAGTTTATCTGATCCTTGATGCTCATTTCTTGAGTTATAGAGGCCAGGACCTCCAGTATAGTGTTGAGTGGCACCCTTATTTGTTCGTCTCTTAGCAGGAGTTGTTCTCATGTTTTCTTGCTTTAGGTTCCTCATTGATAACCTTCATTAGGCTGGAGGGATCTCCTGTTCTAGCTTACTGAGGGGTTTTTCTTAACATATCGTGATGAATTTCCACATCTACTGAGATAATCAAAAGGTTTTGCTTTATTGTATTGATTTTCATTAATAGGTTTCCTAATATGGAACCATTCTCACAACCCTGCTTGATTTTATAGTATTTAGTTAGGATTTTTATACCTTTCAGGCAAATTTCACTTTTTTAATTTTTATTTTTAGAGACAGAGGAAGGGAGAGGTAGAGAACACTGATATGAGAGGGAAACAGCAGAACATCGATCCACTGCCTCCTGCACGCCCCCTACTGGGGATTGAGCCCACAGCCTGGGCAGGTGCCCTGACCTGGAATAGAACCAGGAACACTTCAGTGCACAGGACGATGCCCAACCAACTGAGCCACACCAGCCAGGGCTCACTTTGTCGTAATGATCTGAGCTCCCTATCCCATTTGATAACAATCTTGCAATCATGTAGAACTAGTTTAGGAACATTTAATCTTTTTCTTCAGGTTTGAATTTATAGAAAAGGAATTACTTGTTTCTTCACAATTTGATAAAATTTATTTATAAAACATCTGCACTTGGTACCCTTATTTTAGGGGTGGATCTTTGCCTTGTAATTTTTTTGTGTATTTTTCTTTGACTAGCTTCGCAAAATGCCTACTTTATTGGCCTTTTCCTGTTTCTTTGGGTTTATTTTCTGACTCTTAGTTTCTGAGTTGTATGTTTTGCTGATTTAATTTCAGTCTTTTTAAAATATACTTAGAGATGTAAGTTTTCCTTTGTTGCCCACTGTGTGGCATTTTGGGCATTGTCTGTAAGTTTGGCCGTGGTTTCCTCGGCAGGAACCAGTCATTGTCATTAACGTCATGGAAGGTCAGGGCACCAGCAGTGGCTCCCGTTGTTACAGGAGACGCCGAGTCCCTGTGGAAGCTGTAAGGCACATGGCCTGCCCTGCCTGGGACGCGGGAACAAAGCATTGGCAAGGCTGGCGCTGTCTCTGGAGTGCAGTGGTGGCAGGCTTTTCCAGTCACTGCTGCTCGCCAATGGCGCCAGGTACCCGCACCCTCTGTCACCCTGCTGGTTTCCGGGGAGGCGCCAAGTTCCAGAAACCTGTTACTGGCCATCCAGGGTGAGCATGGAGTGGTGCCGGTCCGTTCTCCTAATCCTTGGGAAGCTCCCTCTCCTCCTCCTGGAGTGGTCCCGCTGCAGGACCTGGGCAGGTGCGAGGAGGAGCAGTCATTCCTGCTCCACGATCAGTCAGCATTCTAGAAGCTACCAGCAGGGGTCACAGTAAGCCGCTCAGGCTGAACCTCAGCAGCTGTCCCTGGGTCCCTGCGCTGCAGCAGTCTGTCCGACCCGAGGCCCAGGTCCAAATGGTGCTGCCACCGCTGGCAGCCGAGTTCCACAGCCGCACCGGAGATTCACGTACAAGGCCTGAGTCCTCCCCCAGGCACACAGGCAGCGTGCTCAGGGCTCTCGGAGATCCGTGGGAGCTGCCCCAGGCTTTCCGGTTTCAAGCCCCAGAGCAGGTGTCCACGACTGTCGGACCTCACCACCAGAGACCCTGCTCCAGAACAGCACGGGGCTCAGAAGCTGTGGGGTGCTGGCAGTGGGCGGAGGGACCTCTGAACTTGAACTGAAGGGGTCCTCTCCCCAAGGACCTCCTCGCCCCTCTATTTCAATAGTTCTCCTAGAAACGGCTGAAGCTTTCGGACTCGCCTATTTTTGTTTCATCTGTGAACTTTTTTTCTTTTTTTTAAATGGCTCGTACCTTTTATTTATTTTTTAATATATCTTATTGATTTTTTACAGAAGGAGAGGGAGTTAGAAACGTCGATGAGAGAAACATCGACCAGCCGCCTCTTGCACACCCCCCACCGGGGATGTACCTGCAACCAATGTACATGCCCTTGACCAGAATCGAACCTGGGACTCTTCAGTCTGCAGACTGAGCCAAACCGGTTTCGGCTCGTCTGTGAACTTTTAAGTGCCTTCCTCTTTCATGCAGGTCCCATAATTTAGCATTTTGGCGATCAGGGTGTCTTATCAATCCTATGTATTACCTGTGACCATGGTAGCTTTGTGAGAGGAGGCCTCAGTAGTGAGGTCCTCCCCTTTTTTGGTCCCCCTTTCTGTCCACAGCTGACACACTTTTGGGGGACCCCTCCAGTCTCTTTCCTGCTCCCCAAGACTGCATATATTGGTACCAAGGGAAACTGGCTTCTCTAGGTGTCCTCTAGAGCAGCTGCCCAGAGGACAAAGGCCAGGGGTCCGAGGGAGGGAAGGTCATGTGGTTTGTTAAGATTAGAAGAGCCAAAACTGGTTTGGCTCAATGGACAGAGTGTCAGTCTGCGGACTGAAAGGTCCCAGGTTCGATTCCAGTCAAGGGCATGTACCTCGGTTGCGGGCACATCCCAAGTAGGGGGTGTGCAAGAGGCAGCTGATAGATGTTTCTAACTCTATCCCTCTCTGTAAAAAAAATAAAAATATATATTTTAAAAACAGACTAGAAGGTACGGGGCCTGGAATGCCACGCTAAGGGATTTTGGGACCAGAATCGCCTGATGGCAGGAGCTGGTGTCTCAAGAGTCAGGGAAGGGGTGTTGCCGGACTGGCTGGGACCCAGCCTGCTAGAGCGGAGGCCCTCGGTGAGGCCAGCTCCATCTTCCTAGGGTGTTCGAGCCTGAGAAATGGCCGAGGGGAGCCACTGTGAGTCTCACCACGGCCCTGTGAGCGAGGCCAGCCGCCCCGTCCTATGCCAAGGCGAAGACACTCAGGCCGGTGGCAGGTGGGAGTTTGTCTGTTTGACGGAAGGTGAACTTCAGGAAGAAGGAAAAGGACCCCCGAGGAGAGATCTGAAGAGCAAGAAGGAACAAGGAGCAAGTTCATGAATGATGATGCTAATTGGGGGTGGTTCTTAAAAAGTCTACATCTGAATATCCACCACTTATTCCTCTACTGTTGATGGACATTTGGGTTGCCAGTTTGGACAGTTATAAATAGTCCTGTTCTGAACATTCTTGTTTGTGTCTTTGGCTGAACATATGTACATATTTCTGTTGCTAAGCCAACATGTTTTAGCTCTCTTGAAACAAAGTTTTATAATGGAAATTTTAACTCTCATAATGGGGTAATGAACCCGTTGTGGCCATTACCATCTTCAATAACTATCAACATCTTGCTAGTCCCCTCTCCCCATATTTCTTTTAAATGAAGGTTCCTTTTTTTATAATTTGATTTTTTATAGAGAGGGAGGGGGAATAGTTAGAAACATCGATGAGAAACATTGACCAGCTGCCTCCTGCACACCCCCTACTGGGGATGTGCCCACAACCAAGGTACATGCCCTTAACCAGAACTGAACCTGGGACCCTTCAGTCCGCAGGCCGATGCTCTAACCACTGAACCACACCGGTTAGGCCCCATATTTCTTGATATTTTTTAACATTAGAGTAACTTAAAGTAACTCCCAGATCCCAGACACCCTTCTATTTGTGTATATATGGTAATACACACATGTATGTGTTTACTGAAGTAATGAAAGGATGTTCTCAACTACGCTAGGTAACAGCCCCAGAAGTCTGAGGTCACACCCCCCCATTTTGCAGATAACACCAAGACTCCACTGCCCGGGGTAACAGAGTAAGTGGAAATCACCCAGCTGGTTCGCCCCGGGCCCCAGCTGAGTTCGCTGACCCTCACACCAACCTACTTGGAGGCATTGCTGCCCCATGGGGTTCCCAGGAGTTAGGGGAGGGGGGCTGGTGGGGCCCCACCCGAGCAGCAGAGCTGCGTGCACCCTCCCTGGGGGCTCAGACCTCCAAGGATTCAGTGGTCCCTGACGTCCTGCCTCCGAGGGGCTGAGCGGACTGGCTGAGGCAGGCAGGCGTCAGCCGCCTCCGGGCTCGGGAGGGCCAGCACCTGGCCTGGCGTCAGCAGCCACAGGACAGAAAGGACGCAGGCAGGTGGTACCAGCCATGGAGGCTTCTTGGTACATTAGTTGTTTGTATGGAAAACAATGCAATTAATAAATAATACGAGAATAACGTTTTGTGTCCTCATCACAGTAATGTACAAATTAAAACAGTGAGTTTATTATTAGGAGGAATAAAAACCTCAGCCTCTGAAAGACCTTCCAAGTTCCTGGCTCACCATTCATTGTCTACCCAGTCACTAGCATCAGAATAAGAGGAATTCTGGGCCAAACCTGGTCAGTCTACCCCAGTCCATTGTTGTCGACGTTTCCGGCTCCGACAGGCCTCTTCCTGCAGCAGATAAAGCACGAGGTTTGACGCAAGCTTAGCCAGGGCCAGAGACACTGGACTGCCTGCCAACACCAGATGGGCCTCCGGCTTTTGGGAGAAATAGCCTGAGATCCCCCAAACCCTACACCCAGTCCAGACACCCCATGGACACCGCCCGAGGGACCCGAGGACGCAGCCAGAATCACATCAGACCAGACTCAGCACAGGAGGAAGTGACTGCTGGTGCCATCAAACAGTCGAAAGCAATTGGTTAAGGCAACTGTATTTTCTTTGCTTGTTTTTCAACTCAAATTATTTATAAAAATTCACCTTTTGCTCCTGTATTTTTTCCATTTTTTAAAAACCACGAACCATCTGGAATGTATTTGGGCACCGGGTGGAAGCAGGACGCTGTTTCTGTCCAGCTCCCGTGGGAGCCTCTTGACCGCTCCCCTCTTCCAGGCTCCGGGGTCCGCAGAGTGCTCAGCCTCCTTCCGAGGTCACTCAGGGCTCGTCTTCCCGCTGCGGCTGGTCCCCGCACGGCTGGGAGGCGCTCTGAGGAGCTGCCCTCAGCACCCTCTTCTCCACAGACCCCGGGGGTCAAGGACCATGGGGTGGCCCCTCGACCCTGCGCACGGCCGTCCCCGCCCTGCCAGGCGGGCAGTCCTGGGCCCTGGAGGGCAGTGACTCGTGTGGCACTGGACGCTGAGTTTCAAACATCCTCCATCTCTGACTGGAAAGCCAGCCTCGCAGAGGGTAGGCCTGACGGACAATGGGGTCAGGAGCTGTGCTGCCTCAGCAGGGGCAGTGGGGGGAGGGGCTGGGGCCCAGGGCAGGAGTGGACTGTCTTGGAGGTCCAGGTTAGTTTTGTCTATGTGTTTCCTTATTCGTGTCATCTGAGACCACGTCTCACTTACTAGAGGCCAACCAGAGGGGTCTTGCTCATTTCTGATTTCCAGGTGAATAAGTGAATGAGCTCGTTTAATTTTCACAGGACATCCGATACAAATGGCGGAACTAAGGCTCAGAGAGGTTCGGTGACTTGCCTGAGGTCACAGAGCTGACCACGGAGCCTGCCTGAGGTGGTGTCAATGCTCCTCCCAGCACCGCCTGCCTCTCCTCTCAGGTCTAACCTGGAATCTGCACCATGACGAGGGAGGAAAAAATAAGGAGGGAGTTTTATTTAATATTAAAGTGGGAGAGGGGCTGGGGAGGTCAGCTTCACTTGGTGATGGTGTTCCTGTAGAGAGAAGGAGGGCGTGAGGCTGGAGCTCGGCCCCAGGCCCTCCCCGCCCCCCGCCCAGCCGTGGCCCCGGCCACTCACGCGTTCATGCTCTTGCCGCTGCCACTGAGCACGATGTAGGGCGTCTTCTGGGCCTTCTGCTTCTCCTGGAGCAGGGCCACCGTGCCCAACGGCGTGTCGCTGGAGCTCATCTTCTTCAGCAGCTGTGGGGTCACGGCCGGTCAGCACCAGGAGGGAGCCCGGCCCACCGGCCACCCCGGAACCCGCAGACAGAAGGCCGCCCCCAAGCGCCCCGGGGCCACCTACCGCCTCCTCGTCCAGCTTCTTCATCCTCCGCTCGGTCTTCATCTTGCCCGAGCCTTTGCCATGGAAGCGGTGGGACAGCTGGCGGAAGGCCTGGGGCACGGCAGGAAGCACGTTAGAGGCGAAGAGGGCGGTGGGCAGGGGAGGGAGGGGAAACGGCTCAGAAGGCTGTGCTGCGCTGGGGCCTCAGGACCCCAGTGACACCTGCTGGGCCGAGGCCGGGCCAGGACACAGGATGGAGTGTAAGCAGATGCTGGGTGAGGGTGGACAAGGCTGCCAGGAGAAGCTGGGTGTCTGGGAGAGCACAGGGCCGCCCAGGGCCTGACACTGCCACCAGATGGCGGCCTGAGGCACATCACGCCTCCGAGGGGCAGGTGAGCAACGGAGCCAAGGCCCGTCCCGCCTCCTGCCGGGCCTGGGGGGCTGCGATGCCCACCAGAGACAGGCACAGAGGTTCAGACCGTCTCCAGGCCGGCCAGTGTCACCGGTCCAGAGGCCTCACCTCCTTGGGCGTGAGCTTCCGGCCCGTCTCGTCCACATACTCGATCTTCACGTCAGGCTTGTAGCCGTCCTTCTCCTTGAAGTCCTGGGTGAAGCCGCGGTACTCCTCCCGCCGGCTGTACTTGTCCTCGATGGCCCTGGCAGAGACGGGGGCTCAGGGCCAGCCACCGCCCACCCTGCCCGTTCCTGCAGCCCCGAGCCTGGCCAGCCCGGCCTCTGCCCACCCTGCCTCGCTCACATCTTGTCCTCAATGCAGTACACCGCGGACGGCAGGGACTTGTTGGGCGCCTTGACCCGGGCCACCTTCTGCACCGTCGTCTCCAGCAGTCCTGGGGAGAAGGGGTGAGACTCCAGGCGCAGCCCAGGGCGGGCTGATGTCCCCAGTGCACAGGGCGCTGTGGGACCCACAGCCGTGCTGTGGGGGTAAAGGCGTCGGACAGAGGAGAGAGACTCAGAGAAAGAGGCCCTTGTCCAAGGTCACTGAGTAAATGGCAGAGCCGGGACCCCAGTGCCAGAGACTGTGGGCTTCCAGTCCCCTTTCTTCCTCAGGAAACACTGAGTCTTGAGGGATAAGTGGTGCTTTGTAGAGGGACATGGGCACTCAGCCATCAAAAATGGGGTGATGTAAAAAAATAAATAGATAAATAAAAAATGGGGTGATGTAGCCCTAGCTGGTATGGCTCAGTGGATAGAGCATCAGCCCAAAATAGAGGGTCCAGGTTTGATTCTGGTCAAGGACATGCACCTTGGTTGCAGGCTCAATCCCCAGCCCTGGTCATGGCGCATGCAGGAGACAACCAATCAATGTGTCTCTCTCACATCAATGTTTCTCTCTCTCTCCCCCCCTCCCTTCCACTCTCTCTAAAAATCCATGGAAAAATATCCTCAGGTGAAGATTAACCAAAAAATAATAATAAATGGGGTGATGTAGACATTCCAACGACTGTCCCACAACCAAGTGCCAAAGGAGTGGCTCATGGTCCGGGTGTGGCTCAGAGCGTTGGGACAGGAGACTTCAGGGGGCCAGGGAGCCATGCAGGCACTGGCGCCCGAGCGCTTACCTTTGTTCTGACACAGGAGCAGCGCGGCCGCCAGCCCTCTGTTCACTATGGGCTCCTCGTCCAGGATGGTGGTGGAGGCGGCGGAGAACTGGGGTGGCACACGGTGGTGAGTGACCACATGAGCTTCTCACCCCTCACCCGAAGTCCCCCACACCCGTGAGATCTGTGGACCCCTCATGGGGGAGGAGACGAAGGCCGGGAGACCCTGAGTGACCAGCCCTGGGCCTCAGAGCTGGGGCTGGAGCCCAGGGGGTCTGCCTCCAGCCCACCCCCAACCCCACGCGCTGCGGTCCCTGCCCTTCCATCCTCCCAGCCCCCAGCGTGTCCTCCCTCACTCACATCCTGATGCTGCTTCTCCTCATCCAGGTTGACTGTGCTCCAGCCAATGTTCTCCTCCCCGTCAGACTCGGAGCCTCCGTTGGCCGAGCGCTCCTCGTCCCGGTCGAAGTCCTGGAGGACAGAAGGTGGCGTCAGCCCAGGCAGCCTGCCCACTCACAGCCCGCGGCGAGGACGGCTGGGCCCGCAGGGGAGCGGCCCGCAGGGCTCACCATGAGCTCCTCCTGCTCCCCGCGGTTGCCGGCCAGCCCGTAGGTGGGGATCTCCCCCAGGGTGCGGCAGAACTCCGACGTGGCGTTGAACACGATGGTCCCCTTCCGCTCCGGGTCCTCGTCCTCCTCCCAGCCCCGCTGGCGGGACTCCAGCTTCTTCACAATCTCCACCACCTGGAGGAGGGAGCAGCTGTGGGCATACCCGGAAGTTTCTGGGGCGGTGCCATTGAGACCAGGAGCCCACGACCCTCCTGGTGGCAGCAAGACAGCCATTCCCACTGCCGGCAGCACACCTGTGAGGTCTCCATGTCCTCCCCGACTCCTGCCCTCTCCGCCTGCACCTGCCCCAAAACCATTGCCGGCTCCCTACTGCCTCTGAATCAACATCCAAAAGCCTCCGTGGCCCCCGGAGCCACGCCCTGCTCCTGCCTCAGGCCACCCTCCTGCCTGGCATGGCACCGAGGCCCTCAAAGCTCTGCCCCGACGTTATCCCCCAGCTGCGCCCACTGTCCTCTCTATGTGTCACTGCCACCAGCGCACAGGATTATGGGTCTCCCCTCCTTGAAAACATCCTCAAACCCCAGCTCCCAGTTAAGACAAGTCAGATCGTGAGCACAGGGCCCCTGGGCTGCCTGCTCACCAGTGCCCTCCAGCCACTAGGGGGCAGCCTTACCCACAGGAGGATGAAACCTGTATTTACAGAAGACAGGGGAGGGTCTGACCCTAAAACACCATACAGTGAAAACACTGCAGAAATCTAAAAATCTACAAATACTATGGTATTAAACAAAAAGGTAAACCAAGATTGGAATTCAGGCCCAGCCTGCATGGCTCAGTGATTGAGCATCAACCTATGAACCACGAGATCACGGTTCGATTCCTGGTCAGGGCACAGGCCTGGGTTGCAGGCTCAGTCCCCAGTGTGGGGTGTGCAGCAGGCAACAGAGCAATGATTCTCTTTCATCATGGGTGTTCTCTTTCTCCCTCCCTCCTCCCCTCCCTCTCTGAAATCAATACAAAACTGGAATTCAGGGGCAGCCCACAGGGCCCAGGCCGTCACAGGCCACCGGCTGCTCTGTCCTGCGGAGGCCACACCCTCCTGACCCGCATGCGGCCCTGAGGGCGGGCCCCTCACCTTCTCGCCGCTGTCTCGCAGCTGGTGCAGCTGCTGCAGCTGCCGCAACCGGCGGCCCTTCTCCAGCTGCTTCTGCAGCTCCAGCTCCGCCTCGTCCTCCTCCAGCAGCTCTGGGGACCCAGGCGGCGGCCCGCCCTCCTCTGCAGACAGAACAGGAGGTGCCTGTTCGGATCATCCCCTGGGACCCTCGGCCTTTTCCTGCCCGTCCACCCTCAGCAAGCTGGGTCCCCTCACCCTCATCACTGATATCCATGTTCTCCACTCGAGTGTCATCTGATGGTGGGGGCTGGGGCACAGCCTCCTTCTCCTCCTCCTCCTCCGGGGCCGCCTCCTCTCCCTCGGGCACACGGCGCCGGCCCCGGCCCCGAAGTCTGGGGGAGAGACCTCTCCGTGAGCATCAGCCCAGGTCAGCCCGCCCTCGTACCCACCGCACCCAGCGCACCTGGAGCCAAAGTCCCCATCCTGAGTCTGGTCCCCAAGAGGCAGCAAGTCGTCAGCCCGCACAACCGTCTCCTTCTCCTTCTTCCGGATCTTCTTCACCTTCCGCTTGGTCTTCTTAAAGGTCACCTGAGGGGGAGGGGGAAGAGACATGAAGGAGGAAGGGGGGGAAACGGGCAGCCACAGCCCACGAGAATGAACACATTTTACACAGACGGGAGGTGCGTGGGTCATCCCACCACTGAGATGAGAACGGGCACAGGGTAAGCACCTTGCCCAAGGTCACCCAACGACTAAGGAGACTGGGGTTGTGAGTCCTGGTGAGGTGGCCCTGAGTCCTGCTCTCAGTCCGTCCGCCATGCAATGACTGAGCCAGCTGAGGACCTCCGTGTTCAGTCATCACAGTAAAACTCCACACACAGCTGTCACAGGACCACTCGCCAGATTACCGCTCACCCTGCTACAGCCCTTAGGGGTGGCTCCTACCCTCCCACCAGCTGCCTCAGACTCAGCTGAATGGCTCCCCCAAGGCCCAGCTGGCCACGGGCGGAGCCTGGACATAAAGGCAGTCCCCGTTCTGGCCTCACCCCTCACTTCCCTGGCACCTCCCTGGGCTGCCAATCACTGCTCCTCCGTAAGGACCGGGCACCCTGGAAGCTAACCCCCTCCGTAGCTCACTGTGGCCCGGGGACAAGCGTGGGCAGCAGCGGAGGGCTCACCATCTCCTCCGGCGTGAGGTACTCGGAGGCGAGCCGCGGCCCCACCATGCTCAGCGACTGAGCCTGCAGCCGCAGCCGGGTGCGGATCTCCTCCAGCTCCCGCTCCCGCAGGCCGTCCGCGGTGCCGCCCTGCTCCAGGCGGAAGGAGTGCGGCCGCTCGCCCTCCAGCTCCTCGTCGTACTTGGCCAGGATAGAGCGGGGCTTTTGCTGCAAGGCAGGAGGTATGGGCTGGGACCAGCTGGCTCCTGAAGAGCCACAGGGCCACCGTTCCCAGACCCCCCCGGCCAGGCCCCCGCCCCTGCTGCCCGCCTGCCTGCGCCAGGTCGTCCACACTCTCGTCCTCTGCGTAGGGCAGGTAGTCGGGCTTCTTCTTCCGCAGCTCCACGTTCTTCTCGGCCCGCTCCTTGTCCACCAGGTTCACGTTCACCAGCACGTCTTCCTCCTCCTGCAGCACGCCTGCGGACAGGCAGAGGCCACTCGCACGTGCCCTCAGTCAGCGGTGCCTGTGTCCCCAGCCAGAGACCCAGCCAACCCACCTTTGTCCTTCAGGGTGAGGATCATGGTCTGCCCCTCTTGGAAGGAGTCAATGGCGTGCTCCACCGTGAGGCCCTGCAGGTCCCGGGCGCTGTACAGGGCCTGGAAGGAGGGGGAAGCCCCGCTGAGTCAGGAGCCCTGACCCTCCCACCGGGGATCCCAGCACCAAGGACAGCGGTGCCGCAGCAGCCTCACCTGCCGCCTCTGCCCGAACTCCTCCTCCACCAGAGTGCTCACTCCAAACTCCTGGTCCATCTCCTCCAGCAGCTTGGCCTAGAGGACGGGGGGGGGGGGGGGGGGGAGGGTAGGGGCACCTATGACCTCAGCCATCCAGAGTCACCAGGAGACCCACAGCTTTATCAGGTGGAGTGCAAACAGGCAGGCAAGCCACCGAGAAGCAAAACAGACTCCAGGGACCATAAACCTGCTACCTCTCTGAGCCCAGCCTCACCTCCCAGGGCCAGCTCCTGCCTCACCAGCTGGTCAGGCCACCAGAGGCACCGGGCACCTACCCCCAGCTGCCCAGGGCCTCACCCTCTTCTCTGCCAAGTCCTTCTCCTTCTGCAGCTGCCGGCTCCTCTCGATCCAGGCGGCGGTGTCATCCAGCCAGGGGTCGTCCTCCCCCAGAGTCTTTATCTTCCTGAGGAAAAGGGGACCTTTTGGGAGCCCAGCTCCCGCTCCCCCAACCTCTGCAGGGCTCCTTGGCAGCTCCTCAGCCCTGGCCGTGCCCGCCCTGGCCGGGCCCCTTACCCCAGCTTCTGGTTCAGGAGGCGCTTCTCCTTGGCCGCCGCCAGCTTTTCTCGCAGCTCCTCTCGCTGCCGCAGGGCCATGGGGTTGATGATGTCGGCTGCCACGGGCTCCTCCTTGGTGCCCGCCTCTGGAAGGGGGGCCCAGACGTGAGGCTATGCCTGCCCATGACTGGTGGGAGAGGAGGGAGCCACTCACCCTGCCCTTCCAGCTCAGGCGCAGGAAGGGGCCCGGAGAGGGGAAGGACCTTCCCTTAGCCCCACACTCCCGTGTCACCCACGCAGCATGACGGACCCTCCGTGCCTTCCGAAGCCCCGCAAGTCATGCTTAAAAAGACCCAACACCCCAATCAGTTTGTAGCAACTGTGCACATCTCTCAGCGCATAGTCCGGAAATGCTGCCTCACGGCAGAGTGAGGGGCAGCGCCAACTGTTCAAACATAAACAAGCTGAGCCCGTCTGTGGAGCAGCCACTCTCAGTCTCACTGTTTCACTGATAAACTCTCTTTTACTTTAAACTAAGGAAGAAAGGGAGGATAGATGGAAGGATGGAAGGAAAGAAGGAAGGAAGGAAGGAAGGAAGGAATGAAGGAAGGAAGGAAGGAATGAAGGAAGGAAGGAAGGAAGGAAGGAAAGAAGGAAGGAAGGAAGGGGGAAAAGATAAGCTGAGTCCCACGCCTATCAGCAAGTACACACCCACAAGACCACTAACTGGTACTGAACCTGCGCCCCACCCCACGTGCCTCCATCCAATGCCCTCCTTCACCACCAGCCGCAGCCTCACACTCACCCTTCTTGACGGCATTGACTTCCAAGGGTTTCAGCCCCAGCTTTGCCCGGAGTTTACTGAGAACGAGATGAATGTATTAGGAGCTGTCCAACAATGGGCACCACGTGCATTTCTAGGCAGAGGGGGTGAAACAGGATGGGCCTGAATGTCCTGAGTCCCAGGGCACTGGGAAGGGCACTGCCCTCCAAACCAGGGAGCAGGGGCACTGGGCCAGGCCTGCCCTAACCAGTGGAGCACCACCCTTCCTCTCGGGCTCAGTGCCTCCTCTATGGCTCACGTGGCTGCTGACTGACTTAGGTGGCACCTCCAATTCCAGCCCGAACGCATGAGGGTATGGAAGCCTCCGAAAGCAGCTGCTCCAGACCCACCTGATCCAGAAGCAGAGAGTGGGCACGAAGGAGACGGTACTTACTTGGTCTCCTCGATGCTGAGGGACGAGGCATCTCCGGAGCTCGTTTTGGAACTGGCAGCTGGAACAACAAGAAGCAGGGCTCAGGAGCTGAACAAAAGCCAGGGAGCCATGTCTTCGGCCCCAGCTGCAGCCAAAGACCAGGCCCTCCCCAGCACCAGCCTGGCGGAGACACGAGGACAGCGCATTCTCCAACTACAGGAACTCCTCCTGTTCGCGTTCCCATCTCTGAGAACCGCCTCTTCTACATCCCTGCCCTTCTTGACCCCAAATGGCCAGCTTTCTGCAGTCCTCTTTGCTGCCCCTTCCCTTTTCTGCATGCTGTTTCCAGCATGCTGTTTCCAGCCCATCTTGCCCGCTGTGGCCTCACTAGCTGACAATGCCACCTCCATAAAGTCCAGTTCAATTTCTGATCTGAATGAACTGCTCTCCCCAAACTCCTCACAGGGCAGGGGCTGTGGTGGTGCCAACCGTGTCCTCTGCAACTCGTGTAGCAAGACACGGACTTGGTGGTGCCTGCGCTGCGCGGGATGTTGGGAACACAGAGCTAACGATGCATTTCAAACCTCCCCCAGCCACCTCACAAGCAGCAAACAACTTCACCGACCACACACAGAAGCCAGACACCCTCACACAGAGCGCCCTCACCCAGCTGCCTCCACACGCTCAGCTTTCCTGCATTCCCACCCCACAACCTGCCTTCTTATCCCACCTGGACCCTGGGTGTCAACCACTCCGACTCTCCTCACGGCCACCAGCCCCTTCTTTCGAAACCCCATGGATCCTTTTCCTGGTTTGGCTTGATCTCCTATGACGTGTGGCACCTGATCATTTCCTTCTAATCCGCTTCCCACACAGATCCCATGTTCTATTATTTTCCTTCTGGGCTATTCTACCTCTTTTCTGTAGTGTTTGGCTCCACCGACTACTAAAATATTAGCATTTCTCAGGCTCTACTCCTGACCCTGGCTTCTCACGCCCCACTCCCTCAGAGGACTTCATTGGCCACCTAAACGCTCCTCTCTCCCAAATTGCTCTACCCACCCCAAGCCCTGGGTTTTTCTACAGGTTTCTCCCATCGGCATCAAACGCAACACTCTCCAAAACGGAATTCGTTATCTTGTTCCCAAAGTCCGCTTCTCTCCCAAACTCCTCAACTGCGGTGGATGACACCACCGCCCACCCAGCTTCCCAAGACAAAACTCCACTCGTCCTCAGTTCCTTCTTTCCCTCCCACCCTCACTGAAGCGTGTTAATTCCATTTCCAAACAACCTGTCCATCTGTCCAAGCCTCTGCGTCCCACTGCTGCTGCCTCGGTGTGGGCCACACCTGGCCCCGGCTGACTAACCCTGACCGAGTTCTCAATGCAGTGATCGCCGCAAAGCATGAATAGGACCAACTCACTTCCCAAATCAAACCATGGCTCTCTACGACCCTCAGGACCTGCGGGGCCCTTCGGTTTGGAGCCTCGCCTGTATCACAGCCTCTCTCGCTGCTGCGAGCCCTCCCCGATTCGCCTGCCCAATGCCAGATTTTCTCTTGCCTCTGTACACGCTGGTACCACCTCATTCATTCATTGTTCATTCATTCATCCATCCATCCATCCATTCACCCATTCAATTCACGGAAGGCCTGTGATGCGCCATTGCAAACAAAGTTTCTGTCCTCAGAGTCTACTAGAGGGAGACGACCGTTAACCCCAAACTCCCTTAAGAAGACCTTTTAACAAGTCTGACCAAGACAGCCCACGGATGCCTCCGCCTGGAGTGCTGGCCCTGCCTTCAAACCCGGGCCCCCGGGCCCCCGCCCCCCGCCCCGCGCCGGCCCCGCCCTCACCGGCCTCGTAGCCATCGTCCCGCTTCTCCCGCTTCACGCGCCGCTCGGAGGGCTCGGCCTGGCTGCGCTCCCGCCCGTGCGCGCCGCTGCGGGCCTCCGTCTCGGACCCGCGCCGCCCGCCCCCGCGCTCGGCCCCCCGTTCCCGGCTCCGCTTCCGCCGTTCGCCGCCGCTGCCGCCGCCGCTGCCGCCGCTCCGGTGCTTGTGCTTCTTGTGCTCTCGGTGGCGCGGCGGCTGCTCGGCGGCGCCCCCGGTGCCGGCCGCCGCCGTGGTCCCGGCCGCCTCCTTCTCCCCGCGGTGCTTCTTGGACGACCCCATGGCGGCACGTCAGGCCCGAGCCCGGCCCGCCACCGAACCCCGAAGAGGCAAAATGGGAACACTTCCGGGTCGCCCGCGGCCGCCTTCGTGTTGCCGGAAACCAAGAGCGGCTGCTTCCGCAGTTCGCTCTGAGCGTGCCCCAGAGGCTCATGGGAAAGCCGGGGTCGGAGCCCAATGCGCAGGCGCGGCGGCCTCGGGCTGGTGGAGGGCTGGGAGCGGGTGGTCCGTCTGCGCGTGCGCTGCTTCAGGTGCGCGGATCCGGACGTGGTTTTGGGGGTTGTAGGTCCCCCGACTGCAGGGACCCAGAGGGCATCCCAGAGCTCTCGGCGTCTCCCGGCCTCGCTCCGCCTGCACCCCCAGCCCCGGGACGCGCGCTCCCGCACAGACGTTCCTCGGACAGCTCCCGCCGCTCCAGCGAGACGTCCTGCCCATGGACTCCCTGGGATCGTGCCTCCTTCGGGCGCTGGACGACCGAGTGAAACGGAATTTTTGGACTGGAACCCGGATCCTTTGTCCGCCGGTGTCGAAAAGTGAATCCACGGACAGAGAGTAGTATAGCAAAGGTGGAGGTTTATTGAGGAACAAGTACAGATTCCTACGTGGAGAGGGGGAAGAGCCAGTCCCGCAGAATGGACTGCCACCTGAGGAGGGGGAAAGGGTCTCACCGAGTTCCTTTTCCCTCTGGCTTATAAAGGCTGCAGAGCCTGGTGCCTTATATCCCCTCTGATTGGTCACTATTCCCTTCGACTGGTTACTATAGTAACTCCTGGGCTCAAAGGTCGAACCTCACCTGGGACAAGTGAAGTTTTCTGCACAGACACACCCCCCCCCCCTTTATTTCCTGTTCCCTCTGCTTTCTTCTTCTGGATGAAGGATTCCTTTATTTGGTAAATATAGACCTTTTGTTGTTCCCAGCTCCCTCGTTCTGTGGAAATGTACTGGTTGCAGCTTTTCAGCTTTCCTGTTCTATGGAAATATACCTGCGGCTCTGCAGCCTCGTGCTTCCTCCACAGTCCCCTTAATTCCCAAAGTTTCTAAAATTTCCTAAACCTGCCTTATTTTACCCCTAAAATTCCTGTTTGACCAGCATGCTCTCCTCGAGAACCCGAGTTCCACAGCCCAGCCTCCGAGTCCTCCAAACAGTTCTGTCAGCAAATGCTGCCTTTCCGCCCTCTGGGGAGAGGCCCTCTCATCTGGGCCGGGTGTTTTGTGAACTGCTAAGAAGCTGTGTCTGTGGACCCCCTGGAATTGGGTGTAAAATTCAGCACATTGTGTGTGCGTGTGTGTGTGTGTGTGTGTGTGTGTGTGTGTGTGCTCCCTCTGGTGGCCCCTGCGTGCTCCATCTGCTGTGGTGTGACATGTGCGCCCTTCAAAGGGACCGGGATTTCTCAGAGGTAGAGGCCCTCCTGTCCTATTCACTCTGAATTTCTAGGACCAGCACACATGCTGGAGAGAGGAGTGAGGGTCGCAGCCGATGCTCTGTAAATGCCCCCTCCTCAGGAGCACACGCAGGCTGTGAAGCTGGGACAGGGGGTGGGTGAGCCGACAAGCTAAACCTGCTACCTGTCCACCTGCCACCTCCTCCCAACCAGCACCCTGTTCCCTCCATCACCTCAAACCCCACACTGGCCCATCCGGTCTGGCCCTGTGGTTGAGGGTCAACCCATGTACCAAGAGGTCGTTGATTGTATTCCTGGGATTCCTGGTCAGGGCACATGCCTGGGTTGTGGGCACGGTCCCCAGTTTGGGGGCAAGCATGTGTTTCACTCACATCAATGTTTCTGTCCCTTCCTCTCTAAAAATCAATAAAAGCATATTTTTTACAACAAAAGGAAGTCCCGCACTGTATGTTCCATTAAGCCTTTAATTTGTGTCTAAGGGACTGGCTCCCCAGTCCAGGCTTGGGTGCAGTGCCTCTCAGACTGGCGGCCCGCGGTTCCCGTCTCGGGGGTGCTCTGAGAAGAGTGCTCCATTCTCTCCCCTGCTGGTCGTTGGCTCCTTCAAGGCGAAGACAAACATAGAGGCCCCGGGCTCTGCAGCCCCCAGCCCTGCACCCAAGGCCCCCGTGGGCTGTGGGACGGGAAGGGCCATTGTGGCCGATGACCCAGGTTCACATCCGGCCCCTGTGCTGAGTGACCCTGAGGAAGTGACTCTCCAAGCCTCAGCTCCCTCCTCGTGAACTCGCCCCGAGCCCTGCTCTGCTCAGGCTCTGACGGCTAAGGGGCAGCACGTGTGGGAGGCTGGCCGGCTCCAGCCCACCACGGAGGCTGGTGCGTGGCCTCCAGACGGGCACAGGTCCCCAGCCTGGCTCTCTGCTTCTTCGCTCCTTGGGAAAAACCCTGCCCCTCAGCCTGGCCTCACCTTCCTCTGGGGGCATGGAGGACAGAGCCTGGGGAGCCTGCTGGCAGCTAGAGTGGCAGAGTCTTCCAGGTCATGGAAAGGAGAGGGAGGGGAGACGGGGCAGGACTGAAGCTGAGATTCGGGGCGGATCAATGTGGCTGCCCACAGAGTCCCCTCACCCTTCCCCAGACTGGCAGCACAGGATGGAGGGGGCTGAGGAGACACTGCAGGGCCCGGAGTGCTGGCCATGCACCCCTCACAGCCGGGCAGAGCCAGGTCCGCGGCCAGCTAGCTGGCCTCACCTGGGCTTCCGGGAAGTGCCCTTGGCATCCCCCTTCCTGGCCTCCGCCAGCAGCTGCTCCTCATCCAGCCCCAGCGCCGACAGCACCTGGGAGAAGCGCCGGGCGGCCGTGAGCCGGGCATTGGTCTGCGGGGAGAGAGGGGGGGTCCCGCTGTGCACCAGGGCCCGAGAATGAGAATAAGTGGGGCTCTGATTCCTGAGGGGACCCCAGGGCTTCCAGGTGGGCAGCAGCCCGGGGTCCCTTCCCAGGGGCCCACCCCCGCCTCTCCTCCCTCCCCACCCAGCCGGCAAAGGCTTGCTCCCGGGGAGGCCTCACCTGCATGGCCTGCTGGAACAGGAAGGGCCGGGCCTGCACCCGGTGCTGGATGCCCTGCAGCTCGGCCTGGTACTCAGCGAAGCGCTGCCGCTCCTGGCGCCTGCGGGAGACGGGCGTGTGGGCCACTGGCCATGGGTACAGCCCGTCTCCACTTCTGAGCCGCCGTCTTCCCTGAGGACTCATCCCTCCCCTTTCTGAGCCATCTCACCCCTCCTCGGCCCGGGTTCCTCCTGAGGTCAGGGGGTAGGAATTGGCATTTGCCCCGTTTTACCCAGGACCCCCTGAGGCCCAGGGGACGTGAGAGACTGTCTCCGGGCTGTGCAGCCCGGGCTCGCTCGTCCTCCCAGTCACTCCCGGGGGAGAGGGGCCAGTGGTGGCCTCTGAGCATCTGGGTGTCTGTCCCCTCCCGACACCCACGCCGCGCTTCTCACTCTCCCCGCGAGGGGGAAGCAGAGGCTGCGGCCAGGCCCTGTGCTGGGCTCCGGGCTCTTCTCTCGGCTGCAGCGGCGGCTGCACCAGCTTGCCGGCATTTGCTGTGGTTCTTAAAAGCAGCCAGCTTAGGAGACGGGACAGAGGGACTAACAACGGTGCTGCAAGTAAAACACATTCCAGAAACACCACGGCTCCACTGGAGAAGCACACATCCACGTGCAAAACCCACTTGTGTCCGCTCCACTCGCTGGATGCAAGGAAAGCACATCGCCTCCCACTGCAGGGGACCATGTGTGCCGCCCTCCCGAGCAGGGCAGCCTCCAGGGCAGCTCAGAGCCACGTTCAGAGGCAGAGAGACCCCGTGGGAAACACTGCCCCCAAGTTTGAAATGAAGGCTGCGTGTCTGAAATCCTCTCACTGACATGTGCCCCGTGCAGTGTAAACCTTACGCTTCCTGCCTGGGTAAAAAAACACACAAAACAATGAACTTAAGGTCTGGCAAGAAGGCATCTGCCAGGAGGAAAGGAGGTGAGGCATGGAAAGGCTGCCCTGTGCCAGCTGCAGCCAGTAGGCCCTCAGTGGGACGGCGCCTGTGAGCAGAGTTCCCTGTCTCACGGGGTTGGGCTTTGGGGGAAGGCCCTCCCCGGCAGGCAGCTGGGTGGCGAGCTGGCTGCCTGGGTTGGAGCCCCGGCTCTGCAGCTCACCTGGGAGGATGACCGCAGCTCTCTGAGCCTCAGCTTCCGCGTGTAAAACCGCAGGAGTGGTGACAATCCCTGCCTCCTGGGCCTACTGTGAGTCTAAAGGAGCTTTTTAAGTGTGCATTTGTGGGTTGGTTTTTCTTATTATTAGGTTTATATCGATTTCGAGAGGAAGGGAGAGGGAGAGATAGAAACATCTATGATGAGGGAAAATCATTGACCGGCTGCCTTCTGCATGCCCCCTACTGGGGAACGAGCCCACAACCCGGGCATGTGCCCCGACCGGGAATCAAACCATGACCTCCAGGTTCACAGGTTGGTGCTTAACCACTGGGCACGCCAGCCGGGCTGTGGATTGGCTTTTTAAATGGTCAGAACATAGGGAGAGAACAAACTCACTGGCCCCTGAGCAATGGCGGTCTCCGGGAAGGTGGGAGGGGCATAGTGCTGTTCACATCCCACACCCGCCATTGGGTAAGACCTGAGTTGGTAGAGGAAGCACACCTGGCTTATGAAATCAGAAAAGCAGGGTTTGAAAGTGTGAAGAAGCATGTGGGATATTTAACCTGAGCATCTGACAGCTTCAGAGACTGTTATTCATTGGGTGAGCTTGGCCCAGCCCCTTCTCCGGAGCCTCATGGTCTTTGTCTACTGGCTACACAAAGTGGCCGGCCTGCCCGCCTGCCCGCCTGCCTGCCTCTGCCCGCCTGCCCGCCTGCCCGCCTGCCTGCCCTCCCGCCTGCCGGCTGGAGGATGGCAGCGCAGGCTCAGCTCTGAGGACAGTGAGGCTGGGCCCGCTGGGTCCTCCTGTCTGACACAGCACTGCCTCTGCCCTGTCCCCACACGCTCCCCCAGCCCAGCTCCCTACCTTAGCTCCTCCAGCTTGCGTTGGGCGGACCCCAGCCCTTGAGTCCTGGGCGCATAGGTTGCCAGGCAGCGGGCCACCTGATGTTGTACCTGCTGCTCCCGGGCCCTCCGCTGCTCAGCCTGCTGCTGCTCCTCCTGCTGCCGCCGCTCCCAGGCCTGCAGCATGCTTCTTGGGGGCGGAGGAAGGAGAGGGTGGGAGGAGGCCGCGGGAGCAGGAGGCTCAGAGAGGGTCGGGGCCAGGGAGGGGAACACAGGGCTAAGGGGATGCACTTTGATGTGAAGGACAGGCAGGTGGGTGAATGGATAGAAAAAAGGAAATGGGGATGCGGTGAATGGATATATGGAGGATGGATGAGTGATGTGGATAGTGGAATAGACAGCACCTAGATCGATCTGGAACATTCTTCCCCCAGCTCTCAGCCCATCTTATCAATCAGGTCTTTGCTCAGATGCCAGGTAAAAAAGACTCTCTGACCACCTCGTCTACCGCTCAGGTATTTCCCAGTTCTAGCTATACACCTTGTTTGTCTTATTTCTTATTTTTTAAGATTTTTTTTTTTTTTTTTTTTTTTTTAGCCGAAACCAGTTTGTCTCAGTGGATAGAGCATCAGCCTGAGGACTGAAAGGTCCCGGGTTCGATTCTGGTCAAGGGCACGTACCTTGGTGGCAGGCACATCCCCAGTGAGAGGTGTGCAGGAGGCAGCTGATCCATGTTTCTAACTATCTCTCTCCTTTCCTCAATAATATATATAAATATTTATAAGTAATATAAATATTTATATATATTATTTATAAATATTTATATATATAATAAAATAATATATAAATATTATATTTATATATAGTAAATGTTTTTAATTGCTTTTTAGAGAGTAACATGAATGGAGAGCAACATCAATCAACTGCCCCCTGCACGCCCCCTACCAGGATTTGAACCTGCAACCTGGGCATGTGCTCCGACAGGCAACCTTTCAGTGCATAGGACGATGCCCAGCTAACCAAGCCACACTGGTCAGGGCCACCTTGTTCATTTCTTTATTAATTATCCTTCTTTCCAAGCAAAAGGTAAGCTTCGTGGGTTCGGTTTCCTGTCTATTTTGATACATTCACCAACAAGTCATCCCTGGCAGCTAGAAGATGCCTAACAGAGACAGAAACTCAATCTTGGTGAATCAACACATAATGGAGTCATGGACGGATAGACGAAGGGGGCGGGGCGGTGCAGTTGCTCCGTCAGCGCATACTCATTGAGCACCAATAGGTTCAGGTCCTACGAGGGAACCAGAAAGGCCGTGACCAATAAGACCTGGCACAGGGACAGACAGCCCGGCAGCCCCCGGCAGGTGCTGTGGCAGAAGCTGTGATGGCGGCGAGCACAGAGCAGAACTCCCCGGAGTGGCCCTGGAGTTGAGAGATGCCTCTGAGTTAGCTGGGCGGCTGAGGAAGGCGGGAGAGCATGGGCCTTCCAGCCGCTGTGACCGGCTGGCCTGGGCGACAGAGCCTCCTTACCAGGAGCCTGGGCTTTGTCCCCAGGGCACAGGGAAGCATGGAAGGATCTGGAGCAGGAGGGGACGGGGTGAGAACTGAGGGTGCTATCAGAATGCTGACTGGATTCTCACCTCCCACTTCTAACTGGTCACCAAGACCCATGGAGCCAGCCTCCAGTGGACTTCCTCTCTCCATTCCATGGCCGCCTGGATCAGGCCTTCTCATCCCTCACCTAGGCAATGCCAACAGCCCTCCATCCCGCCCACACTCCCCCATCTCCCCCCGTTATCTCTTGTTCAAGCCCAAGTACAGCAGTTATCTCACTCCACTGCCGTTATTGTTGCTTTGGCCATTTGTCTCCTTTCCCAGCAGACCTTGAGCTTCTTAGGTCTGAACCAAGTGTTTTTATCTTTATATCCTAAGGCCGTGGTCGGCAAACTGCGGCTCTCGAGCCACATGCGGTTCTTTGGCCCCTTGAGGGTGGCTCCTCCACAAAATACCACGGCCTGGGCGAGTCTATTTTGAAGAAGTGGCGTTAAAGAAGTTTAAGTTTGAAACATTTGGCTCTCAAAAGAAATTTCAATCGTTGGCCTGTGGATATTTGGCTCTGTGGACTAATGAGTTTGCCGACCACTGGCCTCAGGACACATGAGTATATACTCACTACGTGTTGCATTAATCACTTTGTTAATAAATTATTGATGGCCCACCCAGGTTGAGCATTGACCTATGAACCAGGAGGTCACATGCCTAGTTTGCAGGCTCCATCCCCAATGTGGGGCATGCAGGAGACAGCTGATCAGTGATTCTCTCTCATCTTTGACATTTCTAGCTCTCCCCAATCAAGAAGCACGATTCCTCTCTGAAATCCATAAAATTATATATATTTTTTTTAAAGAGTAAAAATATTTTAAAAATAAAAATAAGTTAGTTGATTGATTATTGATGGATAGAAGACTGGAAGTGAATGAAAAGTTGGTTGTGTCAATAGGCAGTTGGCCAAGCAGACAGAGATGGTGGATTGATGGATCCATAGATGATTGGATGATCAGAAGACTGGGGGTGGATAAATGGAGGGATGAGTGAGAGGATGAAGGGTGAAGCATCTCTTCCACCTCACCTGTTGGCCTCCTGCCGTTTCTGGAAGGTGCGGGTGGGGAAGCTGGCGAGCAGCGTCCCCTCTTCCCCCGAGGCCTGGGCCCTCCCAGGGCGGTGGCAGGTTTGGACAGCAATCCGCCACGCCTTCCAGGGATGCTTTTTGAGGCCTGGCCCAGGGGGAGAAGTGACCTCTCCTGCCCAACGGGCATCCCCCCAGCGCCTGGAGCGCAGGCCAGCCCTGCCTGAGCTCCGGGCCCGGCCCAGCCACCGAGCCCCGTCCTCTCCCCTGGGCCGCCTCCTCAGGAGCCTGGGTGCTGAGCCCCACGCTCACCTAGTTCCAAGTTGTGCTCCAACTGCTGCTTCAACTTCTCGAGGTCCCACATCCCTTCCAGCCCCGTGGCCCTGGCCTTCCCCCGCTGCGGCCAGAGGGGGCCATTGGAGCCGGGATTGCTCCTTTCGCCCTCCTCGGAGTCCTCCACGCAGGAGTGCCACGCCTTCCTCCGAGAGCCGGCCCTCCGTCGGCCGGGGGCCCTGTGCTCGTGCCCCTGGGCCTCCGGAGCCTCCGGAGCCTCCTCTGGCTCCTCTGACTCCGACCATTCCTCCTCCAAGATGGACCTGCTCCTGGGAGGCTGGGGCAGGCTCCTCTCTGCCTCCTCGGCCTCCTCCTCCGCCTCCTCCTCGGCCTCCTCCTCGGCCTCCGATTCCGATCCTGGCTTCCTGCAGGGGGGCTGCTCCAGCTCCTGGCCCTCCCCGTGGCCCGAAGGGACGGAGACGTCCCAGGCCTTGAGCTGCCGGACCCTCTCCGGGCTCCGCACCGTCAGCTGCCAGCACAAGTCCTGGGCCTCCAGGCAGCTGTCCGGGCACCTGCGGCCGAGCTTGTGCTGCGGGGCCGCGGGGGCGGAGCGGGAGCCGGGCCGGGGGGGAGCCTGGCCGTCGGCGCTGTAGCTCTCCCAGGCCCACTGGAAGGGGAAGGAGGGCTTCCGAGGAGCAGAGAGGAGGAGACTGGGGAGGGACAGGGCAGGGGGCGGAGGTCAGGGGCAGAGCGCTGACCTCCATCGGGCCTGACACCAGCATCCCTCCCAGCCCTCCCTCCCCCCGGGCTTACTCCTCAGCCTCAGCAGAGCCGGGCCCTTTACTGTTCCAGCTTCTGGGCCTCCGGTCCTTCTTTGCCCCTCCACTCTGGCATCTCTGCCGCTGACTCCAAAGGACACGATTCCCACTCCCCGGCCGCCCCTGGGCCAAGACAGGGGAGAAGACCCCGTCACACCTCCATCGGGGGGCCCGCCACTTCTCTGCGCCTGGGCTGGCCTGGGCTGGCCCCTAAAACGGACGGGCAGCTGCCTCTGCTTCACCCCCATCCTCCTAAGCCTCCCCCTGGCTCCTCCCTCCTTCGAGCCTTCCTGACTCTCACCGAGGCCTCAGCTCAGTCCCATGGCTTCTCACGGGCCTCCCTCAGCCCTGGCCTCCCCCGGCCCCGAGAGCCAGGCTGCCCTGGGCAGTTGGCAGTCCGCCATGGGCCTCCCTCACCTGCTCAGCCTGGTCGATGCCGGACAGAAGCTTGAGCAGCCCCGTGCCCATCCCCGGAGCCTGGAGCCTGGGGTCCTGCCCAGCTCTCCCCGCTGTGGTCCTGACCAACTGTTGGCGGGTGTTGAGCATCTTGGTGTCCTGCCCCGCCCCCCACCCCCTTCTGCCAGCCTTGGAACTGTCCTCTCCCCCATCTCTATGGCAACCAGCCCTCAGCCAGGCTCCAGGAAGCTGAGCCAGGTGTGTGAGGCTGGCTCCCTAGCAGAGGGAGAGCTCAGCAGGATGCTGAGGAAGAGTCCAAGCCCGGGCGCTCAGAAACCCAGGGCCCAGGCCTGCCTCGGCTCTGCCTCCGGCTCCTGGGTGGCCCGCTGGGAGCCCCGGCCTCGCTTCGCTGCGTTCCCCAGCGCCCTGCAAAATGGGCCTCAGGCTCGCCCCCTGGAAGGGCCCTCGCAGGCTGTGAAGGCGGCGGGGTGACCCCAGAGGCGGCCTCTGCCTCTGCCCGCCTCGGGGCTGCTCCCGCGGAGGCCTGGTGGGAGCCACACTAATTCTCACAGGCTCTCCTCCGAACCAATTGCCCTCCAGGCCCTGACAGGGCGGGAAAGGCCAGGAAGCAGGCACCCAGGGCCGGAGAGAGCTCTGCGGGGTGAGAGCGTCTCAGGCGGCTTCTGAGCAGCACCAGGCCTGACGGGCGCATCCGGCGGGACACCTGGCGGTGACGCTGCCAGCAGCACGGGGACAGGAGGCCCCGCGGCCGGTCAGCAGCTCTGAGGCCGCACACCATCTCCGTGCGTTACTGACCGCACACCATCTCCGAGTTACTGACCGCACACCATCTCCGTGCGTTACTGACCGCACACCATCTCCGTGCGTTACCGACCGCACACCATCTCCGTGCGTTACTGACCGCACACCATCTCCGAGGGTTACTGACCGCACACCATCTCCGAGGGTTACTGACCGCACACCATCTCTGTGCGTTACTGACCGCACACCATCTCCGAGAGTTACTGACCGCACACCATCTCTGTGCGTTACTGACCGCACACCATCTCCGAGAGTTACTGACCGCACACCATCTCCGAGAGTTACTGACCGCACACCATCTCCGAGTTACTGACCGCACACCATCTCCGAGTTACTGACCGCACACCATCTCTGTGCGTTACTGACCTCACACTATCTCTGTGCGTTACTGACCGCACACCATCTCCGAGGGTTACTGACCGCACACCATCTCTGTGCGTTACTGACCGCACACCATCTCCGAGAGTTACTGACCGCACACCATCTCTGTGCGTTACTGACCGCACACCATCTCCGAGTTACTGACCGCACACCATCTCTGTGCGTTACTGACCTCACACTATCTCTGTGCGTTACTGACCGCACACCATCTCCGAGGGTTACTGACCGCACACCATCTCTGTGCGTTACTGACCGCACACCATCTCCGAGAGTTACTGACCGCACACCATCTCTGTGCGTTACTGACCGCACACCATCTCCGAGAGTTACTGACCGCACACCATCTCCGAGAGTTACTGACCGCACACCATCTCCGAGAGTTACTGACCGCACACCATCTCCGTGCGTTACTGACCTCACACTATCTCTGTGCGTTACTGACCGCACACCATCTCCGAGGGTTACTGACCGCACACCATCTCTGTGCGTTACTGACCTCACACTATCTCTGTGCGTTACTGACCGCACACCATCTCCGAGGGTTACTGACCGCACACCATCTCTGTGCGTTACTGACCGCACACCATCTCCGAGAGTTACTGACCGCACACCATCTCTGTGCGTTACTGACCGCACACCATCTCCGAGAGTTACTGACCGCACACCATCTCCGAGAGTTACTGACCGCACACCATCTCCGAGAGTTACTGACCGCACACCATCTCTGTGCGTTACTGACCGCACACCATCTCCGAGAGTTACTGACCGCACACCATCTCCGTGCGTTACTGACCGCACACCATCTCCGAGAGTTACTGACCGCACACCATCTCCGAGTTACTGACCGCACACCATCTCCGTGCGTTACTGACCGCACACCATCTCCGTGCGTTACTGACCGCACACCATCTCCGAGAGTTACTGACCGCACACCATCTCCGTGCGTTACTGACCGCACACCATCTCCGTGCGTTACTGACCGCACACCATCTCCGAGCGTTACTGACCGCACACCATCTCCGTGCGTTACTGACCGCACACCATCTCCGTGCGTTACTGACCGCACACCATCTCCGAGCGTTACTGACCGCAGGTTGTTGTGCACAGTAACTGCCGCACAGGCTGGCCGCCTCGGAGCAGGAGGCGCTACCTGGTGGCCTAGGTGTGAAGCCGACTAGGCCCCCCGCGTTTGTGCGAGCCCCTCAGATGTTCTGACGGTGACACACATCACCTCATGAAGCATTTCTTGGAACATATCCCATCGTTTTAATTTCCTATAAAAATGAGGTCATGCTTCTGCCCCACAGTGTGTTCTGCCAGCCCTCCATGCCACACAGGCAGAGCCTCCGGCGCCGAGTGTCGCAGCCTGACCCGCAACACGCACCAACCCCGCCCCCTGCCGTCAAACAGGCACATGGCTCCCGCCAGCCTCACCCCTGCCTGCGTGGCCACAGCGACGGCCTTGTAAACGAGCCATCGCACACTGGGCATTCCTGAACCCTAAGTTCCTATAAGCACATGTGCTGGCTCTAAGCAACATAACTTTTTTAAAATCCTCATCCAAAGATATTTATTGATGAGAGAGAGAGAGAAGAGAAATACCAACAGGCCAGGGTCAAATCCGCAGCCTAGGTACGTGCCCTGAGCAGGAATCGAATCTGCAATCCTTTCGGTTTACAGGCTGATGCTCCAACCCACTGAGCCACCCGGCCAGGACAGCAATCTACCTTTTAAAAATATCTGTATTGATTTCAGAGAGGTCGGAAGAGAGAGAGAAAGAAACATCAATGATGAGAGAGGATCATTGATCAGCTGTTGAGCCCTCAACCTGGATGTGTGCCCTGAACGGGAATCAAACAGTGGCTTCCTGGTTCAAAGGTCAATACTCAACCACTGAGCCACGCCTGCTGGGCATGCCTTGGGTTTTTAAAAGGTCCCTCTGGCTGCTGTGTAGAGATTAAACTGGAGGACCAGCGACTGATGTCCAGGAAACAGCCTGGCCAAAACCGGTTTGGCTCAGTGGTAGAGCGTCTGTCTTCGGACTGAAGGGTCCCGGGTTCGATTCCGGTCAAGGGTATGTACGTTAGTTGCGGGCACATCCCCAGTAGGGGGTGTGCAAGAGGCAGCTGGTCAATGTTTCTCTCTCATCGACGTTTCTAGCTCTCTATCTCTCGCCCTTCCTCTCTGTAAAATATCAATAAAATATATTATATTGGGTCTAGTAATAATTAATGTCGTTTTTAAACATTCGTTTAAAATCTTGCTTGGCGTTGACTTGTATTGACATAACCTTCAAACACGTGGTATCTACAGAATGTGTGAAGTGCAATTAACAAGTTTTGCTTGAAAAAGTTTGTGTTTGGTTTGGTTTTTGTTGCAAAACTAGGGCTAAGAAGATGGCGGATGAAGAGCATATTCGGCACTGCATGCTTTACGAGTTCCAATTAGGAAGAAAAGCAAGTGAGGCTGCAAAAAACATCTGTATTGCTCTTGGTCAAGATGCAGTTAGCGCCAGAAAATGCCAGCGTTGGTTTGAGAAATTTCGCGAGGGAAATTTTTCGTTAGATGACAAGAGTGGTCGAGGCCGTGTGTCCAATTTTGATCAAGAAGCTCTTCAAGCTCTTTTGGTGCAAAATCGTCAAATTACCCAACAAGAGCTTGCGACAACTTTAAATTGTTCACAAAAAACAATTTCCAATCAATTGCGTGCACTTGGCAAAGTCCAAAAGTTTGGAAAATGGGTTCCTCATGAGTTGACCGACAACAACCGTAATCAAAGAGTCACAATTTGCAGTTTGCTCCTCTCTCGTCAAAACCGTTTGCCGTTTTTAGAGCAAATTGTTACTGGAGATGAAGAATGGGTGCTGTATGTTAATTTGAAAAGGCGGCCTCAATGGTTGGACAAAAATGAGGCTCCGCAGCCCACGCCAAAACCTGACTTGCATGCGAAAAAAGTGATGTTGTGTGTTTGGTGGAATTTTAAAGGAATTCTTCATTATGAACTTTTACCATCTAACCAAACCATTACAAGTGCAGTGTATAGTACCCAACTAGAAAGGTTAGCCCAAGCTTTAAGAGAAAAAGAACCCGCGCTGATTAATCGGAAGGGCGTAATTCTTCACCACGATAACGCACGACCGCATACTGCAAGAATCACTGCTGAAAAACTGCGCCAGTTGGAATGGGAAGTTCTCCCTCAACCTGCATATTCTCCTGATATTGCCTCTTCCGATTACCATTTGTTTCGTTCTTTGCAAAACTTTTTTCTTGGAAAAAAATTTAATAATGAAGAATGCCTCAAAAATGCATTGACCGAATTTTTTGCATCAAAATCACAAGAATTTTACAACAGAGGGATTAAAATGCTTCCTGAGCATTGGGCACAAGTAGTAGAAAACAACGGCAACTATATTGTTGATTAAATTTTGTTGTATTGTTTAAATAAATTCGATTTAAAAAAGTATTAGAAAACGACATTAATTATTACTAGACCTAAAAAAACAAACAAACAAACAAACAAAAAAAAAACAGTCTGTTGGATAGGAAGAGAGAGGGGAAAAGAGGAGAGGTCTGGAGACTGGGCCTGGGCCTGGGCCTGCCACCACTTGGAGGTCAGGAGAGGTCAGGGAGACACAGCCATGGAGACAGACAGAGGCCAGAGGGACGAGGGGAGCCAAGAGAGGGAGGGCAGCCAGTCATGTGAAGACAGGGGAGCGACCAACTGTGGTAAGGGCTACTGAGAGGTCAAGGCAAGGTCGACAGTTCACAACCCATTTGGCAGCCGTACTTGTTCCTGGGCTCAGAGTCCCAGGATCAAACCCAGGAGGCTCCTTGCAGACTCTGGTGTCGCTATGGCTGGGCTGGGCCTCCGCCAAGCACCTCCTCCCAGAACCCACCAGACACTTCCTCTTTGGGGCTAAAAGGGAAAGTTTAGAGAAAAACTAGCTAAAGTCTAGGGGAAATTTTCTTTCCCTTAAAGAACATATCGGCTTTGTTTTTTTCTGGAGGTGGAAAGGGGAAGCTAAGCTACTATGTTGCCCATTTTTTGCTTAAGCTGCCAGGAAGCTCAGAGTCAAAACTGACACTCAATGAACAGGGCACCAGAAAGGCTTCTGAGGGCCCCAGATATGTATATTATGTTCTTGCTCCTAATTTTTCTTTCTTCTTTTTTTAATTATAGCTTCATATTCTTGAGCTTCCATTTCTATTTTTATTTTATCTTCCTCTTTTCATAGGAAACAGTCTTCACTGCATTGCGCATAAGCCAGGCATACGAGTTAATTCCACGCATTCAGCAAATACATGAAAATGCCTTGTACTTGTCAGGTCTCTTACGTTTGCAATTGAAGGTATTAAATTAAGCCAAAAATGATCAAATAAATCCTTGGCTTGCTTTACTCAATCATAAAAAGGTCAGGGATGTCCTTCCTCAAAGAAGGGCGTTCCCAGTGAATGCGGCAGAAAGCTGGCCCTCAGGGTGTTGTGACCAGGGAGTGACTGGAGGGGGCAGGACGGCGCTCCCGGATGGAACGGGCTTCAGGGGCCTAGCCCTGCGCCCTCCCTGATCCCAAAGCCCACAGGAGGGCTGTGAGGTCACAGGCCAGGCCAGTGTGGGAATCGCCATGGTGGGGACCATGTGGGGCTCACGGACCCCCATGGCTATCTTAAGGGGGGCTGCTGTCCCCCCTCCCTTCTCACCTCGTCCCCCGCTGGATGTCGCTGACCTCACTTTTGCCTGGTTGGAGAGTCCTGAGTCTGGTACTCCGTGTGTGTGCGTGTGCATGCCTGTGTGTGTGTGTGTGTGTGTGTGTGTGTGTGTGTGTGTGTCACTCCTCATTTTATCGCCGTTTCTCTCTGTCTGCTTCAGTGTCGGATGGGAACGCTGGCTGCAGGCCGTGCTGGAAAGGGGCAGCTGGAATTGGTGGGGCAGACTAAGCGGAGGGACCACACAGAGAGTCTCAGACGCTGCAGAGGAGTCCCCTGAGCTTCGGGAGAATGCCACCTGTGCGGGCACAGCGTGCGCCCACAGCTGGACAGGCCCGGCCAGGCTGGCTCGGTTGGTTAGGCGTTGTCCCTCGCACCTACAGGTCCTCTCTCCCTCTCCCTAAAACAATCAATCTTTTTTAAAATCTGTTCTATACAGCCGAAACCGGTTTGGCTCAGTGGATAGAGCGTCAGCCTGAGGACTGAAAGGTCCCAGGTTCGATTCTGGTCAAGGGCATGTACCTTGGTTGCAGGCACATCCCCAGTAGGAGGTGTGCAAGAGGCAGCTGATCAATGTTTCTCTCTCATCGATGTTTCTAACTCTCTATCCCTCTCTCTTCCTCTCTGTAAAAAATCAATAAAATATATTTAAATAAATAAATATATAAATGTGTTATATACATTAATAGACTATCCCTCAGCCTTAGAAAGAAAATTATGCCCGGCCAGCGTGACTCAGTGGTTGAGCTGTCAACCTATGAACCAGGAGGTCACTGTTTGATTCAGCCACATGCCTGGTTGCGGGCTTGATCCCCAGTGTGGGGCATGCAGGAGTCATCTAATCAATGATTCTCTCTCATCATTGATGTTACTCTCTCTTTCTCTCCTCTCGGAAATGAATAAAAACGTATTTAGAAAAAGAAAGTTAGGACACATGCTACAACATGGATGAAACTTGAAGAAGTGCAATGAGCCAGACACATAAGATAAATATTATATTATCTCTGGAAAAGACGTAGAGACAGGAAGTAGAGCCGTGGCTGCCAGGGGCTGTGGGAAGGAAGCCTGGGTGAGTGTTAATGGGGGCAGAGGTCCAGTCGGGGTGATGGAGAGTTTGAAGACGGTGGCGGTGTTCGCACACAGTGTGAAAGGTCACGGGGAAGGAGGTACAGACTCCGGAGACAAGGGCAGTCAGGAGATGAGCTTGCAGCTTAGAAAGATGGACCTGGCCCGCAGCGGGCCAGAGGCAGGGTGGCCAGTGAGGAGTTTGTTGCAATAATTCAGGCAGCAAATGATGGAGCGGGTGTTGACAGAACAGCATCCTTTCCTAGAGGCTCCGGAGGCCGCCTCCCTGCACCACACACACACACACACACACACACACACACACACCCTGGCCGCCTCCCTGCACCACACACACACACACACACACACACACACACACCCTGGCCGCCTCCCTGCACCACACACACACACACACACACACACACACACACCCTGGCCGCCTCCCTGCACCACACACACACACACACACACACCCTGGCCGCCTCCCTGCACCACACACACACATACACACACACACACACACACACACACTGGCCGCCTCCCTGCACCACACACACACACACACACACACCCTGGCCGCCTCCCTGCACCACACACACACACACACACACACACACACACCCTGGCCGCCTCCCTGCACCACACACACACACACACACACACACACACACCCTGGCCGCCTCCCTGCACCACACACACACACACACACACACACACACACACCCTGGCCGCCTCCCTGCACCACACACACACACACACACACACACCCTGGCCGCCTCCCTGCACCACACACACACACACACACACACACACACACACACACACACACCCTGGCCGCCTCCCTGCCCCTGGAACAGCGGGCACCCGCCTGCTTCCCCTGTCCCCACCCCGTTTTCTTTCCCGCCACAGCCCCTGGTGTCAGTGTACGTGCTTGTGTCTGTTGTCTGCCGTTCCCCGCCCAGCCAGCCCGGAGGCCTGTGCGGCAGGTGATCAGTTCTCCCCGCTCTCCGCCGAGCCCAGCCCCGCCCTGGCACAGAGCAGGTGCTCAGGAAATGTCTGCTGAGTGAGTGAATGGAGGAAACACACATGACCCTATGCAGGTTGCAGGGCCACTACTACTGTCCTTACAGGACACCCTAGGAGGATAAACCGGTTCTGGAAGACAAGTTTTGGTGGGGGGGGTGTTCTCTTTAAACATGGGTGCATAGACCTGAGCAATCCATGCTCCTTAGGGCACTCCATGTATCACCAGGGCCCCAAAAAAACTCTTTAAAAAATATATTTTATTGATTTTTTACAGAGAGCTAGAAACACCGATCAGCTGCCTCCTGCACACCCCCCACCGGGGATGGCCCGAAATCAAGGTACATGCCCTTGACCGGAATCGAACCCGGGACCCCTCAGTCCGCAGGCCAGTGCTGAGCACTCTGTGTCCGACTGCATGTCATCACCTGTCACTCTGGAAGCCACACCATCTCACACCTCCAGGCCAGAGGGTGGCGGCCAGGTCACTCCATCCCTCAACTCTCCTCCCTCCCCTCCCAGCCCCTGGGGCAGGTGTGGGGAGGAGTTCCTCCTGCTGACCCTCCTGCCTTCTTCCCCTCCAGGCTTCTGGGGCCCTGTGGGGCTGCCAGAGCCACAGGACAGGGGCCTCACAGAGGGCTGGGGGGCGCCCCTGTGGAAGTGGGAGTCCAGGGCACCCAGAGGGAAACCGGATGGGAGCACCCTGAGCTGCCGTGGGGGGGGGGGGGGGTTCCTAGGCCTCAGCTTCAGGGAAAGGGGGGGGAGTGTTTCATCACTCCAACCCTCCAGGCCTTGGCCCTCAACACCCCTCTCCCTGGACCCTCTTCCCACAGTTTCCTGGCCCTCCCATCCCCCCCTCAATGGGGTTTTCTCCTTAAACCTCACCTTATCGGTCTCCCCGAAACCCTGTATAGACTGGCTGGGGCCTCTTGTCCTGTCGAGGACTCTGCAATCCTCCCGTGTGATGCTTTTTTTTCCCCAGGACACGTGTCCCCTCCCACACACTCCACCTCCTCATTGTGTCTCCCATCAGAATGAACCCAGGAACCCGCTGCCTAGCAGTGTCTCGGTGACAATGTTACGGGAGCTGAGATGTGAGCCTGGGCCAGCCCGGTCTCAGCAGGCTCCTTTGAGCGCAGTGAGGATGGGCACCCGGACCCCACCCCCTCCTGCAGCTGCAGGGAGAGTCGCTGGGACCAGCTCTGAGCGCCTGCCTGCGAGCTGTCCGGCTGCCGCTCGTCCTGGCCTACCGCGCAGACACTACGCGTCCCTGAAGGGATGGCTCAAGCCTGGCCCTCCCCGTCCTCCCTCTGGGGGCCTGAGCAGTGGCCTCCGTCAAGGTCTTGAAAGCCGCGATGGATGGGCTTGACGATCTGCTTGCCCAGGAGGTTTGTCCCCAGAGGTGGGGGCTGCGGGTACTGGATTTAAGGAACATGGTGCCGACTCCTGGAGGATACGGTGTGGATGCAGCACCCAGAGGCGCTCACCGACAGGACCCGTGGCTGTCATAGGCCCAGCCCCGACATGGAGCACCCTGAGCTCCCGTGGGGGTGTTCCTAGGCCTCAGCTTCAGAGAAAGGGAGGGGGGAGTGTTTCCTGTCCGTCCTCCATGGGCCCGCAGAGGGAAGGGGCACCGAGGGCCCCTCCGGAGGGGGAGCAGGCCCCGGTGCGGAGCAGCTGGGCTGCATCAGGAGGACGGAGGGAAGCACACCTGGGCCCTGCCCACCTGGGCAATGTGCTCCCCACCTGGGGCTCTCTCTCCCACATCCACGTGTTGAGTGAGGAGGAGGAGAAGCAGGAAGAGGAGGAGCAGGAGGAGAAGCAGGAAGAGGAGGAGCAGGAGGAGGAGGAGGAAGGCAAGGAGGAGGAGCAGGAGGAAGAGGAGCAGGAGGAAGTGGAGCAGGAGAAGAGGAGGAAGAGGAGTGTGACAGGGAACATGTGTTGAGGAGGACGAGAAGCAGGATGAAGAGGAGCAGGAGGAAGAGAAGTGTGACAGGGAACAGCAGGAGGAGCAGCGATCCCTTTCCCAATTCCTCCCTCAGATGCTCAGCCAGCAGCACCTCAGGGAGCTCGACATGGGCTCCCCCTGCTTCCTCCGAGGCCAGCGGGACCAGATGCTCAGGTGCCTGCAGACCCCGGACAAACACTCCAGAACACACTGCCGGCAGCTGTCACTTCAGACCTGACACCTGCGCCAGTGCCCGAACCTCAGGCAGCTGAGGTCCCTGCGTCTGTTTGGCCTCAGTCTCACCGATTCCCACCTGGGCCCCTCGGCGTTCTGCTGGAGGCAGAGGCACCCACCCCCCAGGCCCTGGGCCTCGGTAATTGTGCCTGGTGGACTCCCGAGGCGAGGCCATCCTGCCTGTCCTGAGCGGCTGCCACCACCTCAGGGAATTCACCACCACCTTCTCTGTGGCCAACTTGGGGAGGTGGGGCTGTCAACCAAGGGGGACTTGCCCTGGTCCAGGCTGAGCTGACGGGGTCCTGAGGGAGTTAGGACCGCCCAGCACCAAGCACTGTAGGCGACGTGACATCAGTGTAATTTCTGACGTGGCGTTTTCATGATGTGTAGCCCTGCCCTGCAGTGACCCTGCTCAGTGGGAACACTCAGCAAAAGCTTTGTTCTGGGCCTTTGGAAGCTGTAACATAGGACAGGGGTGCACTGTGCGGGGGACACCCGCATTTCAGGTTCATGTCGCTGTGAATGGGGAAGGGACCCAGCATGGGTCCTGGAATCAGAAACGTGGATCTGAGTTGCTTGTGGAGGGGGCAGGGAGTTTGAGCTCGGGGCAGGTGTGGCAGTTAATACTGGCGTGGATGGTTGTAAAGGAATGATCAGAAATAAAGACAATTTCAAAGGCAAAAAAGAAAAATTTTTATGGGAGTATCCTAAACATGCATGCACTAAAGTGTGCAGCTTAATATAGTTTTCTATCAAACCACCACTCAGTTCCAGGTATAAGACATTTCCAGAAGGCTCCGGTGCCCCCTCCCATTCAGCCCCCGTCCCGAAGTAACCGTTTAATATTGTCACTAGAGGCCAGTGCACGAAGATTCATGCAAGAACAGGCTTTCCTTCCCCTGGCTGCCAGCCCCGCCTTTGCTCCGGCCCAAGTCTCTCTGCCTTTGCTTTGGCCACAGCTGCCTTCCGCCTCGCGCCTTGTCAATTTGCATATTCCCTCCTTATTGGCTGTGGGCGCTGCCAGCTTCTGTCATGGAGTTATGGCCAATTTGCATAGTCAGTCTTTATTAGATAGTATTATTTTAGTCCTCACCTGAGGATATTTTTCCATTGATTTTTAGAGAAAATCAATGGAAAGGGAAAGACATAAACTTTGATATGTCAGAGCCTGAAGTAACTATTATACTGAGTTCTATCTCCATAAATTAGTTTCACCTGTCCCTGAATTTCATATGAATGAACTGAACGATGTCACAGTGTGTACTTTTTTTTTTTCTGGAAGGACTTTGGCAAAGGGATTGTTGACAGGTGTAAGAGCAAGGGCAGCCAGCCAGCCAGGGAGGTGGCATCCCGGAAACAGAGACCATGCAAGGTCTCCACAGTGTGTACTCGTGTTTGGCTTCTTTTGCTCAATGTAACATCTGCAGGACTCACTCAGGATGTTGTAAGACTGGTTCATTCATTTCTTTAATATTTATTTATTTATTTATTTATTTTAAAGCATATTTTAAATATATTTTATTGATTTTTTACAGAGAGGAAAGGAGAGAGATAGAGAGCTAGAAACGTCAAAGAGAGAGAAACATCGACCAGCTGCCTCTTGCACACCCCCTACCAACGTACATGCCCTTGACCGGAATTGAACCTGGGACCCTTCAGTCCGCAGACCGACGCTCCATTGCTGAGCCAAACCGGTTTCGGCTGGTTCAATCATTTTTGTTGTTGTTAATCCACACCCGAGGATATTTTTCCATTGATTTTTTAAAAATATATTTTTACTGATTTCAGAGAGGAGAGATAGAAACATCAATGATGAGAGAGAATCAATGATTGGCTGCCTCCTGCACTACTGGGGATTGAGCCCAAAACTGGGACTTGTGCCCTTGACTGGAACTGAACCGGTTCACAGGCCGACACTATCCATTGAGCCAAACCAGCCAGGGCCACCCCACCCCCTTTTTTATTAAGAGTGGAAGGAAGGGGAAGACAGACACATTGATGAGAGAGACATCAACTGGTTGCCTCCCACAGGCACCCTGACCAGGGCTGGGGACTGAGCCTGCAAACCTGGTACATGTCCTTGACTGGAATCGAACTCAGGACCCTTCAGTCCTAGGGCTGACACTTAACACGGAGCCGAACTGGCTAGGACCTGGCTCGTTCATTATTGCTGTTCTGTAACATTCTGCCGCTGTCCTAGCCCTGCCTTGCTGGGCGTTCGGCTTGTTTCCATGTGGGGATGTGAACATCTGGGGTGCGCCTCGGGGGCTGCTGTGTGACAGGGAAGGCGTATGAAGACTCACTGACATTCCCACAGCGTGAGTTTGGGAGGCGCCGGGTGACGTCAGGCCATCTCACTCCCTCAGTGACGTCTGCCGGAGGAACCCTGCGGAGGGAGCCTCTCCATGTGGCAGGAGGAGGGATGATCTCCTTCACATGACAGTCAAGGCCCTGGCTCCCACACCGGCCTCAGAAGCTGCCATTCACACACCAGCCACACTGACCGTACACTCCAGCGCGCGGCCGAGGCAGGCGGAGGCATTCACACAGGACTGGGCCTGAAGCTCAAGGCTCTTCCATGACAGAGAATAAACAACTTCCTCTGGTGCCCAGGTGGCGCTCTGAGAGGGGGTGGTCACAGGCTGCCCCTCAGTGCCAGAGGCCTCTGACCCCAGAGGCTGCACTCCTGACTCTTGGCCGAGGACGAGCCACGCCCTTCCCGCTCCCTGGCGGCTCTGAGCGGAAGCCGAGGGCCAGTCACCCAGGCTGGACCCCTTCCCAGCCTCTCCGGACAGGACCTGTGACCGCTCCAGTGGGAGGTGAGAGATGACGGCCACCTCCAGGCCCGGACTAGAAAACCGCCATGGGCCTGAGCATTCCTGGCAGTGACCGTGGAGTCAGGGGTGGAGGATGGTGAGGCCACAAGTCCGTCCTGGAGAAGTACCGCCCACCGATCAGCTGAATCCCACCATGAGCCTTACACAAACACCAAGTCAGCCCCACTGCGTTGGAGCCTGCATTTTAAGTTTGTTACATCAGCCCTTGTCCCTAACAGGCACAGCCAGAATAAACAGTACAGTGTGTGTAACTAACAAAGGTAACAACTAGCTCCATTTTACAGACGGAGAAACTGAGCCCGGAGAAGCTACAGAACTTGATGTTAATAAGCGGAGAGGCCAGGATTTGAACCTGCGGCCTGGTTCTAGAGGTGCACTCCTAAGCACTCTGCCGAGGCGGAACCCACGGGCCCCGGCCATCTCAGCCCCACCCCGCCTCCTAGGGACCTTTGCCCATGAAGATGCCACACACACCGCAGGCTGGAGAGAGAGATGGTTTCCCACAAGAAAGGGGCCCTCCGGGGAGCCGAGGAGAGGCGGACAGAAGCCTCACGCCCCATTCTCCGGGGCTGGGCCCATCCACCCAACCAGCAGCCTGGTTTCACAGAAGTCAGACATCTGGGGGAAGAACTCAGTACCACAATACCACCGTCCTCCTCCCCAATCCGCACTCTCCCTCATCAGCCGGGTCGCCTCTGACACCCCCGCCCTCCATTAACTCTCCATCCTGTCCCTTCGCCCCTCCCTCACTACAGGCCTGCGTTTCCACCATCTTAAACACAAACAAAAACTGCCCTCCTCCTCCCCCTGAGCCGCTGCTCTCATCTCTGCTTCACACCCGGAGCAGCTGCTTCCTACCACCTGCTTCTCACCTCCCGCCTTCCCTCCTCACCTGCAGCCTGCGGGTGTCCTGCGTTCCACAACTCGCCTTCCTTCTCCCAGACCCGTGGGTGGGCACTACCGATGGACCTGTCTCCTCTGATGGAGCGAGGTCACCTACTCTCCAGCCCCTCCACCCTGCTCAGCAGCCTCCAGGCGCTCTCCCCGTGTCCCCAGCTAGAAAAGGCCTGCCCCAGTGGCTGCAGAAAGAAACCGGAGTCCTTATGGTCCCCTCCCTCTCAGCACACGTCCCGCGACCATCTGTGCCCGAGTCACTGCTGGCATAGGCGTCAAGTCTGCCCACTGCTCCCAGCCTCCCGCCCCGCCTCCCTGAGCCAAGGCCCTCACAGCACATCTGCCCATGGACACCGCAGCACCGGGTGCAGAAATGAGTGGAGACTGAGCGACGTCACTGTCCTGCCCACAGGCCTTCAAGCTCTCCACAACCTCCCTCCCTCCCTCTGCTCCCACTGCCCCTTCCCGCTCTTCCTGGCACCGGGCATAGCTCTCCAGCTCCTAGTCGGCATCCCGTCCTCCCTGTGCGGTGCCCAGAGGGCAGTGGTCTCCCGCAGAGGAAGAAAAGGCCGTACAGAGAAAGGGAGAAAGCTGCCGGGTCCTCCAGTGTAAGACAGGCTGGCCCTCGCAGGACATGCACCCTCCCCCCCATCCTTCCACCAGCCCCTCCCTCACTCAGCGCTGCCCGCCCTGCTCAGGGAGGGGAGCCAGGTGGACGACAGGACGCTGGCCACAAAGCCCCGCACAGAGGCCGGGATCAACACTGATGTTCCCTTTTGTTTATTTATTTTTTTAATAAATTTAAGAACAGCTCTATCTTCTCTCCTCCGCCCAGAACAACTAAAACCAACTAAAAGGGGGTGTGGCCGGGGACAGAGGGTGCTAGGAGTCATAGTCCTCTTCGTCCTCTGCGTCAGGTCCTGAGGGGCCCGGGGGTGCGGGGGGCAGAGGCAGAGTCGAGGTGAAGGGCAGGAAAGGCGTTGGGGGGCTGCGGGGCGGAAAGCAGGAGATCAGGTCACTCTCCGGTGCCCTCTGAGCCCACAGGGAGCATGGATCCCGTACCCTCTGCATCAAAGGGGGCCAAGCCAGAACAGGTCCCTCAGCCCCCATCCAGGCCCCAATCACCGCCCCTCCCAGGGGACGGGAGCTTCTGAGACACGGTCTCCTGTCGCTAAGCCCTCCTCAGTGCCCCCTTCCCATTCCCCAAGTCTGCCACCCGGGAAAGAAGCGAGGGCAGAGTCCTGAGGACAGGCTGCTGGTGCCTTCCCGGGCCACGGCTGCTTACCTCTGGAAGTGGGCAGGGGGGCGGCTGGCCTGGGGCGGGGCCTGCGGTGTCTCCTCATCCCCGTCCGTGTCCGTGTCCTCAGACTCATCCTGGGAGCGAGAAAGGTGCGGGCCCATCACGGAGAGCCCGGAGCCCGGGCATGGCAGGGGCGGGAGCCGGCCTCGCTTACAGAGAGGCCCCAGGTGAGGCTGGATCAGGCTCCCGCCAGCGCGGAGGGCTCACCCACCTCCTGCTCCGAGTCTGTCCCTGAGAGCTTCTTGTCCTTGCCTTTGCTTCCCATCCCGCCGTTCTTCCGGCCGCTGCCTGGCTTCCGGCCCCTGCGGGAGGCACAGTCCGTCTCCCCGTCCTTCACCGGCCCCGCCGCCCCCCACCCCGCGGCCTCGGCCTTCAGCACCCGGACCCTGGGCCTGGCTCCCCACCTGCGGGCGCCCTTGTCCCCGTCCATGTGGTTGTCCTCCCCGTCCCCCTGCATGTCAGGCACAGCCGCCACCAGGTCCTTCAAGAAGTCAAACTGCTGCTCCAGCTCAATGCACTGCTTCCTGGAAGAGGGAGGGGGCGGCGGGCGGGGCGGTGAGCAGCTCTGGGTGTCAGGAGAGAGGAGCCCGGAAAACCTCCACCTTACCTCCACCCCCTCCTGGCCCTTGGCTGTGACAGCCAACTTTTCCCACGTTCAAACCACCGGCCCCTAAGGCCTCGCTGGTCCCCGGAACCCTCCCCGGACACCGGCCTCAGTGCGCCCCGGACAGAACCCGCGGGCCCGCACTCACAGGTGGGACGTGGTCATGGTCTTGGCGTTCCGGGACTGAGTCACCTGGCAGGCCTTCTTCAGCAGCGACTCCAGGAACAGCTCCAGGGCCCGGGCTCAGGGCGTCAAGGAGAACCGGGAGGGAGCGCCACCGGCCCGGCGCCCCGGCCCGCCCCGCCCCCCGGCCCCGGCCCCCGGGTCCAGGCACCCCGGACCGCCCCGCCCCCCACCCCCGCCCCATCGGCCCCGGCACCCCGCCCCCGTCCCACCGGCCCCGGCGCCCCGGGCCCCCCCGCCCCCGCCCCCGCCCCACCGGCCCCCGCACCTCGGGCCGCCCCCGCCCCCCGCCCCCCGGGTCCGGGCACCCCGGGCCGCCCCGCCCCCCACCCCCTGTCCCCCGTCCCCGCCCCATCGGCCCCCGCACCCCGCCCCCGTCCCACCGGCCCCGGCGCCCCGGGCCGCCCCCGCCCCCCGCGACCCCGGCCCCGGCGACCCCGGCTGCCCCCGCCCCCGCCCCGGGCCGCCCCCGCCCCCCGCCCCCGCCCGGCCGCCCGGCAGGATACAGATGATGACAGGCACCGCCGCCGCCACCTTCCCGATCTCTTCGTCCGTCTGCATTATCTTCTTGATCCGCGCCTGGGGAAGAGGCAGGGCGCTCGGACCCCATGGCTCCCGCCCCAGAAGACGGCGTGGGGGAGCGGGGATCCCGGAGGGAGGGGCGGGGGGCACCGGTGGGGAGGGTACGGAAGGGGGCGGGGCGTCGGGCCCAGAACCCCGCGATACGCCCGCCCCCCAGCGGGGCTCGGGCCCGCGCCTCCCGGAGCCGGCCCTCTCCCCGAACGCGGCCACGTGCTCACCGGCGGGAACCGCGCGTTGTACTTTTTCTTCTTGCTCGGCATCTCCGGGCCTTCGCCGCCCCGGCCCAGCGCCGCCGCCCGCAGCCTCCCGGCCCGGGGCCTGCTCTCCGCCCGCCCGCCCGCCGAGGCTCCCCCGGGTCCTGGTGCCGCCCGCTCCGCCCCGCCGCTCCCCACCGGGTCCTAGCGCCGCCCGCGGGGACGCCGCGCCCAGGGCCGAGCGCCCGCCCTCGGAGCCGCCCAGGTGGTGCGCGTCAGGCCCGCAGCGCCGCCGCTCCGGCCCGTCCGCCGGCCTGAAGAGCGAACGTTAGCCACGCCCCGCAGGCCGCCCCGCCCCTTTCCCTGGCCCCGCCCCGAGGTCACACCGGCCCGCCCCTCCTCAGGAGGCCCCGCCCACGGCGCCGCCGGCCCGGTGGCCCCGCCCCGCGCTGCGCTTGTCGATAAAGTTGTTGTTGAGACGGCGGGGCGCTAAGATGGCGGCGGCGGCGGCGGCCGTGGCGGGGGCGGGGCGCGGCGGCGGCGGCGGCGGCGGCGGCGGCGCGGAGCCCGGGCAGGAGCGGAACCGGGCCCGGAGCTGGGCCGGTGCCGAGCGCAACGAAGGCCGAAGGTGACGGCGGGGCGGCGGGAGGGGCGCGGGCCGGGCCGGGGCCTGCCTCTGGCCGTGGACGCCAATGCGGGGGGCGGGGGGCGCGGCGGGCCGCTGGCTGGCCTTCCCGTGGGCTCTGAAAAGCGGGAGTTCGAGCCCGGCCATCGCCCCAGCGGCCTCGGACCCGGCATTGCCCTCCCGGGCCTCAGGGTCCTGGTTGTTAAGGGGACCGGATAGCGCCCTCCGGAGGCCTGGCCCCGCGGGGCCTGCTCGGGGCTGCGCGAACGCGGGCTCCTTCGCCGCCCGCACCCACTGCCGGCGTCCCGGGCGCCTGCCGTCCCTGGCGGGCCGGGGGCAGCCGGGCCAGTTGCTCCCCCACCAGCATTCCCATTTCCGCCCAGGCGCGCACTGCAGGTGTGACCTTGGGTAAGTCTCTTCTCTCTGAGCCCGGGAGAGTGGTGGTAACAGTAGCCACAACGCTTACATGGCGCTTATTCCACCGCAGTGTTTTAATTGTCAGCAGCAAGCACTGTTATCCATTGTAAAGATGAGGCAACTGAGGCACAGGGACCGGAAGCCTTGCCCAAGGCCACACAGTGTAGTTCGGTGCCTGGCGCCCGCGAGGGCCCGTGGAGCTGCAGATCTGTTATGAACCCTAATTCGGTTCCCTCACACCAGGGGAGACCCCGGGGAGGAGCTGGAGGAGGAGGACTCTCCGGGCGGCCGTGAGGATGGCTTCACCGCGGAGCACCTGGCTGCCGAGGCCATGGCCGCTGACATGGACCCCTGGTTGGTGTTCGATGCCCGTACCACGCCCGCCTCCGAGCTGGATGCCTGGTTAGCCAAGTACCCACCGTCCCAAGTCACCCGCTACGGGGACCCCAACTCGCCCAACTCCGAGCCTGTGGGCTGGATTGCAGCGTACGGGCAGGGCTACACCCCCAACTCTGGCGACGTGCAGGGCCTGCAGGCGGCCTGGGAGGCCCTGCAGACCGGCGGGCGGCCCATCACCCCCGGCACCCTTCGCCAGCTGGCCATCACCCACCACGTGCTCTCGGGCAAGTGGCTGATGCACCTGACGCCTGGCTTCAAGCTGGACCACGCCTGGGCCGGCATCGCCCGGGCTGTGGTGGAGGGCCGGCTCCAGGTGGCCAAAGTGAGCCCGCGGGCCAGGGAGGGTGGGCGCCAGGTCATCTGCGTTTACACGGACGACTTCACGGACCGCCTGGGTGTGCTGGAGGCGGACGCCGCTATCCGTGCAGCGGGCATTAAGTGCCTGCTCACCTACAAGCCTGACGTCTACACCTACCTGGGCATCTACCGGGCCAACCGTTGGCACCTCTGCCCCACTCTGTACGAGAGCCGCTTCCAGCTGGGGGGCAGCGCGCGCGGCTCCCGCGTGCTGGACCGCGCCAACAATGTGGAGCTGACTTAGGGGCCGCCTGCGGAGCCCGCCCTCTGCGCCCCGCGGGGCTGGATCGTCCTGTCTTCCTCCTCCTGCCCCACGGGGCCAAGCCCCGGCTCTGAGGACGAGGTCGAGCTGGAACTGCCTGCATCTTCAACCCCTTTGAACTTCTGCCCTCTGTGCAGGGCCGGCCGACGCCCCGTCAGGTTCCCTGAGGGCCGGACCCTCAGACTGTCTCTCAGCTGCTGCCCCTCTGCCATCCAGAACCACAGTCCGGGGCCAGACCTCCAGGACGAGGCCCCTCCTTGGCCATCCTCATCCTCGGTTTTACCTCCCCTTCCCGCATCCCCCCTCTTCTCTTTCTCGCTCACAAGAGAGAACACTTAGTGCTTCCAGTCCCTCTCCCAGGAGCGGAGGCCCTGCAGGCCCGAGCATGCCACTTTCTGGAGGGAGGGAGGGAGGGAGGGTGATCGCACCCACTCAGCCCTGGGCAAAGGGGATGCCAGGGCCATGGACACGGGGTCTCCCCCTCCCTGTCGCCTCACAGTCTGCACCCCCTTCCCCCTTCCTTCACTACCTTGTCATGTGCCTGCTCTTGGCATTTCAATAAAACCCAGCTTGGGTCTGTGTCGTGAGTGTTTTTTAAAATACTGTTAGTGAAAAAAATAAAATGAAAATAAAATAAAATGCTGTTAGCGGTTACCTGCTTTGGTTGCTGGCCCTCTGCCCTGGCTGGGCCCTCCTAACTGCCCCTGTGATAAGATAGTCCTGCCACGAAGGCCGGGACCCTCTCTCAGAGACTCCGTCAAGCCAGCCCTGCTTCCCTCCGTCCCAAGAAGCAGAATCAGTTTCTCAGTGACTTCCCACAAATCCACGGGTGGTGGATCTATGCCTGTGAGAGAGAGGACCCTCTTGGTCCTGGCAGTTCTGGGTCGGATCACATGGTCTGGTGAACGGAGGATGGCTGGACATCCGTGTGCAGGGAGCGACCTGCAGGACCCGAGCGCCTGAAACCGCCCATTTCCTCCGCTCTCACCGCCTGCTGGCACGGGCACTGGCTGGTGCAGAGCACTCTGTACACGTTACTCACTCACAGCCCGTGTGAAGGAAATGTGGTGCTGAGCTGTGGTCAAGGCGATGGAAGCCGGGAGGGGGAGTGCCCTCAGGCCGTGCAGTGAGCCAGGCAGAGCCAGGACTTGTACCCGGTCCCCACTTCCTATTGGTGCGGTCCTGGCCTCACCCACAGGGGGCGCTTCCCAACCGCCAGGCACATTCACAGGCTCCCGCTGCTGGCTCCGCACCCTCCCAGCCCCGGCGTGGCCTGGGCTCTGGGTGGAGGCCAGGGTGTCTGGCAGGAGCCCCTGGGGACGCAGCTCTCGTGCGGGAGCTGACTCAGCCTCCAGCATCCTCACCGAATTGGAATTTGGAGCAGAGGAGCGGAGATGCCACTGGGCTGACTGGGTGGAAGTGGATGAGTCATGAGACGCTGCCTTGGCCCCCTCCCCAGCTTCCTCCCCACTCGCAGCTTCCCCTGGTCAGTCCCCAGAGCTGGGTGGTCTACACATTGGAGCCTGGTGCCCTCCTCTCAGACCAGCAGTGCTTTGCTACCGGGTGGGCCAAGGCTTGTGGGAATCCTGGCCAGGCCCTCGGGGGTCCCACAAGGATGACAAGAAGTATCAACACCACCTGGTTCTCCTGTCACTAAGGACTTCACACACTCTTTTCCATCCTGTGGGCCTGCTTTAGCCCATTCCTCCCAAACCATTGCAGCTTGCCTCCCCTGCCCTGTCCCCTCCCCCTCTCCCCCTGTCCCCCCACAGCAGCTCTCCTGCAGAGCTCCCTGGTCCCTCTCCTACTCAAAGCCCTTCTGTGGCTCCCCAGCCTGTAATACAGAGTCTCTGCTTGAGCAGCCACAACCTAACCCCCACCCCCACCTTCCCTGAGGGGCCTCTGCCCATGCTCACCCCATGGAGCCAGCTGGCACTTCTTCCGCCCCTAGCAAGCAGCCCTGAGCCTCCGGCTGTCCCTGCTGCCTGGACACCTGTCGTGCCGCAAGGATGGAGAGTTACTTATGTAATCACTTGCCTGATGTCTATCTCCCACTGACCCCTAAGCCACATGGCCAGACCGTGCGCTCAGCGAAGGCCGCAATGTCTAAATCTCAGCCCTGTCCCCAGCGCCTAGCACAGTGCTTGGCTACAACCACCTTTCCATTCATTATTAACCGGTTAACTACCACGTGTCCCAATGGAAACGATCCCACAGGCCATGAGATATATATATTTTTTAATATATTTTACTGATTTTTTTAACAGAGAGGAAGAGAGAGGGATAGAAAGCTAGAAATATCGATGGGAGAGAAACATCGACCAGCTGCCTCCTGCACACCCCCCACCAGGGATGTGCCCGCCACCAATGCACATGCCCTTGACTGGAATCAAACCTGGAACCCTTGAGTCCGCAGACTGACACTATCCACTGAGCCAAACCAGTTTTGGCTCGCCATGATATTTTGAATTTAATTTTAAAAATCAATTTTCAATGAATATTATAAAAATAAATATATTACAATTCGGGTGTTCTTGACTGTTTTCAGCTGAAAACTCATGGGAAATGATTTTAAAGTTGGTCAGGGCTGCCACTTAGGGAAAACAATTTTTATGGATGCGTGGCGTGGGGAAGGTCCACCGCCTGCATCTACAGCTGCTTATGGCGAACCATGTGCTAACTGAATGGAGGAGTGTGCAGCCCGCACCCAGCCCCTGCCAGTGGCTCTGCCCGTCTCTCCATCCCTGCTTCACCTGCTTGTTCCAGAATCCTGAGCTGCCTCTGGTTTCCTTGCACACGTTCTCGCCTCACTTGTGTGTTTTTGCTTATCGGCTGTCACCTCTGCTCGTTGTGCCTCACCTCCCTGCTTTCCTGGCCGACTGCGCTTCGCAGAGCCACAAGCTCATTTTCTCAGGTTTCTCCTCCCCATTCATCTGCACTTCAGGCTCCCATAGCAACCCCACCTGGGGCTCTGTGTGTGGGGGCCCCTCAAAAACAGTGGCTGAGCCATACCCCTCAGAGTGGCCTCCCACCAGTGCCAAATCAACACTACTGAATAAATGAGTGATTAAATGAAAGTTACTTTTTTTTTTTTTTTTTTTTAGTTATAGTCAGGTCTTTATTAAGAATTTCATCTGCCAACTTAGCGTTTTCCACCTACACGGGGAGCAGAAACCTTCACCGGCTTCACAATCTTTTGCTTAGGCGCTGCCTTTGCGGGAGCCTTAGCAGCAGCCATTGCTGTCTTTTTAGATGCCTGCTTAGCCTTTTTTGCTTCCTTGGCAGCCCTGATAGCTTGCTCTCTCTGAGCTTTCCTAACTTCAGGCTTCTGGTTCCTCTAGGCCAGTATATCAGCAAGAGATGCACCGGTGATGGCCCTCCCAGAGGGCGGGTTCCTTTCTTCTGAATTTCTTCCGACTGCCCCTTTTTGTGCTTCCTTCTGTAGAGCACAGTCCAGTTTATCTGCCGAGGATTCCTCTTGGAAAGGAATGCCGACTCGCATTTTGCATTAAGAAACTGGAAAACCTTCCCGTCGGTCCTGGCATAGCGCCTCCCGGGTCCGGGGTAGATCTTGTAGCCATTGAAGCTGCACAGCTCGACCTTCATGGCTGCGGCCGCCGGAGAGCAGGAAGGACGGTGAAGAGGAAGGAGAGGATCATGGGAAGCTGAAAGTTACTTCTGTGTCTGGGCCAGTTTCCTCATTCTGTTCATAACATGAACCAGGCACTATACTGAGTGTTTACATGCATTATCTAAGCCTCACTTGACTGTTGTTGCAGAGGAGAAAACTGAGGCCTAGAGACGGCCAATAATTGGTTCAAGGTTACAAAGCCGTGAGCGGCAGAGCCACGGTATGAATCAGGTGCTCTGCCAACTCCAGAGTCCCTGATGCATCGCTGAGCCCGCTCTGTAAGGCCCAGCAAAGACTTGGGCTCTGATTTGTAAAGCACACAGGTTGGGTCCTCAGAAGCACCTAAAGGGAGGCTGGGTCAAGACCAAGATTATATACGTCAAAGAGGAAGGGAGAGGGTGAGAGAGAAACATCAATGATGAGAGTGAATCATTGATTAGCTGCATCCTGCACGCCCCACCCTGGGGATTAAGCCCACAACCTGGGCCTGTGCCCTTGACCAGAAGCAAACCCAGGACCCTTCAGTCCGCAGGCCGATGCTCTATCCACTGAGCCAAACCAGGTAGGGCCAATTCCCATTTTACTGGTAAAACAGGCCCAGAGAATACTCTGACTAAGCCGACCTTGGCAAGAAGGACCCCCAGGCCTCCTGTGGAGATTGCTGCCCTGCCCGGCCAAGGGCGCCCCACGACCCACCCCCTCAGGCTGGCAGCAGTCTGTCCTGTTTGGCCGCCCCTTCAGCGTGGGACAGGCTGGGAGAATTTGGACGAGCCCCTGTGCTCTGCTCCCTTATGAAACCACAGGAAGGAGGACTAAGGCCAGAGAGGGGCACCCCGCCTTCTCTCACAGGCCCTGCGAACCCCGAGCCCCAGAGAGGAGGCCAGGGGATGGGGAGAATGTCTGACCCCCATCCCAGCTGGGACCGGGCACGGACTCAGGAGAAAGCTTCATTCAGCCAGAGCCTTGGCAAGGTTCTGGGGATTTTCCCAGCAAGACGATTGCACCCCACTCCGCCTGCGGGGCGGGGCCTGGGCAGGGACAGAGGCTTGGGTCACACAGCTGATTCATCCGAGCAGGGAAACTCCCCACTTCTGACATGCATCCCCCACACACTGAGGGTAACCTGAGGGCACCCGGCCCAGACCCAGCAAGCCCATCTTTTCTTGATGACACCCCTGGGTGAGAACACTCAGGCTGGACAGCGGGACAGAGTTGGGACGGGTGGCAGGGCCGAGGGACAGCTTCCCGCGGGATAACACCAGGGACTGGAACCAGAGTGATGGCTGGACAAGGGCCCTCACCCATTTTTCAGATGAGAAAACGGAGCAAATACATACACAAACCTCCTCTGCACCAGGCACTGCTCTAAGCAGTTGGCTCTCATGTTGACCCTCACGGCCCTGCTATTGCTGCGAAGGAAGCTGCAGAGAAAGAGGTTAAGTGACTTGACCATAGTCAAGGCTAGAAGTGCTCCAGCCAACTACACAGCTCCCAAGAGGGAGCTGTCCCCGTCCCTGAGCAGCTCTGACGCCTTGGGACCTTAGAAAACCAGGGTCCTGGAAGCGGCTCCCGGGAGGGCCTGGGGAGCCAGGACCAGCTGAGCCTGCAGAGGCCAGGAGAGGGCAGCGGAGTATTCCCACCACGATTCCTTCTCTCGGGCTCTGACTCCTTTCCAAACCCAATCCCTTCCTCCCAGGGCCTCCCTTTCCGGTCTGCCCCTCCCCGCAGACGCCGCACGCACACCCAGGCGCACACATGCTCACGGCGAGTTCAGCGTCAGGCCCTGCAGAGGCCTGCTGGAGGGGAGCTGAGGCTCCATGAGACATGGCCAAGGGCCCCCGGCAGGCAAATTCTGTCCCATCTGGCTCCTACTCACAGGCTGCATGAGTCACCCCCTCACCCCCCATGACTCAGTTTATTCGGGTGCCCAGGGGTCCTCCCAGCGAGGGTGGGGCGGCTGACTAGCCCAGCCCAGGCCCTGCAGCCTTTCATCCCAGGATGAGTATTGCATCCCGCTCCCAGCCCAGAGCAGGGGCTGGCACCCTGGAGCCCAGGGTGGAGGAGCCTCAGGTCCAGGAGGTTAGGGAGAGCCCAAGAGCTGGGTGACAGGCCCCAACTGCCCTGGCCCAGGTCCTCAGGGAACGGGGCTGCTCCGAGAAACCTCGGGTCAGGCTGAGCGGCAGAGCCATCGGGGCACAGACAGACAGCCTTGCCCAGCTGACATGGCTCAGAGGCTGAGCGTCAATCTAGGAACCAGAAGGTCCTGGTTCCACTCCCGTCAGGGCACATCCCAGGTTGCGGGCTACTAATTGGTTTTCTCTCGTCATTGATGTTTCTGTCTCTCCTTACTCTCTGAAATCAATACAAATATATATATATTTTTTAAAAAAAGAGCCCTTGATACCCTCCATTCAGAGGAAATAGCCACGTGACACAAAAAACAGCAACAAGGAAATTCTCACTAGCGTTTATTAACTTCCCACTGTACCAGTCCTGGGCAGAGCACCATCCACCCCTCATCTCATTTACTCCCGCAACAATCCTGAAAGCAGGCACAACACCACCATGTCCGTTTACAAACGAGGAGACTGTGGCTAGAGCCTCCGGCCTGGGACTGAAGGGTCTGGGGTTGGATTCTGGTCTAAGGGTACTGCCGGTATTTTGGGCTCGGTCCCCAGTAGGGGGCGTGCAGGAGGCAGCCAATCAATTATTCTCTCATCACTGATGTTTCTATCGTTCTCTCTGAAATCAATAAAAATATTGGTTAAAAAGCTTATAACAAATAACAAATGAGGAAACTGAGGCATAGAGAAGAATGGCCCAGATCACACAGCCAGGAAGTGGCTGAGCAGGGACTCAGGCCCTCTAGCTCCAGACTGCATGTGGTCCCTCCTGCCTCGGAGAGCTGTGCTGGCTGGAACAGGGATGAGGGGCCCAAGGTCCCACCCACCTGCCTCTGCCCTGGTGGATCCCCATGGAAACCTCTGGTTTGAAGGACTACAGTGAAAGCCACTAATCTGCAAGAAGGGGAAACTGAGGCTCCCAGAGGGGAAAGGCTGACCTGAGCTCCAGTAACAAATCAGAGACGGCCAGGGCTGGCCCAAGTCTTTTTTTTTTTTTTTTTTTTTAATATATTTTATTGATTTTTTACAGAGAGGAAGAGAGAGGGATAGAGAGTTAGAAACATTGATGAGAGAAAATCATCAATCAGCTGCCTCTTGCACACTCCCCACCGGGGATGTGCCCACAACCAAGGTACATGCCCTTGTCCAGAATGGGACCCAGGACCTTTCAGTCCGCAGGCCGACGCTCTATCCACTGAGCCAAACCGGTTTCAGCTGGACCCAAGTCTTTGATGCCCCCCAGTGCCCTGGGCTGGAGCGGTGGCGGGTGAGGGGGGGGAACTCCAGGGAAGCAGTGGGGAGATGGAGCCCAGCTCCTTTCCTTCTGCCCAAGTCCAGCTCCTCAGCCTGGCACTCGAAGCCCCACTCAGCTCTCCTTCCAGCTCAGGGTCCCAACACCCATCCCACCAAATGCCCTTGGACCAGAGGAAACTCTGAGTCTCCCCTTCCACCACCGTTTGCCTTTGTGCCCACTGACTCCAACCCTAGGAATGTCTCCCCAACCTCAATGCTCCTGGGCCAGGAAGCCTGCTCCCCGCCCCCACCCCAGGGAAGAGCAGTCCTTCCCGGGTCTGCAGGGTCCGGAGAGGACTTTCTGGGGATGGAAATATTCTGTGTCTGCTGGGACTGTGCTCACATGGTGTACACAGTAGTCAAACACGTGGTCAGCACATTGAAAAAGTGAATTTTTTAATGTAAAATATATTTTAGTGAAGCAATTAGGAATTTTTTTTTTGGGGGGGGGGGAGTGGGGAATATTGATATATACTCAGAGGAAGGATTTCCCAGGTATAAGAAAACAAAACAAGGAGGAGCAAAACAAGGCTGTAGAGGAGGCTGCCTTCTGAGCACAAAGATAGGAAAGATCACTGTTCACCCTTTTCAGCTTCTGGGTCTTGGAGCAGGGAAATGGATTACAGTTGAAGAATAAATAACAAATTTCACAATATACGGCAAAAAATATAAATCATGATTTTGTGTGTTTTTTTGTTTGTTTGTTTGTTTTTTAAATAAAGATGGCCCTATTTTTTAAAAAATTGATTCCAGAAAGGAAGGGAGAGGGAGAGAAATATCAATGATGAGAGAGGAACACTAGTTGACTGCCTTCTGCATGCCCCGTCCCCCGACTGGGGATCAAGCCTGAAACCCAGGTATGTGCCTCGTGACACTCAGCCCTGAGCCATGCTGATCATGTTTTAAAATGATTTATTCACCTGGCCTTTCTGGCTCAATATATATATATTTAAATGGGCAAAACTAATCTCCAGTCAGACTAGTGGTTTCCTCTGGGTGGGGTATGGGTGTGGGAGGGTCACAGGGAGCTCCTGAGCTGCTGGGAATGTCATGTCTTGATCAGGGAGGTAGCTACATAAATTTATGTAAATGTAAAAAGTCATTAAGCTGAACATGTTGGGTGAGTCACTTCATGTATGTTAAGCTTCAATAAAATTATGTAACCATTAGAAGAAAATATAGGAGTAAATGTTCATATATCTAATAAGGATTTGAAACCTAGAATATATTTTAAAATTCATAAAATTCAACAACAACAGAAGCAAACAATCCAATTAAAAATTGGCAAAGCTCCCTAACCGATTTGGCTCAGTGGATAGAGCATCTGCCTGCCGACTCAAACTTCCCAGGTTCGATTCCGGTCAAGGGCATGTACCTGGGTTGTAGGCACATCCCCAGGGCGGGGTGTGTAGGAGGCAAGTGATCAAGTTTCTCTCTCACTGATATTTCTAACTATCCCCCTCCCTTCCTCTCTGTAAAAAAAAAAAAATCAATAAAATATATTAAAAATAAAAATTGCCGAGACCGGTTTGGCTCAATGGATAGAGCGTCGGCTTGGGGACTGAAGGGTCCCGGGTTCGATTCCGGTCAAGGGCATGTACCTTGGTTGTGGGCATATCCCCAGTAGGGGGTGTGCAAGAGGCAGCTGGTCGATGACTCTCTCTCATCGATGTTTCTAACTCTCTACCTCTCTCCCTTCCTCTCTGTACAAAATCAATAAAAAAATATATTTTAAAAAAAAATTGACAGAGCACTCTGACCAGTTTGACTCAGTGGATAGAGTGTCACCTGAAGATTGAAAGGTCAAGGGTTCAATTCTAGTCAAGGGCATGTACCTGGGTTGCAAGCTCCATCCCCAACTCGGGTTGGGGAGCATGAGAGGCAACCAGTCAATGTGTCTCTCTCACATCCATGTTTCTCTCTCTCTCTCTCTCTCTCTCTCTCTCTCCCCCCCTCCTCCCCCCTCCCTCCCTTCCGCAATGGGAAAAAATATCCTCAGGTGAGGATTAACAACAAAAACAACAAAAATGAGCAAAGGATTCAAATAGACATTTATCATGAAGCACGTGAAAAGATGTTCATTGATCATTCATTGATGATGATTAGTTTAAGGAAAAGCAAATCAAACACAAGAAGATACCGTGTTTCCCCGAAAATAAGACATCCTCTGAAAATAAGACCTACCTACAGGTTTCATTCTGAGTGAAATATAAGGCATCCCCCCAAAAATAAGGCCCCCCCTAGGCTCTGTCTCAGAATGCTATTGCTAAACATGAGAGATTTGGTCCACTGATTCTGAAAGAAATGGAGTCACAAGAAATTCACCAGGAAATTCAGGAATTGGATTGTTATGATGATGTTCCAGAAGTTGATGACATGATTGTCATTGAATAAATGAGTGAATTCTTGATACTGTAGGATTCACAGTTTGTCTGGTTTGTGTTGACAACTACCGTACTACCACCATACCGTATACAGGTAATAAATTTCCTTTATTTTCATTTAACAATAAATGTGTACCGTATTCTTCTTCATGGAAAAACAAGACATCCCCTGAAAATAAGACCTAGCGCATCTTTGGGAGCAAAAATTAATATGACACTCTTATTTTCGGGGAAATGGTATCACTTCACACCTTTAGGGAGTCTTTCATTTTTAAAACGGGAAATAATAAGTGTTAGCAAAAATGTGGAGACATTAGAACCCTCATGCACGCTGGTAGGAACGTATAAATGGTGCAATCACTCTGTAATACAGCCTGCCAGTTCCTCACAAGTTAACCAGAGCTTCCATATGACCCACGGCGAATGGAAACCTAAGTCCTCACAGAGCATCATGCATAAAAGCCAAAAAGCAGAAACATCCCAACGCCCATCAACTTATGAATAAATAAACTGGTTATCCGCACAATGGAACACCATTGAGCCATAAAAAGGCTGCTGAAACCGGCTACAATGTGGATGAATCTGGAAAAGCCCATACTAAATGAAAAAAAAAAGATGCGAAAGGTCACATCTTGTAGGACTCCGCTTGTGTGAAATGTCCAGAAGAGGCAAAGCCGTAGAGACAGAGAAGATTAGTGGTTACACAGGGCATGGGGGGGAGGGGAATTGGGAGGGAATATTTAATGGGTATGGGGTGTTTTTCTGGGATGACAAATAAAAGTTTGGGTACTCTCTCCAATGTGTGGGGAGGAGGCAACCTAATTTTTGAAGGCCTTGCTTAGGCAAGGCTGAAAAAAGGTTTTGAGACTAAATAGAAGTGTGGTTGCACAACATTACAAATGCACAAACACCCACGGACGCGTACACTTTAAAAACAGTTAATTGTATGTTATGTGGCTTTCACCTCAAGTTTAAAAATAAATAAATAAACTTCCATTTTATTTTATTATTTTTTAAAAAAATTTTTAATCAATCTTTATTGTTCATATTGTTACAAAGGTTCCTCATTTCTTCCCCCCTCCACCAGGTTCCCACCCCACTAAACTTCCATTTTAAAAGTGAAGGGAAACAAACCTCCAAGGCCCTGGGAGCACTGACAACCTGCCGGATGCAGAGCTCCCTCCTCAGAGCCTTCCTCCTCCTCTGCAGCTCTGAGACATGGGGATTCTGGGGGAACGTGACTGAGCCCAGCTCCCGGGGTTGCCCGGAGACAGGAGCAGGTCTCCGAGACCTCCTGTACCCAGGCTCCCCACAGAGCCTGCCCATGGCCCCTGGGACTCTCCCCTGGCCTCCCTGGGCGGGAGCCGGTGAGGTCAGGGGCCAGGAACGTGGCTGCAGCCACGAGGCGGGAGTTAGTGACTGAGGAGCTTGGAATGTACTGCCTCTGAAAGGACCTCCTGTGGCTCCACCGACGGTTAGAGCAGGAAGGGACTTTCAGAGCCATGTAATCACACACACACACACACACACACACACACACACACACAGGAGACCTGCGCCCCGCTCAGTCACTGGCCCAGGTGCTTGGGGGGTGGGCAGGCAGATGGATGGAGGCAAGGCTGACCTGATTCAGGCCTGGTGCGTGCCACTACCTGGCTCCCTGTGTCACCCTGACCTGCCCAGCGTGGACTCAGCCAAGGAGTCCAGCTATGCGTTAGTGTGTGCATGCGTGTGTATGCTGTGTGCATGCGTGTGTGTGTGCTGTGTGAGTGCCTTTGCATGAGATCGGAGCGCCAAGGGCTCCCAACCCTGGGCTTTTTATCAACATGGGTATTTATTTTTGCTATTTGTCAGCTTCTTACTATATGCTGAGCTAAGCACATGGCGTTATGTTATTTCTGTTCTCCAGCCATCCTGAGATGTAATTATGACCATGTCTCCATTTCACAGATGAGCGACACAGGTGTTTCGAGACTGTGCCTCCTCAAGGTCAGAGCTGGTGAGTAGCAGAATTCAAACTCAGAGCCCAGAGTTGTCTCACTCCAGTCTGCATGCTCTTTTCCATGGGTCACACTGCCTCAGAAATCTCTCTCTCTCTCTCTCCTCTCTCTCTCTCTCCTCTCTCTCTCTCTCTCCTCTCTCTCCTCTCTACTCTCCCTCTCTCTCTTCTCTCTCTCTCTCTCCTCTATTCTCTCTCTCCTCTCTCTCTCTCTCTCTCTCTCTCTCTCTCTCTCTCTCTCTCTCTCTCTCTCACACACACACACACACACACACACACACACACACACCCCTATGTCATTCATTGTAAACTGCTGTTGGCATCTTTTTTTACAGAAACATAAGCACTGAGTAGCACAAGGCAGGGGAGCACCAGGCTGGTCACCACCCCTGAGCGCGCAGCAATTCACAGCTTACCGAGCACTTTCCATTGTGATCTCACTGATCCCACAGCAGCCCCGTGAGGTCATCAGGAGCTCCGTTCTTCCCACAGGGACTGGGGCTCCGAGGGAAGGTCAACACCGAGGGCCACAGAGACAGAAAGTGGCGGCTCCAGGTCAGGACGCCCCGGGCTGTAAGTCCTGCTTGTACCCACAGACCCTGCCCTGCCCTCTGTCCCCGAGGAAGACCATCTAGGTCCCCCGCCCCTGGAATCCACCCCCCTTCCCTGAGGACAGAGCTGGAGCTGATCGCATGGAGCAGGGCGGGCGGGAAGCGGGAGAGCCCAGCTCTCTCTGTAGCTGAGTGGCATTGGCGGCGCCTTACTCTCCTCTGGATGTGTTTCCTGAGTGGAATGGGAGGAAGCAGAGAAGCTTGGGGTGGTCCTCGCAGCCCTGACACTCTGCGTGCGTGAAAAAGTGTCTCTGAGAGCTTTCAAAGTCTTGCCTGAGCTGGGCTCGGAGCGGCCACAGCTCTGATATGTCAGCCTGCTTCAGCCGCCTGCTCAGCGATATTAGGGGTTTCATTTTAACAACTCTCAGCCTCAGTTTCCCTGTCTGTAAAAAGGGGTGATGATGGTGCCCACCTCCCAGGGCTGTTGGCCTTTGATTGTTGACATTTAACCCTGGCCCCTTAGTGACACAGACCTTTTCTTATGTGTGTTTTGTTTTTTTTAATGATAGGCATATACTTCTCTCTCTTTTTAATTTTATCTCTCTTTGTTATTGATTTCAGAAAGAAGGAGAGGGAGAGAAACATCAACGATGAGAGAGAATCATTGATTGGCTGCCTCTTTTTTAAAAATATATATTTTATTGATTATTTTACAGAGAGGGATAGAGAGTTAGAAACATCGATGAGAGAGAATCATCAATCAGCTGCCTCCTGCACACCCTACTGGGGATGTGCCTGCAACCATGTACATGCCCTTGGCTGGAACTGAACCTGGGACCTTTCAGTCCGCAGGCCAACACTCTATCCACTGAGCCACACCGGTTTCAGCGATTGGCTGCCTCTTGCATGCCCCCACACTGGGGATCCACTGGGGACTGAGCCCACAAACACCCCGCATGGGCCCTGTGACTTCCTGGTTCATAGGTTAATGCTCAATCACTGAGCCACACAGCTGAGCGCCCTCTCTCTCTCTCTCTCTCTCTCTCTCTCTCTCTCTCTCTCTCTCTCTCTCTCTCTCTCTCTCTCTCTCTCTCTTAAATGTTTTTAGAAGAGAAGAAGGGAAAGAGAAAGAGAAACATGAACTGGTTGCTTTCTGCATTCTGCCCCCAACTGGGGATCAAATCCAAAGCCTGGGTATGTCCCTGACTGGGAATGGAAACTGCCATCTTTTGGCTACGGGGACAAAATTCCCGTCAGCCGAGCCACAGCGCCGGGCGGTCGCAGAGCGCTTTGACACACTCCGAACAAGGCTGCGGCCACACAGCCCTGGGAAGAGCACGGACAGCGTGTAAAGAAGATGGCGTTTTTCGGGCTGGAGACCCCAGGGCCCCGCTGCAGGGTCTCCCTGCTCACAGGGGCTCTGAATTAAACCTGCGATGGCGCCTGGGATGTCCCTGGGAGCAGCATCATTGCTTTGCATCGCATTAGTGGGTAGTTCAAAGCATTCGCTTGTTCCAGGTAAGCATTTAAAATAACCACCATTTTTGTAACTACGGTTCGTCCGACAGTTAGTCAGTCACTCTTTGTTAAACTTGATCCTTAAAACAGCGAGCGGGAGAGCTCCATGCCGGACGCGAGCGGCAGCAGGGTTCCCGGGTTCCCGGCATGAAACGGGCGCCAGGTAACAGTCACCGGCGATAGTGAGAATCGGCGTCATTTACCCTCCGCTCTAGTTTCCACACCTCACCGGCTTCGTTCCAGCTCCCACGCGCCGCAGCGCAGCTCTGTGCGCATTTCGTCCCGTTTTACAAATACAGAAACCGGGGCGGCCTGGCGGGGGGCGGGGGGCGGGGGCCGGGGGCGGGGAGGCGGGGGCCGGGGGCTGGGGGCCGGGAGCCGGGGGGGCGGGGGCCGGGGGCCGGGGGCCGGGAGCCGGGGAGGCGGGGGCCGGGGGCCGGGGAGGCGGGGGCCGGGGGCCGGGGAGGCGGGGGCCGGGGGCCGGGGAGGCGGGGGCCGGGGGCCGGGGAGGCGGGGGCCGGGGGCGGGGAGGCGGGGGCCGGGGGCCGGGGAGGCGGGGGCCGGGGGCCGGGGAGGCGGGGGCCGGGGGTCGGGGGCCCGGGGCCGGGGGCCCGGGGCCGGGGAGGCGGGGGCCGGGGAGGCGGGGGCCGGGGGCCGGGGGCTGGGGGCCCGGGGCCGGGGAGGCGGGAGGCGGGAGGCGGGGCGGGCGGGGCGGGCGCAGGTGCCAGCCGCCGCGGGAACCCCGCGCACCGGGCGGAGGTGCTCCATGTACGGGCTGCTGCGTCAGAAGGGCGGGCCGGGCCGCCGGGTCCTGTCCGCCCCCCGAACCCACAAAAGGCGGCGCGGGCCCGGGCGGCAGCCGGGTGGACGGGCCGGCGGACGGCCGGGCGGACGGTCGGGCGGACAGCCGGTCGGACGGGCCGAGGGGCGGCCGGGAGGCGGAGCCCGGGGCCCGCGCGCAGCGCCCCACCCCCGGCGCTGGCTCGGCCCCGAACTTTCATTCATAAAAAGGAGCGATCCGCGAGGCGGGGTGACTCAGACCCGCGCGGACGCCGACCCCGCGGAGGCAGCCCGGCATGTTCCGGGACTTCGGGGAGCCCGGGCCGAGCGCCGGGCCCGGCGGCGCGTACGGGGGCCCCGCGCAGCCCCCCGCGCCCGGCCAGCAGGTGAGCGGGGGCCGCGGGGCCGGGGCCGGGGCCGGGGCGGCGGGTCCTGCCCGCTCCCCCCCGGCCGGGCGGGTTCTCCCAAACCCGGGAGGCGCGCGCGGGAGGCACAGCTCCATCCCGATAGCGTCCCCTCTCTCTCCTCTCCCCTCTCTCTCTCTCTCTCTCTCTCTCTCTCTCTCTCTCTCTCTCTCTCCCTCTCCCTCTCTCTCTCTCCCCTCCCTCTCCCTCTCTTTCTCTCCCCTCCCTCTCCTTCTCTCTCTCTCTCTCTCTCTCTCTCTCTCTCTCTCTCTCCCTCTCCCTCTTTCTCCCTCTCCCTCTCCTTCTCTCTCTCCCTCTCCTTCTCTCTCCCTCTCCCTCTCGCACCCCCTTTCCCTCGCTGCCTGTGTCCGTCTGTCCCTCCCTCTGTCCTCTGTCCTCACCGTGTCACCTCCTTTGTCCGCCGCTCGTGGCTCTGGGCGGTCGGAGTCCGCAGGGCCGGGCACTGCGTTAGTCCCGCCCGGACGGTCCGGTGCACCTGGGGCCGCATCCCGGGGCGGCTCCGGCGCCTCCACCGCGGAGGGAGGACGGGCCCATCCGCATCGCCCTGCGGACCGGGTCCCCGGCGCCGTCTGCGTGTCTGTCCGCCTGTCTGTCCGCCTGTCCGTCCGCCTGTCTATCCACCTGTCTGTCCGTCTGCGTGTCTGTCCGTCCGTCTGCGTGTCTGTCCGCCTGTCTGTCCGCCTGTCTGTCCACCTGTCTGTCCGTCTGCGTGTCTGCGTGTCTGTCCGTCCGTCTGCGTGTCTGTCCGCCTGTCTGTCCGCCTGTCTGTCCGCCTGTCTATCCACCTGTCTGTCTGTCTGCGTGTCTGTCCGTCCGTCTGCGTGTCCGTCCGCCTGTCTGTCCGTCTGCGTGTCTGTCCACCTGTCTGTCCACCTGTCTGTCCGTCTGCGTGTCTGTCCGTCTGCGTGTCTGCGTGTCTGTCCGCCTGTCTGTCCACCTGTCTGTCCGCCTGCGTGTCTGTCCGTCTGCGTGTCTGCGTGTCTGTCCGCCTGTCTGTCCGTCTGTCCGTCTGTCCGTCTGTCCGCACTCACCCGCCTCCAAGCCCCGTCCCCTCTGGGCGCCGTGGAGCCGGGGACCCTCCTTTGAGGCCGGGCCGGTGAGACCGGCGGTGCCGGGACGAGCACGGGGTCCCCGCCGCCGCTCCCGCGCCCCCGGCGGCCCGCACGGCGCGCGGCTCCGGGGCCCTCGGGGCGGCAGGTGCCGCTTCCGGTCGGGGGGCCGCGAGCACGTGTCCGGGGCGGGAAGCAGCGGCGTCCGTTCCGCCGAGTCACGGCGCCGAGTCACCGGCTGACTCACCGGGCCCCTCCCTTCCTGGCCCGCAGCGTCCGGCCCGCACCCCCAGCGGGGAGCGGGGATGCCGCCGCCGCTCCGAACCCGCCCCTGCGCCGCTGCGGGGACCCCGGGCTGGAGCCTGTCTCCCCGCCCGGCGCCCGCACCAGAGCCCAGCCCCGAGCGTGGACCCGGTTTTCCCAGCACTGACCCCGTCCCCCCCTGTCCCATACTGACCCCATCCCCACACCCCCACACTGACCCCGTCCCCCCCTGTCCCATACTGACCCCATCCCCACACACCCACACTGACCCCGTCTCCCCCCGTCCCCACACTGACCCCATCCCCACACCCCCACACTGACCCCGTCTCCCCCCCGTCCCCACACTGACCCCATCCCCACACCCCCACACTGACCCCGTCTCCCCCCGTCCCCACACTGACCCCATCTCCACACCCCCACACTGACCCCATCCCCACACCCCCACACTGACCCCGTCTCCCCCGGTCCCACACTGACCCCATCCCCACACCCCGACACTGACCCCGTCTCCCCCCGTCCCCACACTGACCCCGTCCCCCCCTGTCCCACACTGACCCCATCCCCACACCCCCACACTGACCCCGTCTCCCCCCGTCCCCACACTGACCCCATCCCCACCCCCCCACACTGACCCCGTCTCCCCCGGTTCCCACACTGACCCCATCCCCATACCCCCACACTGACCCTGTCTCCACACCCCACACTGACCCCGTCTCCCCCATCCCCACACTGACCCTGTCTTCCCCGTCCCCACACTGACCCCATCTCCCCGGTTCCCCCCATCCCCACACTGACCCCATCCCCCCATCCCCACACTGACCCCTTCTCCCCATCCCCACACTGACCCTGTCTCCCCCATTCCCCACACTGACCCCATCCCCCCATCCCCACACTGACCCCGTCTCCCCCATCCCCACACTGACCCCGTCTTCCCGGTTCCCCACACTGACCCCATCCCCCCATTCCCACACTGACCCCATCCCCCCATCCCCACACTGACCCCGTCTCCCCCATCCCCACACTGACCCTGTCTTCCCCGTCCCCACACTGACCCCATCTCCCCGGTTCCCCCCATCCCCACACTGACCCCATCCCCCCATCCCCACACTGACCCCTTCTCCCCATCCCCACACTGACCCTGTCTCCCCCATTCCCCACACTGACCCCATCCCCCCATCCCCACACTGACCCTGTCTCCCCCATCCCCACACTGACCCCGTCTTCCCGGTTCCCCACACTGACCCCATCCCCTCATTCCCACACTGACCCCGTCTCCCCCCCCCCTTCCCCACACTGACCCCGTCTCCCCCATCCCCCCATTCCCACACTGACCCCGTCTCCCCCCCCCCCTTCCCCACACTGACCCCATCCCCCATCCCCACACTGACCCCATCTCCCACATTCCGGCTGTGAGAGAAGGCGGCAGGCAATTCCTGCAGTGCAGGCGGCATGGCGAGGCACTGTGCTGGCAGTTTCACCTCCTTTACCGCTTTTCACAGAATCTAAGGCCCAATGGTTTAAAAACCCAGCCGCTAATTCCTTTTTATTTCTTAAATCTTTTTTATTTATTTAGTTAGTTAGTTAGTTAGTTAGTTTTTAAAAAGATTCAGAGATCTTGGGGAGGATTTCTTTATTTTTTAAAATATATTTTATTGGGTTTTTACAGAGAGGAAGAGAGAGGATAGAGAGCTAGAAACATCGATGAGAGAGAATCATCCATCAGCTGCCTCTTGCACACCTCCTACTGGGGATGTGCCCGTAACCAAGGTACATGCCCTTGACCAGGATCAAACCTGGGACCTTTCAGTCCACAGGCTGATGCTTTATCCACTGAGCCACACCGGTTTCGGCTTAAGTCTGTTTTATTTCTTAAATCTGTTGACAGTATTACATATTTCTCCCTCACCCCTCCCCATTGACCTCTTCTAACACGCCTCCACCTCCCAATTAAAAAAAAATAATTTGCACCCAAGGATATTTTTTCCATTGATTTCTACAGAGAGTAAAAGGGAGGAGGAGGGAGAGAGAAACATTGATGTGAGAGAGACACATTGATTGGTTAGCTCCCACACAGGGGTGCCCCTACCTGGGCTGGGGAACCCGAAACCCAGGTACATGCCTTTGTCCAGAATCTAATGGAGACCCTTTGATCTGCAGGCTGATGCCCTAACCATTAAGCAAACCATCCAGGGCACCACTTTTTTTGTTGTTTTTAATATATTTTATTGATTTTTTTACAGAGAGGAAGAGAGAGGGACAGAGAGTTAGAAACATCGATGAGAGAGAATCATCGATCAGCTGCCTCTTGCACACCGCCCACTGGGGATGTGCCCGCAATCAAGGTACATGCCCTTGACCGGAATCGAACCCGGGACCTTACAGTCCACAGGCCGACGCTCTCTCCACTGAGCCAAACCGGTTTTGGCGAGGGCACCACTTTTTAAAAAAAATAATATATTTTATTGATTTTTTACAGAGAGGAAGGGTGATAGTTAGAAACATCGATGGGAGAGAAACATCAATCAGCTGCCTCCTGCACGCCCCCCACTGGGGATGTGCCTGCAACCGAGGTACATGCCCTTGACCTGAATCAAACCCAGGACCTTTGAGTCCACAGGCTGACGCTCTATCCACTGAGCCAGACCAGTCAGGGCCACCACTTTTATTTTAAAGTCACCAATTAAACTGAATTCAAAGCTACTAAAGGGTACTTTTTAGCATCAATGAAATGACATAATCCTCACCTTGTCCAGAGTCACAGCCAGTAAGCAGCCAAGCTAAGATTAGAACTGGTCAGCCTGGGTGCTCTCCCTCCTGGGAGCGTTCCACACCTTTCCTTTCCCCCCTCCCTCCCCAATCCCAGACCATTACCATCAGCTTCCTCACCCCCAAGCTCCAAGGCCCTTCCTCTACCTAAAAATTATAATTGTAGCTGAAACCGGTTTGGCTCAGTGGATAGAGCATTGGTCTGCGGACTGAAGGGTCCCAGGTTCGATTCCGGTCAAGGGCATGTACATTGGTTGTGGGCATATCCCCAGTAGGGGGGTGCAGGAGGCAGCTGGTCAATGTTTCTTTCTTATTGGTGTTTCTAGCTCTCTATCCCTCTCCTTTCCTCTCTGTAAAAAATCAATAAAATATATTTAAATTAAATAAAAATTATAATTGTAATAATAGTGATAACTGGACAGCCTGAACCGAGAGCAGTGGCTCTTGACCTCCACAGTCTTCACCGGGCTCGGCCACACACATCCTCTCTCCTGAGCTCACAGCTGCCCTCAGTGAGGGGCTGTGATTATCCTCTTGGTGCAAGTAGGACGCAGGAGTGGGAGCGTCTAGCTGCTGGGGCCCAAATCCCACCTCCCACTTCCAGGCTGTGTGTCTGAGGTCAACTGTTCTCCTGTCTGAAAAAGAAGCTACGGTTGTGCAAATTGTATGAGTCAGTATTTGAAAAGTGGTTGGGACAGTGCCTGGAATTCACACTTTGTAAGTATTAGCTCTGACGGGGAAACGGAAGTTCAGAGAGGTTGTGCGACGTGCCAGGAGTCACACAGCTCAGGAGCAGTCTCCTTAGCGGTGTGGGTCGCAGCGTGGCTTTTGTCCACTGGGCGCCCTCTTTTCACACAGCCCTGACCCCCGGCCTTCCCTGTCTTGTCCCTCAGAAGCTCCACCTGGTGCCAAGCATCAACGCGGCGAGTGGCAGCCAGGAGCTGCAGTGGATGCTGCAGCCTCACTTCCTGGGACCCAGCAGCTACCCCAGGCCTCTGGCCTACCCTCAGTACAGCTACCCACAGCCCCGGCCCGGCGTCATCCGGGCCCTGGGGCCGCGCCGCCGGCCCCCGGAGCAGGTAAGCAGAGGCTCTGCATTGGTCCCATTCCCACGGGTGCCGAGGCCGAGGAGAGCCCTGGCCCAAAAGGAGACCACGGGCTTAGGAGGGGGGAGGAGGGAGCACCACCAGCTGGCAAGGAGGACTTCTAGTCCATAGTAATTATTAAGAGGAGCCTCCGGGAAGACCCAGAGAGCAAAGAGGTCACTTTTGGATCGGGGAAGGCTTTCTGGAGGTGGAGGCATATTCGTCTAGGAAAACGGGTAGGAGTTGCATAGATATAGCTGAAGGAAAGGACATCCCGGGTAGAGGGATGGCAGGGGCAAGAATGGAGGTGGAGGGAGAACTTGTGAGGTGTATGCGGAAGGGTACATGGACAGTAAAGGGCGCCTACCTGCTGACCTGTGTGCAAAGGGTGGGCTTACGCTGTGTGCGTCCATGGAGCCTGAGAGGGATCAGGAGACAGTTCCCTTCAGGTACCCTCTGAATCAGTGTCCCTGTCGCATTTAAAACTCCCTAAAGCCCTCTGGGAACGCACTCTGGTTTTCCCCGTCTGACAGCCAAGGAAACGAAGGCACAGAAAGAGAGAGTCACTCGCCCTAGATCACACACGTAGTGAGTAATGAGACAGGTGTGCCCAATTCTAAACTTAGATCCTAACCACCAAGCCACACTGTCTCGCCCAGATCTCAGAGAAGGTTTGAAGAAGAGTGAGCTGGGAATTTTTGCTTCCCCAATCAGGGTTCCTACTCACACACTAATAAAGTCCTTAGCAAGATAAAGAGATAGAAAAATAATACAGAGATAGAGGGTCTTTAAGGGAATGGCGCCTCTTTCCTTTCCCCGGAGCATTTTAGTAGAAGGGACTGCAGTGGGTGAGGTTCGCACAGTAGACAGACCGCTCTGCCAGGCTGGGGAGAGGATGGGGAGGGAGCGTGGGATGCTGGGAAAGATGTGCTCTGGGCTAGGGGAGGCTTTCCCAGAAACAGGATGGCTGGCCCTTTAAGAGCACCTGGAACACTGGTGTGGGCCCCAGAGGCGGGCTTCTGGGCTTGCTCCCGTCAGCCCTGTCCTGAGGCTGATTTGGCGCTGGGTACTCTGAGGCTGGGGCTGTGATTATAAGAGGGTTCCTTTTGGGGGAGATGCTGTTCATCAGCTGGCTCTCATTCATCGTAGACTAGAGTGGGTTTCCATCTCTGCTGTAGGGGCACAAACAAGTTACTCATCTTCCCTGCAGGGGCTTCCGTTCCTTCCTTGGAAATTGTGTTAAGAATCTAAGACCTTTGCTGGCACACAGTAGATCCCCAATAAATTTGCTCAGCAAGCCCTAACTGGTTTGGCTCAGTGGATAGAGCGTCGGCTTTCGGACTGAAGGGTCCTGGGTTCGATTCTGGTCAAGGGCACATGCCCAGATTTCGGTCTTGATCCTCAGTGGGGGGACTGCAGGAGGCAGCCAATCAGTGATTCTCAATCATCATTGATGTTTCTATCTCTCCCTCCCTCTTCCTTCCACTCTGAAATCAATAAAAATATATTTATAAAGAAAAATAACTGCTTAGTAGCATTCATTGGCCCCTCCTAGTGCTTACAGCCTGTGGAGAAAGGAGACTTGTTATCAGGAGATTGAAGAGAATAAGGGTCCTTGGGAAAAGAGCGGCCAGTTCCCACCAGCTCTAAGGAGCAAAGGCCACTTCTGGCCGGGAAATGAGAGGCAGCTTCTGGAGGCAGAGCATCTTTTATTTTGTGTGCTAATCCTCAACCGAGGATCTCTCTCCATTGGCTTTTAGAGAGTGGAAGGGAGGTGGAGAGACGGAGAGAAACATCTCTGTGAGAGACATCCATTGGCTGCCTCCTGCACATTCCCACACCAGGGCCGGGAATGGAGCCTGCAAGGCAGGTACATGCCCTGACGGAAACCAAACCCGGGACCCGTCAATCAAGGCAGGTACATGCCCTTGACGGAAACCAAACCCGGGACCCGTCAATCAAGGCAGGTACATGCCCTTGACGGAAACCAAACCCGGGACCCGTCAATCAAGGCAGGTACATGCCCTTGACGGAAATCAAACCGTGGGCGACGCTCTATCCGCAGAGCCAAACCGGCCAGGGCGAGAGAGGCATCCTAGTTGAATCCTGGGACGTGAAGAGGATTAAGGTTTGTGGCCGGGCATTCTGAGAAGGAAATGGTAGGAGGCCAAAGCGGGGTGCAAGGGGGAAATGTTAACTATTGCAAACGGGGCTGGACACGGTGGTCCTTACAGTGCAGGAGCAGGGCGCCCCGCGCCGCCATGCCCTCCACCAGGATCCGCCCCTGGGCCGCCGCACGAGGCGATTGCCAGGCAGCCGGTGGCCAGGGACCCCCCTCACTGCTTCCTCTGTTCCCCAGATCAGCCCGGAGGAGGAGGAGCGCCGTCGGGTGAGGCGCGAGCGGAACAAGCTGGCCGCGGCCAAGTGCAGGAACCGGAGGAAGGAACTGACCGATTTCCTGCAGGCGGTGAGCATCGGCGGTGCGCAGGGCGCCAGGCCACGGCCCACCCAACCTGCGGAGGCCTCGCCTGCTGTGAGCCCGCAGGGCCGCAGGGGGCGCTGGAGAGCCAGGCCTTCGGAGAAAGCACTGAGCACCGCACAGCCGAGCTGCAGCTCAGGCAGACGGTCTCCTAAGATGCCCCCCGGGACCTGATTGGAGTCCGGGGCACATTTTTCTCCCAAGGACTCCTGGGAATTGTAGTCCAGACTCGCGGAGGACGCCTCACACTACCTCTCCAATTGCCTATTCACCATCACCACGGAAGGCGAAGCCGCGGTGTTCGGCCCTCCTCTTCCTGACTCCTCTCCCTGACCTTCCCCCTACAGGAGACCGACAAGCTGGAGGACGAGAAGTCAGGACTGCAGCGAGAGATTGAGGAGCTGCAGAAGCAGAAGGAGCGGCTGGAGCTGGTGCTCGAAGCCCACCGCCCCATCTGCAAAATCCCGGAAGGAGCCAAGGAGAGCGACCCTGGTGGCCCAGGCGGCTCCAGCAGCCCACCAGCCCCCTCCCGCCCCGTGCCTTGTATCTCCCTTTCCCCAGGGCCTGTCCTTGAACCCGAGGCATTGCACACCCCCACGCTCATGACCACACCCTCTCTGACTCCTTTCACACCCAGTCTGGTCTTTACCTATCCCAGTACCCCTGAGCCCTGTGCCTCAGCCCATCGCAGGAGCAGCAGCAGCAGCGGGGACCCCTCCTCTGATCCCCTAGGCTCCCCCACCCTCTTGGCCCTATGAGGCACTCTGGGTATCCTCCCTGGCCATTACCTCCCCATCCATCGGTCCAGCTGGCCTGGGCTATTCCCCGTGCTCAACCCCAGCGGGTTCTCCATCCCCCCAGATGAGACGGAGCCTGTCCTGCTTCCTGGCAGAGCCAGCTTGGGGTCACCAAAGCTGCTCAGTTTCTCTGGAGCTCGCCTCTCTAGCACAGTTTGCATTAAATCAGAGACACACTATTTCCCATTTGTGCAAGAGAACTCCTGGCAGCCCCGAAGGACTTGATAGACATCTGGAGGTTTTCTGGAGCCCTGCCCCCCTCCAGGCCTTCCGTAAGTCTTCATTGCCCTCTCCGGGGACCCACCCAGCCTCACCCCCAGACAGAAGGCGGTACGCCAGCCTAGAACACTAACCCAGCCACCCCACTGCCAGCAGCGCCAGGTGACCGGACCAGGGCGTTCTGCCGTCCCCTCCAGAAAGGGCACAGTCCAGGAGCGAGCTAGGGCCTTCTGTGACGAGCTGAGCTGCCGCCCTGGCTCTGAGGAGACTTTAGCTCCAGGGACTCTAAGCCTCCACTGCAAGGGCAGCTGCTATTTATTTTCCTAAAGAGAGTATTTTTATACAAACCTGCCAAAACGGAATAAAGGCTTGAAGCTCTGGCCTGGTTTCGTTGGACTCAGAGGCTGAAGGGAAAACATTGGATCCTCAGGACCTTTGGCTCGGGTCTCAGCTCCCCAGCCTCCCTGCACGGCCGCGGACAAATTATTTGGCATTTCTGGACCTCCACTGTGTCTTATCTGACAAACGAAGCTGCATCTGCTCTGCCTCATCTCCAGGACTGAGGGAAACAGTGCTGTGGGCAGCAAGCCAAGAGGATTCCCATCCTCGGGGTGGAGGCCCACCTTGCTCCTGGGTGTACCACAGGGGGGCGCTGTTCTGCCCTTCCAGCCAGAGGAGGCGGCGGAGTGGGTTCCAGGCCCCCCACACCTGCTTCCTGCCCCATTGTCTTGGGCAGGAAGGAGCCGGGAAGGGAACTAGAGCCACTTCAGCGGCCGGATCACGGCCGGTCCCGGAGCCTGCCGGCGGAGGTGCAGGGGTGAGGGGTTGTAGCCAGCGGCTTCCCACGGTCTCACACCGCTCCTGACCGGAGGTAATGAGGGGCTGTCAGACACCAGAGTTCTGCAGCCCTCCGGATAGGAACCATGCCCTGTCTCCCCGTCCCCGTCCTTGGCCTAACCCCGGCGAGTCCCAATCAGACGCTGCCATGGCCTCGGCTTCCGTCCCAGTTTATTAGCCCCCGCCCAGCCCCCTGCAAGTCCCTCCGCTCCAGCCTCCAGTCCCCCTGCTGCCCAGCTGGCAAGAGCGAAGGGCGCCCCTCAGGGCCAGGATGTCTGAGTCCAGGCCAGCAGCGGCCCGTCGCGTGCAGCCGGGCGGCTTCCCGGTCCCGAGGTGCATCGCGATCCAGGCTCGGGGAGCCATCCGGGCGGGCGTCGGCGCGAAGGAAGCTCTGCCCTCAGTCATCTGGGGAGCAAGCCAGGGGCAGCTGATCAGGGCTGCCCACGCTGCCGGTGCTGGAGCTGCCATCGCCCAGGTCCCGGGGTCCGCAGGGGGGCAAGGCGAGCTCCGGTGCCGGGCCAGCGCCCGAGCCCCCCGCGCCGCCAGGGCCGCCGCGGGGGCCCCACTCCTCGCCCAGCGCCAGGCAGAGCTCCTTCAGCGCCAGGTTCTCCCGCAGCAGCTCTTCCTGGCGGCCCTCCAGCTCGGCCAGCTTCTGCCAGCAGCCGCCCAGGTCCTCGCGCACCGCCCGGGATGCCTGCGTCCCGAAGAGCTGCCACTGGCGCGCGGCGCGCCGCCCGCGCTGGCGCTCCGAGTCCAGGAAGCAGCAGAGGTCGCGCAGCTCGCGGTTCTCGGCCTGCAGGCGCCGGTTGAGCTGCTTGAGCTCGCGGATCTCGCCCAGGTGCCCCTGCAGCTGTCGGTTCACCTCCTGCATGAGGCGGCCGCGCTGCACCAGAGCCGCCAGGCGCGCCGCCTCCTCCCGCCGCAGGCGCCGCACCAGCTCCTCCTTGCCCAGAGCCGCCATCTCCTCGTCGGTCAGCTCCTCCAGGCCGCCCGCCTCGGCCTCCATGGCTGCTCGGGTCTCTGGAGCATCGCCCGCCCGCCGCCGCGGCCCAGGTGCCCCACGTCGAGCCCGGCGCGGCTGCGGCTGGGACCGGCTTCGCCGGCACGGGCTGTGGCCGCCTGGCGCAGGCAGCGGCCGCCGCACGGGGGCGGGCACGCGGCAGGGCGCGCGCCGGGGCGGGGCCGCCTGACGTTGAGGAAGGACAGCCAATCCGGAGGCGTCTCCCTGGGGAGGGGCGGGGCCTGAGCGCGGAGCGCCCCCTTCGCGGCCCGCCCACTCCCGACCGCGGAGTCCCTGACCGTCCGGGACCCTGGGTCCCCGCACCCGCTCCTGTCAACCCGCAACCAGGCGCTTCGTGCCTCCCAGTTCCCAACTGCCTCGGGTTCGAGCCTAGGCCTCTGGGCTCCTGAGAACCAAGACTGCCCCGGAACTCTCCCCCCCACAGAGCCGGGACGACCTCCTTTCCATCCTTCCCAGGGGTGGGGTGCGGGGGAGAGGGGGTGGAGTACATTTACAAGCGATTCTTTTGTTCAGTAAGCCTTCATTGTGTGTAAAACCCACGCAGAATACACTTGATCAAGAGTCTTATCCTGTCTTTAAGGAATTATTTTTTAAAATGTATTTTATTGATTTTTTACAGTAAGGAAGAGAGAGGAATAGAGAGTTAGGAACGTCCATGAGGAGAAACATCCACCAGCTGCCTCTTTAAAAAAAAATATATATTTTTTATTGATTTTTTTTAGAGAGGAAAGGAGAGCGATAGAGAGCCAGAAACATTGATGAGAGAGAAACATCAATCAGCTGCCTCTTGCACACCCCCCACCAGGGATGTGCCCGCAACCAAGGTACATGTCCTTGACCAGAATCGAACCCAGGACCCCTGAGTCCGCAGGCTGTCGCTCTATCCACTGAGCCAAACTGGCCACGACCAGCTGCCTCTTGCACCACCCCTACTGGGATGTACCCGCAACCAAGGTACATGCCCTTGACCGGGATCGAACCCGGGACCTTTCAGCCCACAGGCCGATGGTCTATCCACTGAGCCAAACCGGTTTCGGCTTTAAAGAAGTTTTAATCTGGCAGGGGAGACAAGTTGTGTTAAACAAGAAGCACATGGAGGAGGGATACAGTCTGAGGGAAAGGTTTCCCGAAAGAGATGATATCCGAAGGTCCCGGAAAAATGCACAGGGCTTTGTCAAGCAAAGAGACAGGAAATAACATGGTGAACGATGCTGGGGCCTGCAAGGGCCTACCTGCTTTAGGAACAGCGAGAGCCATCCGGGCGTGGAGAAAGTGGGAAGAAAGGGAGGCAGGAGGAAACAAACGTGGTCGGAAGCCAGATTTAAAAATATATATATATATATTATTGATTTTTTTACAGAGAGGCATGGAGAGGGACAGGGATAGAGAGTTAATAACATCAATGAGAGAGAAACATACCGTTTCCCCGAAAATAAGACAGTGTCTTGCGGGGAACAGTTTGGCTCAGTGGATAGAGTGTTGGCCTGCGGACTGAAGGGTCCCGGGTTCGATTCCGGTCAAGGGCATGTACCTTGGTTGCGGGCACATCCCCAGTAGGGGGTGTGCAGGAGGCAGCTGATTGATGTTTCTCTCTCATCGATGTTTCTAACTCTCTATCCCTCTTTCTTCCTCTCCTTGAAAAAAAGAAAAAAAAGAGTGTCTTATATTAATTTTTGCTCCCAAAGGTGCACTAGGTCTTATTTTCAGGGGATGTTTTATTTTTTCCATGAAGAAGAATACGGTACACATTTATTGTTAAATGAAAATAAAGGAAATTTATTACCTGTATACGGTATGGTGGTAGTACGGTAGTTGTCAACACAAACCAAACTGTGAATCCTACAGTATCAAGAATTTACTCATTTATTCAATGTCATCATCTTCTGGAACATCATCATAACAATCCAATTCCTGAATTTCCTGGTGAATTTCTTGTGATCCATTTCTTTCAGAATCAGTGGACCAAATCTCTCATGTTTAGCAATAGCATTCTGAGACAGAGCCTAGGGGGAGCCTTATTTTCGGGGGGATGCCTTATATTTCACTCAGAATGAAACCTGTAGGTAGGTCTTATTTTCGGAGGATGTCTTATTTTTGAGGAAACACGGTAGATTCAACTGCCTCCTGGACACCCCCCACTGGGGATGTACCTGCAACCAAGGTACATGCCCTTGATGGGAATCGAACCTGGGATCCTTCAGTCTGCAGGCTGACACTCCATCCACTGAACCAAACTGGTTAGGGTGGAAGCCAGATTCTTAAGGGTTTTCACTACTAGGCTGGCACATTTTCCCAGGGCAGTAAGGATTTTAATCAGGGGAGTAACATTTTAAAACATCTATTTAAAAACGATTGTTCAGGCTGCTCTGTGTGAGAGGGAGGATGGGGAGGGGATGTGGGCAGGGAGATTAGGAAGAACACTGTGTCAACGGGCAAGGAGAACTTTGCAGAAGGACTGGACTGGGGCAGTGCCAGTGAGGATGGAGAGAACAAAAAGATAATAGAAATATTTAGGAGGCAAATCCGCACACTGAATGTGGAGAGGAGTCTGGGAGAAAGCCAGGTTTCTGAGATAGTGGATGGTGGGGCTGTCACAAATAGGAACACAGGAGATAAACTGACTGGAGAAACCAGAGGTCTATCTAGCTGGGGCGGCGGCTGTAGAGAGAGAGTTTGGAAAGACTCATAGGTAGGCTGCCCTCCTGATATGGACTTCGGACAGAGCTCTGAGCTACAGAGCAAGAGAGGCCAGGCAGGGGTAGGGGTGGGGTGGGGGTAGGGGGTAGGAGGGGAGTAGCTCAGGTGGGTAGAGCTGCCTTTGGATCTCTGATCAGAGCACATACAAGACGCAACCAGCCGAAACCGGTTTGGCTCAGTGGATGGAGTGTCAGCCTGCAGACTGAAGGGTCCCAGGTTCGATTCCCATCAAGGGCATGTACGTTGGCTGCGGGCACATCCCCAGTGGGGGGTGTTGCAGGAGGCGGCTGGTGGATGCTTCTCTCTCATCGACGTTTCTGGCTCTCTTTCTCCCTTCCTCTCTGTAAAAAATCAATAAAATATATATTTTTTTAAAAAACACGCAACCAATGAGTGCATAAGTAAGTGGAGCAACGCATCGATGTTTCCTTCTCTAAAATCAATCCATTAAACAAACAAGCACAAACATGGGAGCAGTGTGCCCTCCCGGGAGCGATGCTTAGCCGCAGGAAGAACTGAAGGTCTTTGGAGGTCGGCTACACACGTTTATTCACAGAAGAAAAAAATGAGGATTGAGCCCTCCACTCCCACATGTAGGATGCAGGCCAGTGAGGATTTTACAGGAGCAGAGGAAGCGGGGTGGAGGGACAGAGGGCTGACGGGGAAGGGTTCCAGGGTCGGGAGGCTGGCCGGGCCGGGGTAGGGGCAGGGGTAGCCGCGGGGACAGGGGTGCCCAACAGCTTCCGCCTCTTCCCCCGCAGCTCCCGCCCCACCCGCTCTGTCCCGGAAGTGGTCCGTCCCCGAAGTGGCTCCGGGCGCTCCCGGAAGTGGCCCCTCGGCGGCGCGCCCGCCCGGGCGGTTCTCGCTCCAGCCGGGGCGCTGCGGCTGCTGCCGCGTCCGAGCGCCGCCATGACCAACGAGCTGGATATCTTCGTGGGGAACACGACCCTCATCGACGAGGACGTGTACCGCCTCTGGCTGGACGGCTACTCGGGTGTGTGGGGGGCGGCCGGGGGCGGTCTGGTGGGAGAAGGGGCGGAGCTGGACGTGGCCGTCGGAAGCGGGCGGCGGGGTGCGGGGTGCGGGGTGCGGGGGTCGGAGGCCCCGAAGGGGCTGGGCGGGGCGGGCCTGACGCTCGTGCCCGCCCCCAGTGAACGATGCGGTGGCCCTGCGGGTGCACTCGGGAATCCTGGAGCAGACGGGCGCCACGGCCGCCGTGCTGCAGAGTGACACCATGGACCACTATCGAACCTTCCACATGCTGGAGCGCCTGCTGCACGCCCCGCCCAAGCTGCTGCACCAGCTCATCTTCCAGATCCCGCCCTCCCGGCAGGCGCTGCTCATTGAGAGGTGCGGGTGCCAGCCACGCTGCCATGTACCCATTCTGCAGACTGAACCTGAGGCCCAGGGAGGGACGGGACTCCCCCGGGCCCTGAGGAAGGGGCCGAGCCCAGGCTCTGCCAGCCCCGCCCCCCCAGCACCCTCCTCTAAGGGATGCCATAGTGTCCGCTGCCTCCACGCAGGTACTATGCCTTCGACGAGGCCTTCGTGCGCGAGGTCCTGGGCAAGAAGCTGTCGAAGGGCACCAAGAAAGACCTGGATGACATCAGCACTAAGACCGGCATCTCCCTTAAAAGCTGCCGGAGACAGGTGGGCACTGCAGCCTCCTCCTCACCCACACTCATTCCAGCCATAGTCCACCCCTTCCTCCTCCCCTTCGCCGCTGTCCCAGCTCCAGCCTCCTCCTCCACTTCTGACCCAGTCTCCTCTCCTGTTTTCCTCACCTCAAATCAGTCCCCTGCTCTTCAGCCAGAGTGGCCTTTCAGAATGCCAGGTCTGACTGTAGCTTTCATATATATATATATATATATATATATATATATATATATATATATATATGTATATATATATATATGTATATGTATATGTATATGTATATGTATAAATATATATATATATGTTTATTTTTTACAGAGGAAAGGAGGGGATAGAGTCAGAAACATCAATGGGAGAAAAACATTGATCAGCTGCCTCCTGCACACCCCCTACTGGGGATGTGCCTGCAACCAAGGTACATTCCCTTGACCGGAATCGAACCTGGGACCTTTCAGTCCGCAGGCCGACAGTCTTAGCCACTGAGCCAAACCTGTTAGAGCCTGCCCGTAGCTTTTTTCTACCCATAAACTTGCATTGGCTCCTATCCCTTCTGGGTAGTACCGCACTCTCTGGCCTTGCCCTTCATACGCTCCTGTGAGCTGGTCCCTGCAGCGTCTCTGGGCTTGGCGGCCCCCTGTGGCCAGCTTTTCTTTTGCTTGTGCTGCTCCTGCTGGAGGGTACAGTTCTTGGCCATGTCTATTCGCAATCCAAGGCAGAGTCTGACGTCACCTCTTCACACGCTCTCTGGGGGTCCGAGAGAAGTAACTTCTGGAACGTTAGGTGTCTTTTCTCTGCGTTTCCTGTGAACTCCCTGTAGACAGCTTAGCATTTGCTCTTTTTTTTTTTTTTTTTTTTTTTTTACCTTCTGGGCCTCAGCCAGGAGATTCTGTTCCAGCACAAGCTGGGGAAGAACCGGAAAGCGCGGTGCTTAAAAGTAGGAGTGAAGTCAGTGTTAGGAGTGAGTAAAGGCTTATCTGAGTCAAGATGGCAAAAGCTAATGGACATTTGTTGAGTTGATAACTTATTGAAGGAATAACACATCAGCACCTGTTGCCTGAATGATAGATAGGTGAGGGACCGTGTTCAATAACTAATTGATTGGGTGAGCAACCTCTGACCAGTCCTTACTCCCCTGACCTCCCTGCAGTTCGACAACTTTAAGCGCGTCTTCAAGGTGGTGGAGGAGATGCGGGGCTCCCTGGTCGATAACATCCAGCAGCACTTCCTCCTCTCCGACCGGCTGGCCAGGTGAGAGCCAGGCGAGCAGCCGCCACCTTCCCCACTCTGCACAGTCCTTCCGGGGGCCCAGAGTCTGGTCCGCCTCCCCCACCCCCAACCCACCTGACCTCCTGGCTGTGTGGGGGGATGGTTATCTCATTCCTGGTCTGTGAATTGGATCAGACTGGCCTGGGTTCAAATCCCAGCCCGCCGTTCGCCAGTCAGTTGGACTGTGGCGGTGCCACCTGTGAAGCTGTGGCACTCTCCGGGCTCAGTAAGTGGCAATGCCACCCTGAGGTGCCCGCTGTATCCCCTTAGGAGACCTGGGCTAAAACCTTTTCACAGACGGGAATGAGGAGGCTCAGAGAGAGGTGGCTGGAAGCATGTCACCAGGAGCGGGGCCAGAGAGAGGCCAGAGCTCAGACACCCAGAAGACGGTGCAGGCGGAGCTGCTTGCTAAGAAGGAATGTCCAGCTCTGACCGGTCTGCCTCGCCCTCCCTGCAGAGACTATGCCGCCATCGTCTTTTTTGCCAACAACCGCTTTGAGACGGGGAAGAAGAAGCTGCAGTATCTGAGCTTTGGCGACTTCGCCTTCTGTGCTGAGCTCATGATCCAGAACTGGACCCTTGGAGCCGTCGGTGAGGCCCCCACTGACCCAGGTGCCCGGACACCTCCCCACCCTCTCAGGCCTGCTACCCCTCCAGCACTGTCTCCTGCAGGCCCCTCGTTCCCAGCATCATCTCTTCTTCGGGGCCCCTCCCCAGCCATCTCTGCTCACAGGTCCCCATATGCACCTTGTCTGCAGACAAAGGGCCCGCTACTTCTCTGTGCTCTGGGGCAAAGCTTTCCGCCTCCCGGACACTCTGTTTCCTGTCTTATGGGGGTGCGATGTGGGTGAGAAGGCTTGGGTTATCAAGGGAGGGCATTTTGTTGTGCCCCTCTCCCCCAACTCCCTTCCTGGGCCTCACTCAGACTCCCAGGTGGATGATATGGATGTGGACTTAGACAAAGAGTTTCTCCAGGATCTGAAGGAGCTCAAAGTGCTGGTGGCTGACAAGGACCTTCTGGATCTGCATAAGAGGTGACTGGGGGGAGGTCCATGGGGTGGGGTCTGCAGTGGGGCCCAGGCAGCTCTAGGCTTGACCTTGACCTCCTGCAGCCTGGTGTGCACCACCCTCCGGGGAAAGATCGGTGTCTTCTCCGAGATGGAAGCCAACTTCAAGGTCTGTGGCCCACGCCAGCCCACGTCCCTTGGGCACCTTCAGCCTCCAGTGCACGGTTCCACCGGGTGACTGTTCATGCCCTCGGTTGACCGGCAGGTGGCGCTGCTGTTCCCTCTGCCCACCTGTGCTGGGGGAGCAGCTCCCAAACATTGGGGAGTTGACTGAGGGAGGTGGATGGATTTGGAGGGGCCTGCCCCTCCCCCAGCCTCTGGGGGCAGAAGGCAGAACGCCCAGGCTCCCTGCCCCACAGAACCTGTCGCGGGGGCTGGTGAATGTGGCTGCCAAGCTGACCCACAACAAGGACGTCAGAGATCTCTTTGTGGACCTGGTGGAGAAGGTGAGCTGTCCTGCCCGCTGTCCGCTCGGCCCCGACTGGCCTGTCTGAGCTGTCCCGGTGCTAGATGTCCCCTTGGCTCCACAGTTTGTGGAGCCCTGCCGCTCTGACCACTGGCCGCTGAATGATGTGCGGCTGTTCTTGAACCAGTATTCAGCATCGGTCCACTCCCTGGATGGCTTCCGGTGAGTTACCCTGGCCTCCTGCAGACGCGGGGTTCCCTGGGGTGAATGTCTGTGTGGACCAGAGTCCTGGCTTCACCTCTGAGAAGCTGTGACTTAACCTGGGCAGGTCCCCTGACCTCCCCGGCCCTCAGTTTCCTCACACATAAGCTGGGGTGAAACGGTGAGGGTCATGAGGATACTGTGAGGATTAAAGCGCGGAGGTACACGGAGCACTTAGAGCAGGGCGTGACGGGGTGGGTTGTGGTAACCCTCAGCCGTGCTGTCACCGTTATCATTGCAGGCACCAGGCCCTCTGGGACCGCTACATGGGCACCCTCCGTGGCTGCCTCCTGCGCCTCTATCACGACTAAGGCCCCTCCCACCGCTCTGCTCACACTGACAATAAAGTTGCCATGACTTTGGAGGAGCCTGTGCATGGGTGAACACAGGGTCCACGCGTGTAGGGTGTGTACATGTATGTATCTAAGGCTCACGGTGTATGAGGACCTGTGTGCACCCGGCCCTGCAGGGACGAGGATGTGTCCAGGAATGGTGTCTGCTCTCCCTCCCCATTCCCCCACTCAGCTGAGTCCACTGAGAACACAGGATCTTGCTTTGTTTAATGAGCCAATAGCAAGAGGGTTGGGAGGGCAGGAGGAGACTTTGGGGGTGGCCAGCGAGGAGGCAGCAGGCGTAGCAGGCGAGAGCGGCACTGGGCGGATTCAGGGTGGGCAGGAGACCTGATGCGGCTTCTTAGCTGGAAGAGCCACGCGGGCAGTAATCGGGTACTTGGTGATACCACAGGCATTGCTCCCTCGGTGCAGCCGGAAATAACCCTAGGACGTCAGAGGACGTCAGGGCCAGGAGGCGGGAGAGGCCTGCCGTCCTGTCCCAGCATCACACTCACCTTTTCACCCCATGCGGGCCCCCAGGAGTTCTTGAGGATCCAGTATGGGGTGGAGTGACGGTGAGGACGGGATGAGGCGTCCTTTGCCTGCCTCCCCTCCGGTGACTTGGTCTTACCAAAACCCACCAGCAGGACAACATGGTCCACGTAGTCAGGGTTGCAGGTGGTTTCTGTGGCCCTGATCACACCGTGGGTGTAACCCTGCAGGGGCAGGGGCAGAGAAGCTGAGCCTGGGGCCACGTCCCCATATATTCTCCCCCGTTCTCTTCCCCAGCCCACCTGCAGTAGCTTCTTGTTGATGGTCACAGTGATGGGTCCCTCAGTGGCCAGGTACCGGGCAATTCCTGGGGGGGAGGTGCCATCAGGCCATGCTGCCCGGGTTCCCCTGCTCTCAGCTCATGGTTGTCCCCGTCTCCCCTTCCCACCCCATTCCTCCATCTGTCTGTAGGACCCCCCCCCGTCCTGGTTTGTCTATCCCTGTCATCCCCCCCCTCCCACGCCCGCTTGGGCCTCCACCCTGCCCGCACTCTGCTCGTTGTCCGACAGCATGATGAAGTCCTGGATCCAGGCCACCTTTTGGTGCTTCTTAGCCTGGCACTTGTGTCTGACCGCCCCCTGGAATGGGTAGTCCTCTTCGCTAGCCAGGCCACCTGGAAGGGAGCAAGACCAGGAGACTCAGCCCAGGACATCCCGCCCTGCAGCCCCCGGGAGGCCAGACTCACTGTTGTTGAGGACGGTTATGAACGCGTCCCAGACGAAGCCGCCCCTGCAGCCGTCCCCGCAGCGGCCACAGTCCAGTAGTTCTGGTGGAGAAGGGGCAGCGTGGGTGACGAAGCCCGAGGCCCCAGGCCCCCCCCGGCACACGTGCCCCCTTCCAGCCGTACCCTGCACAGAGACTTCCACGGGCTGTCCGGTTTTAATGCCCCACTGGGCTTCGATGTTGCCCGCGGCCGCCATGGCCCAGCAGCATGAGCAGCTTTTCTAGTGGGGAGAGGAGTGGGGCTGGTAAGGGATCTGGGCCTTGGGGGGGTGGGGTCCTCCCTCCACTGGGGCTGGGCTGCGCCAGGCGGGGTGAGGCAGATACCTGGTTCTTGACAGGTGAGATGACATTGGCCTTCCGCCAGTCACAGGTGGCGGGAACCGACTCCTCCCGCTCATCAGATCCTACCTTTCTGTCCATATTGGGGGCCCTTCCAGCTGCCCTCTGATTCCCATACAGCTGGTCAAACTCCTCCTCTGGGGGACAGATGGGACCACCAAGATCACAATATTGACCCCCACCCCCATCCCATATTCTGCTGCTCCCGCTCCAGCCATCCACATCCTTGGCCATGTGAGGCCCCATAATGCCCCGGGAGACACAAAGGCGATGCCGAGGCTCAGAGACCCAGCTCCTTGCTGCAGTGCATCCCCGGCACCTGCCCTCGGGGACAGGACAAGCACCCAGGCCTCTGGTCCCCAGGTCCCGCTCTGGGAAATGAATGCCAAAGGTCCAGCCTGCCCATCTGCCAGTGTCCCTGGGCAAGCTCTGCTTCCCCACCCACCAGCTAGGAGCCAGGGGCGCCCCAGTACCTGTAAGGTCACTGAATGCAGTCACCCCAAACTCCGCTGTGCCCAGGTCCTCCTCCTGCAGCCGCTGAGCCCGGGCCAGGTTTTGGGCAAAGATATCCAGGCGGCGAGCATACTCTGGACGGAAAGACGGATGGTCTTCCTAGGCTGGCTCCCAAGCGCGGGGGGGGGGGGGGGGGGGGGGGGGCGGGGGGGGGCAGGAAGTGGCCACCTGCTGGGTGTCTCCCACCCACCCTCACCCAGATGAGCACTGACTCCTTTCCTGTGGGCCCTGCCAGCCCCGCTGCAGATAACCTGGGCCAAGGAAGTGGCTCCCAGCCCACTAGGGTGGGTTTTCCCAGGCGACGGAAAGGGGCAGGGCATCTCTGCCCACTGCGGGGGGGGGGGGGGGGGTATAGGTAAAGGGTCTGAAGGCAGAGTGATTCAGGGAAAGGTGGGTGGATGGGGAGGGGCTTCCTGCCACCAGGTCACCCACCACCTTCACACTTCTGACCACAGGTGGGGCCGGAACATGGCAGGGGGGGAGGGGGGGACAGAGGCCCGTGGCAGCTGGAAAGCACCCACAGACTGTCCCCCGCAGGGAGATGAGACCAAAGAGCGCAGGAGCAGGGCAGCAACTCGGGAGAGTCCCAACTTGAGGACAAAATGGGTATCTAGGTGTTTGCTGAATGGACTGACTATATGTGGTTTCCTGCTCACTGTGGAGCCGAAGGGCCCTCTGGGCAGACCCCAACAGCCACACCTCCCTGCAGACTCGGCCAAGAAGGTCCATGTTCAATGCGCAGCAATGATTTTCCTTACCTCAAGCCCAGCTGCTGTCCCGCTGAGCGGCTCTAGCCAAGCCCACCCTGAGCCTGACTTCATCTATTAAATGGGAGGAGCGGGGTTGGGCAGAGACGAAGGGGTCCCCTGGTACCTGCTGGGTTCGAGTAGCTTCGGTTATACTGGATCTGGAACAACGTGAAGGCCTCTTTCAGCTCTAGCGGCCTCGGACCTGGGTTCTGGAAGGAAAAGGGCGGGGGGGTTGGATGAGGAGTAGTCCTTGCTGGGACCGAGCTGAGGGTCAACCAGTTACCCTGTTTCCCCGAAAATGTCTTATATTAATTTTTTCTCCCAAAGTTGTGCTAGGTCTTATTTTCAGGGGATGTCTTATTTTCGGGGAAACACGGTCGTCTGTTCTATCCCCCTGGGTGAGCTTGGGCATATCTGTCACCTCTCCGGCCTTCGTTGCTCCCTCGGAGAAATGGGAACAAGCCAGTTGTTCCTGAGGGGGGAGCCCCACGCCTGGGCTTGCAGAAGGAAGGGTTTGGGGAGCGGGCTGCGGGCACTTACCTGGACTCGGAGGGAGTCCTTGATGCCTTGGGCTAGACCTGCCACTGACAGCACCAGGAGGCAGGAGAGATGGACAGTGAGTGCCATGCTGCTGCAGACCAGAGTGCTGGGGACAGACAGGAAGCCGAGCACAAACTGGAGGGGCTGAGGGCGGAGCTGGAGAAACCACTAAGGCGGACCCTCAAGAGGCATTCAGGCTTTTATCTGTGCAAGGCCTGTCTACTCGCCCCCTTTTTTTTTTCTTAAAAAAAATTTTTTTTAATTGATTTTTTCAAAGAGGAAGGGAGAGAGATAGAAACATCGATCAGCTGCCTCCTGCACACTCCCCACTGGGGATGTGCCCACAACCAAGGTACATACCCTTGACCGGAATCAAACCTGGGACCCTTCAGTCCGCAGGCCAACACTCTACCCACTGAGCCAAACCAGTTTCGGCTCTTTTTTAATTTTTTAAAATATATTTTTATTGATTTTTAGAGAGGAAGGGACACACAGAGAGAAACATCAACGATGAGAGAATCATTGATCGGCCACCTCCCCATGCTCCCTCCTGGGGGTTGAGCCCGCAACCCAGGCAAGTGCCCTTCATCAGAATCGAACCCAGGACCCTGAGCCAAACCAGCGAGGGCACCCTTTTTCCTTATTCAGCAGAGGCGCTCAGTCCACCCTGTTTTGGGCAATCCTTAAACGGATCTGTCCTTAAGGAGACAGGTCCTAAGAGGGCAGTGACAAAGCCATCAGCACTGTGAAGGGTAAACCCAGGACTATGGGAGCCACGGGCCCTGACAACTGGGTGTGTGGGGAGAGGGTGGTCAGTGGCCCCTGGGAAAACACTTGCTCATCCTACAAAGCTTAGCTCCAGGGTCGCCTCCAAGAAGCCCTCCCTGCTCTCACCCTCTGATGTAACCACAGCCCCTGAGCCCCTGAGCCCTGCTGTGCCTGAGCCCGCCTGCATCTTCCTTCCGGTCGCTCAGAGGGTTCCGAGGCCATGAGTCCACGGTGCCCGGGATGCGGCTGGCCACGGAGCAGGCTTGGCGGGTGTTACTGACTGAACAATTTGTTGTCATGTTGTTCCCATGGGTTTTAAACAGGAAATGCCAGTGGCAGGAGCATGTCCAGGGACAGCAAGTAGCAGCTCCTGCCGCCTCTAGTCCTCCATTCCTGTCGCAGTCTGCTTGGGGATGTGGGAGCAGAGAGAGGGCTGGCACCTCAGACGGCGAGGCCAAGGCCGGTGAAGTCGGGTGCGGGGGAGGGTGTTGACACCTGTCACTGCGGTCTCTGTTCGAAGGGGTGTTAGGCGGGGGCTCGCCCTCTGAGCCTCCAGGCAGGAAACCAGGCCCCCAGAATGGAAACCAATGCCCAAGACCAGAGGCGGGGGGAGAGCCAGTTTCTGGGGATTTATAATGATGGGGGAGGGGGCTGGGCTCTGGCCTTGGCATTCCTCAGTTTTTCATTCATGAGAAAGCTGCCCCCTGTTGCTGCACCACCCTCACTCCCACCCCGGGCAGTTAGCCATGGGACTGCCCTATTGGGGGAAAAGCCATGCTGTCTTTATCCAAATTCAGGAGACAGCCCATCCGCAGAGGGGCCCCTGGCTGCGTGGCTGTAGACCCCAGTCATACGCCCCACGCTAGTCTTGGATTGTGTGTGACCTATGACTAAGGCCCCATGTGTCAGCCTCAGAGCTAGGGGTCCCAGTGTGGGCATAAAAGGGGGTGTCATAAAATCTGTCTCTGTGGTGGTAGGGGTTGTGGAAACTTGGGGGAGGAGAGACGGGGAGTGGAGCTGGGTGGCCTTCCTCATTGACCCACTTCTTCCCTCCATTGATTGTGAGTCCCGCGATGCCAGGAGATTTTAGTCGTTTTTGATTGGTGCTGTGTCCCTGGCACCTGACACAGAGCCTGGTCAATGGTGGCCGCACAGGGCACATTTATTGAATGAGTGGATGGATGAATGAACGTCCCCGCTCACTCACTCACTTGCACTCATCCCGCAGCTCCTGGCTGGCACCCAGGGGCCCCGGGTCTCAAGGGCGCACCGCCGGGCAGGAACTGCTGACATGAACCCAGAGGAGGCTTGTGCCCCAGCGCAGAAGGACTGAAGGCGGGAAGTTACTAGGGTCACAGAGGTCAGGAGACAGCTGTGAGTGGCAAGTGCACTCAGGCCTGATAGTGCAGCTGGAGGCGTGGGTCCAAGTTCGAGAGGTCAGCTGTGCAGCCAGCCATTCCCCTCCAGACCTCCGTTCCTCATCTCTAAGTGGCAGTGACAGCTCCTTCTGACGGTGGGTCCCGAATGCTGTGCTGTGGGGCACGGAGCCAGAGCCGTGTTTGTTTTCTCTCTGGGTTTGCTGTTTTTATGTCCTGTTTGAGCCCAGAGTCGTGGAGTCAGAAGGACTTGTGTTCAAATCCCGTCCTTAGCTTTGGCTGAGCCTGGACAAACCTTAGCCTCTCACCACCCCTTCCCTGGCTGGGCAGGAGGGTACACGTTGACACTTGGAATGGTTAGATCTTGATAATCCAGCTGTAACTTTTACTATTTTTTAAATAATGGTCCTATTGAAATATGTAATTCACATACCATAACATTTACCCTTGTAAATTATACAATTCAGTGGCTTTTAGTGTCTCTATATAATTGTGGTCAACACCACTATCTCATTTCAGAGCATTCTCATCATCCTGAAAGAAACCCCATGACTGTTAGCAGTCGCTCCCTGCTCCGTTCTCCCCTGGCAAACACTGATCTAGTTTGTCTCTCCGGTTGCCTATTCTGGCTGTCACATCTAGGGATACGGTGACCAGACGTCCGCTTTTGGCAGGACAGTCCCGATTTTTAACAATTTGTCCCGCGTCCCGTGGCACGTCTGGTCACCTTACCTACAGAACATGAGGCCTTCCGTGCCTGGCTTCTTTCTCCTAGTATAATACTTTCAGGGTTCGTCCATGCAGTAGCACATATTAGTTTTTTTTATTCCTTTTTATGGCTGAGTAATATTCTATCATTTTTTTTAATCCATTCATATACATTTTGCTTATCCATTTGTAAGTCGACAGAAATTAAACTGTTTCTACGTTTTAGTTCTTATGAACAATGTTGCTATTCAAGGTGTACGGATTTTTTTGTGTGGACACGTTTCCGTCCCCCCGGGTATATTTCCTAGGAGTGAAATTGCTGGGTCATGTAACATTTTGAGGATCTGCCATAATTTTTCCAAAGGGGCGCCGCAACTGACATTCCCGCCCACACTGTCTGAGGGCTCCAATTTCCCCATGTGCTCATCAGCACTTGTTAGTGCCTGTCTTTTGGTTTTGAACGGCTATTATTTTTAGCCTCCACACCCAAGCAGCTGGGAAGGATGTGGGGTGGGGAGACACTCTCCAGTTCGCCCTGAAGCCAGGGCTCACCTCGGGACCCTTCCCGGCACCGCCCCTCCCGGGCCTGCCCTCCGGGGCCGGGCTGCGTGCGTGGAGATCGTGAGGACCGGGGAGACGGGAAGGGAAGGGCGGGCGCCGCGGTCCCGCACGTGGTGCGCCGCGAGGCGGGGGCTCCCGGGACACGCGGCCTTTCCCGTCTGGCTCCGCCCCGGGACGTGGGCCGGAGGCCCCGCCCCTTCCTGGGAGCCGGCCCCGCCCAGGCCCCGCCCCCGGGCGCTCCCTCCGCTGGGGGGGCGGAGGGGGCGGAAAGCCGGGTCCGCGGAGCGCGGAGGGCGGAGGGCGGAGGGCGGGAGGCGCTGGCGCCGGGCCCTGGCGTCTGGCTCGCCCGTCAGTCCTGCCCGCTTCCCGGGGGCTTCCATTCATTCCGGGCCAGAGGAGCTGCGCCCCCGCCCGACAGCCCCGCATGGCGGGGAGCCCGGAGGAGCAGCTCCGGGCCCGAGTTCGGGGCCCGGAGGAAGTCTGGTGTTGCCCGGGCGCAGAGTGAAACTGGGAGCGTCCCGATGGAGGCCCCGGTGGTCCCAGTATGGGTTAGGTTGGGTGCCCAGGATGGCCCCCTGGGAGGCGCGGAGTCTGGGGACCCGGCCTGAAGGCGTGGGTGGGTGCCCAGGGTGGGATTCCGGGGCGGGTTAGGGGGGTGGGTGCCCAGGGTGGGATTCCGGGGCGGGTTAGGGGGGTGGGTGCCCAGGGTGGGATTCCGGGGCGGGTTAGGGGGGTGGGTGCCCAGGGTGGGATTCCGGGGCGGGTTAGGGGGGTGGGTGCCCAGGGTGCCATTCGGGGGCGGGTTAGGGAGGTGGGTGCCCAGGGTGGGATTTGGGGGCGGGTTAGGGGGGTGGGTGCCCAGGGTGCCATTCAGGGCGGGTTAGGGAGGGTGGGTGCCCAGGGTGCCATTCGGGGGCGGGTTAGGGAGGTGGGTGCCCAGGGTGGGATTCCGGGGGGGGTTAGGGAGGTGGGTGCGCAGGGTGTCATTCGGGGTGCACACACTGAGGCCCGGGGACTTCAATCCCAAACACTGGAGCCGGGGCCGGGATCAGGGCCCGGGCCTCCCCGGGGAGCACGCTTGGCCTCGAGCCCGGGCGGCTCGGGCGGCGCCGCGGGGACCGGGCGGGGGTGCGCCGCCCAGGGCGGGAGCGGGGGTCGGTCCCCTCCCCCTGGCGCGGGCTCAGGAATCCGGGCGGGCGGCGGGCGGAGCGCCGGGGTGGGCCGCGCCGGCGGGTGGGCCGCGCCGGCGGGCGGGCGGGCGGGCGGGGGGCGCTTCCTGGGGCCGCGCGTCCAGGGAGCTGCGCGTCGGCCCGTCCGTCCGCCCGCAGCCGCCGGAGCCGCCGGAGCCGCCGGAGCCGGGCCGCGGGGGCGTCGCGGGCCAAGTGAGTGGCGGGGGCGGGGGAGGCCGGAGCCCAGTCCGGCCCGCGGCCCCGGAGCGCCAGGCCCGCTCCTCCGCCCGCGGCCCCGGGGCGGCGGGGGCGGGGCGGCCGGCGGCGGGGCCGCGGCGGGAGGAGTCCCTCCTCCCCCGGAGCCGGGTCCTCAGGGCCGGCCGAGCGGGAGGCGCCGCGGCCGAGGCGCTGACCCCGGCCCCCTCCGCCCAGGATGCTGCCCTTCGCCTCCTGCCTCCCCGGCTCGCTGCTGCTCTGGGCGCTGCTGCTGCTGCTCCTGGGGGCAGCGTCTCCCCAGGACTCGGAGGAGCCCGACAGCTACACGGTGGGGACCGCGGGGCCGCGGGCCTGGGATGGGAGGGGCAGGGCCTCGGGTCAGGGGCCCGGGGGCTGCTGTGGGGAAGGTCCTCCCCTCCCGTTGGGGGAGCAGCCGGAGCCATTGTGTGGAGCAGTCCCGGGAGGGAGGCTAAGGACCCTGACCTTGGCCTGGGCAGCGGGGGGGGGGGACAGGGGTGAACACTGGCCACCGCTGGTCCCTTGTAGGAATGCACAGACGGCTATGAGTGGGACCCTGACAGCCAGCACTGCCGGGGTGAGTGTGCCTGGGGGACCCCCAGGAGCCGGGAGAGGGTTCGCAGCTGCAGCTCCAGGAGCTGCCCAGGAGGCCAGTGGCCAGTCCTGTGCCCGCTCTGCCCTGCCCTGCGGGGCCAGCTCTGGGTCTTTGGGGCCAGCTCAGCCAGGGGCGGGGAAGCCATCCAGGCCCCTCCTCCTCGGGGAAACCGGGGCACCCTGCCCCCACCTCTCCCGGAGAGCCACAGGCATTGCCCTGGGGGCACCTCCTGGGAGCACTCCTCAGGGGCACACCACCCCCGAGGGCAGGGCAGTGTCTGCAGGAGGGCCAGCAGGCCTGCTCATCTCTCTCGGGCTGAGCCAGGGCCAGAGCTTCTGGGAGGGACAGAGACTCTCAGGGACAAGAGAAGGAGGTGACTGGGCACAGCCACCCCAGCAGCAGCCCTGGCCGGCCGGGGAGGGTCCTGGGCAGGCAGCTTAGCGTGTTGAGCAGAGAGGGAAGCCCTGCCGGGATCACAGCTCAGAGAAGGCCACACGGGCTGCTGCCCCCCCCCCCCCCCACGGGCAGCCCGGGAGACGCCGTGCCCAGCAGGCCCCTCTCCACAGACGTCAACGAGTGCCTGACCATCCCCGAGGCCTGCAAGGGGGAGATGAAGTGCATCAACCACTACGGGGGCTACTTGTGCCTGCCCCGCTCGGCCGCCGTCATCAACGACCTGCACAGCGAGGGGCCGCCGCCGCCAGTGCCCCCCGCCCAGCACCCCAACCCCTGCCCGCCAGGCTACGAGCCCGATGAGCAGGAGAGCTGTGTGGGTAAGAGTCGCCCTGGCCCTGAGGCTGCCAGGCCTCCTACCAGGTGTCTTACAGACTCAGACCTGTTCCTCCCTGCTCAGAAGCCGCCTCCGTCACTGGAACCACACCTGGGCCCTCCCCCAGACCCTCACTTCGTGTGCGGTCCGCCCCAGACGCCCCAGCTCCGGTCCCACTGCCCTGGCCAGCCTGCGGGACCCTCCCCGCCACTGCTGCAGCCGCTGTCCCCTCACCCCTTTCCGAACCGGCCCCCCCCCCCCCCCCCCCCCCGGGCACCATGGCCGGGGAGGAAGGCGGAATCAGCGCTCGGAGGAGCAGGCACAGGGCCTGCTTCCTGCGCTTCCCTGGCGTGGGCTCCCCCAGGCCCGGCTGCCCTTCCCGCTGGCTGCCAGGCTGGGGGGCTGTGTTCTGTGCTGTTGGGAGGGTCTAGTCCACGTGCTCCAGTTTCGGGGCACATCACCCACGTGCCGTGTGAGTGGCTCCTGGCCTGTGTGTCCTCCGAAGGAGGTGCGGGGGCTGAGTGGTGTCTCCCGCAGACGTGGACGAGTGCGCCCAGGCCCTGCACGACTGCCGCCCCAGCCAGGACTGCCACAACCTGCCCGGCTCCTACCAGTGCACCTGCCCCGATGGCTACCGCAAGATTGGGGTTGAATGTGTGGGTGAGTCTGGGGCGGCCTTGCTAGTCTCTGCTCTGTGCCCCTGGCCCGGCTCTCTGCCCAGCCCAGCCCACCTCCAGGCTTCACCCCAGGCCCTGCCGCCTCTCTCACCAGACAGCACAGGTGTATGAGTCCTGCCTGATCTGGGCCCAGCCCAGCCCCCACACACAAGACTGTGGGTGGCGAGACTTACCCTCCCTGCCAGCTTGAGCGCCACCTGACCTCTGCCCCCCGCCCTCCACCCCAGACATAGACGAGTGCCGCTACCGCTACTGCCAGCACCGCTGCGTGAACCTGCCCGGCTCCTTCCGCTGCCAGTGCGAGCCCGGCTTCCAGCTGGGGCCCAACAACCGCTCCTGTGTGGGTGAGGCTGGGCCGGGCCAGGCTCCGGGCCCCGGGCGGGGTGATGCGGGTGGAAGCTCGCCCCTTCCTGACCGGCCCAGGGGAGCGGGTGAAATGGGGGCTCTGGGCTGCTCCTTGGTTTTCACTCCTTTCTTCCTGGCACCCCCAGACGTGAATGAGTGTGACATGGGGGCTCCGTGTGAGCAGCGATGTTTCAACTCCTACGGGACCTTCCTGTGTCGCTGCCACCAGGGCTACGAGCTGCACCGGGATGGCTTCTCCTGCAGCGGTGAGCTCCGCCCTCGTGTTCCTCCCCTGCCCCCTGCGCCATCCTGCCTCCTGCCACCCGGTCCTCCGTCTGGTGCCTCCATGTCCCGCTCATGGCGCACCCCCAGCTGGTTGCATTGCAGGGCTCCTCAGACCTGCCCACCACGGCCCCCAGCTGGTAGGGAAGGCACAGAGGGAGCAGTCAGGCCAGTGGGCAGACTGAGCAAGGGTGTAGGTGGCCTCCTCCTTGTAAGCAGGCGGACCTCATTTGAACCAAGGATTATGACAAGTCACTCTTCTCTCTCAACCCAGTCGTGCAGCTGTAAGATGGGTGGTCTCAGAACTAAGTGGGGAAATGACCACACTCAGGCTTCGTCCAGTCCCCAGCGGCAGCACTGCAAAGTGAATGCTATTTATCCAGAACTTTCCCTGGGCAGGCACTTCCTTCATACACTCGACTTTATTTAATCCTGCTAGCAATCCTATGAGGTGTACGTATAACTTGTTTCCTTTCTCTGCAAAATGAAGACACTGTCTCCCCCAAGGCTTGTTGAGAGGCTGACGAGAAGAGTAAGCATGAAAGGGCCAGGTCTCCACCCAGACTTCTTCCATGTCAGCTGGCCACATACCGTTTATAGAATGCTTTGCTGCCCGTGGGGCCCCATGGGTACTGGCTCGGGCGAGGCAGCGAGAGGGAATCCCACGTGGAAAGCCCGGCTCCTGCTGTGCAGACGCAGTGGCAGGTGCCTGGGCTGGTCGTGGATTGCAGGAATTGGGCAAGTTACTGAGAACCAGAGCCGACTGGGCCTCCCAGGCTCAGCTGGTCTAACTTACTCATTTTATTGACAGGGAAATGGAGGTTTCCAAAACTCAGTAGGAATAAAACCAAGCCTAGTGCTTTCATTTTGTTTCTTCTTTTAGTCCATGAGCTGGGCAGTCTGGCAGACCTTCCTTGGAATTCCTCGTGCCCCTGCGGTGCTTGCATGGCTGTCTCACCCCCCTCCGTCTTCCCGCACGGGACCTGACGTGGGGCTGGGGCTGGGCTCTCGCTGAACGTTTGTGGGACTGATGAGAGAACTGCCCTTGACCCAGAGCTCACCCTCCGCAGATATCGATGAGTGCAGCTACTCCAGCTACCTCTGCCAGTACCGCTGCGTCAACGAGCCAGGCCGCTTCTCCTGCCACTGCCCGCAGGGCTACCAGCTGCTGGCCACGCGCCTCTGCCAAGGTACGGGCTGCCCGGGGGGAGCGGGCTGGGTGGTGTCGGGGGTTAGTGGCCTGATGTCCAGGTTCCAGCCCCTCTCCCCTGGCACAGACGTTGACGAGTGTGAGTCCGGTGCACACCAGTGCTCTGAGGCCCAAACCTGTGTCAACTTCTATGGGGGCTACCGCTGCGTGGACACCAACCGCTGCGTGGAGCCCTACGTGCAGGTGTCCGACAAGTGAGTCACCTCAGGCCACCCCTCCACCCAGGACAACCCCCATCGGGCTCTGCAGCCGGCTGGCCTCTATCAGGGCTGGCCGGTGCCCCGGGGGCTGATGGGAGTTGTAGTCCTTTATGCCCACCATGCGCACTCATTTTGGGGGTGGGCCAGGACCTCATTCGTGTCCCCTTCCCCTGGGCTCCAGTCGCTGCCTCTGCCCGGCCTCCAACCCGCTGTGCCGCGAGCAGCCCTCCTCCATCGTGCACCGCTACATGAGCATCACCTCGGAGCGGAGCGTGCCCGCCGACGTGTTCCAGATCCAGGCGACCTCCGTCTACCCCGGCGCCTACAACGCCTTCCAGATCCGCGCTGGGAACTCGCAGGGGGACTTCTACATCAGGGTAAGCCTTCCCCCTCCCCTCCCTCCAGTGACACGCATCATCCAAAATCAAATTCCGGAAAACCCTAAATGGGAGATTGGGTTATGGCACCAGGCCCCGCCCCTTCTCAAGGCCCCACCCCGGGAGGCGGGCTTTCTGTAGAAAGGTAGGGGGTGTGGAAACTCCCTTGGGACAAACCAGATTGTTAAATGTACTTCAAGGACACACTGGGCTTGCGTTTCCGTATCTGGCCCCAGTTCCTTCGCCCTCAGAACAAGTGACGGACAGGAGAGGACCTCCGGGTTCCAGGCAGAGCCCAGGAAGGACAGCAGGGAGCTGGGCCTGAGAGATGGGGGGGGGGGGGGGGCGTAGTGGCCTTGGGTCAGAGAATCAGCTCTGCTGGGGGAGCGGTTAGGAGGGGGTTCCAGGTGTGAATAGTGAGGGCGCACAGGTTTGTCTGCTTTCAGCCCTTGTTCTTTCTGAAACGGGAAGAGCACGTGACAGAGTTCTGAGGGCAGGAGCCAGGGTACAGGGGATGACACGTCAGGGTGTCATGGCGCCAGAGGACAGCCTGGGACCACAGCCTGGCCGGGGCTCCCTCTGCCTCACAGACAGCTGGTTGTGGGTGCAAAACACGGGGCAGGGAGGGGATGCTGGCCGAGGGTCCTGGCACGAAGGCTGATACAATCTCCGTGCCCCCCACCCACTGTGCCCTGCAGCAAATCAACAACGTCAGCGCCATGCTGGTCCTCGCCCGGCCCGTGACGGGCCCCCGGGAGTACGTGCTGGACCTCGAGATGGTAACCATGAACTCCCTCATGAGCTACCGGGCCAGCTCGGTGCTGAGGCTCACCGTCTTCGTGGGGGCCTACGCCTTCTGAGGAGGGGACAGCTGTCGGAGGGGGAGTCCCTGTAGCCGAGGAGCCTGAGGCTCAGGGAGGACCGCGTTCTGCTAAAAGGGAAGATGCTGTTGTGAAGGGCAGAGGGAGGAAGGCAATAAAGGGAGAAAGAAGGAGTCCTGGTGGCTGAGGGGGCGGGCAATGCTGCAGTGAACCCCAGGCTGGGGAAGGGGCCAGGCTTGTGGGAGGCCGGTCAAGTCCGCCTACAGTGGGGGTTGGCTCAGGCTGAGGGGACCCCTTTGGCAGGAGTTGGGAGCTGTGTCCCCAAGGCTGGGATTGGTCTCTATACCGCGGGTATCAGAGTCATCCTGAAAAGGGAGGACCGAGGTGCAGGCTCCAGGCCGCGGCTGGTGTGCAGGGACCCTGGTTCAGTCCTACCTGGGCCTCAAACTGTCCATTGGACAAACCCTCATAGCGCCCTGGGACTCAGCTTTCCAGTCCATAAAATGAGGCGCTTTGACTGTTAGTGCTTTTTAAACGTTTCTTTTCCAAGCGACAGGACCTTTTATCGGAGGGAGTTTTGTTTGATCGGGGATCGTCTGATGACATAAACTAGATTCAAAGCTGCAGTGTCTCACCGACTCCACTCCCTGCCAGGATCCGTGCTCTCCCGCGAGCTCCATCCTCAGCTGCTCGCGTATCTGACGGCCTGGGCCTGCCCTCCGCACAGCACAGCTGCACACACTCGGGCTCGGTGGAAGCCCTGAGATGCTGGTTAAAGGCTGGCCAGCCTCGATATGGGTGCAGGGTCTGTCTCGGGGCCCAGCTCAGGTCAGGGGGCTGTAGCTGCAGTAGAGCTGGGACAAGGTCCTGCTCAGAGCGGGTCCCAGATTCCTGCATGAGAGGGGCAGGCGAGGTCAGGTCCTGGACCACAGTGACTCCCGCTCCAGCCATCCCCTCCGGGTCTGCCCCGCCTCCCCCATCCCCTCTCTCCCCCATCCCTTCCGGGTCTGCCCCGCCTCCCCCATCCCCTCTCTCCCCCATCCCTTCCGGGTCTGCCCCGCCTCCCCCATCCCCTCTCTCCCCCATCCCTTCCGGGTCTGCCCCGCCTCCCCCATCCCCTCTCTCCCCCATCCCTTCTGGGTCTGCCCCGCCTCCTCCATCCCCTCTGGGTCTGCCCCCTCCCTCCCCCATCCCCTCCGGGTCTGCCCCTCACCTCTGCAGCTGCCCACACTTGACGGTGCTCAGCAGCATCTCCCGCTCCTTGGGGGTGGCACAGGCATCATAGGCGGCCAGCAGGCTAGAGGTGGGGGGAGCGTTTGACAGTGACTGACTGCTGGCCCACTGAGCAGCTTGGCCCAAGCCATGGGAGACCGGTAGGAGGGCTGCACTGCTTTAGGCATCAGGACCCTCCATACTTCCTGTGCCTGGTATTCATGGCTCTGCTCCATCCCACTCGCCCTCCCCTCCTGCTCCAAGTTCTTGGCCCAGTCCCTCCCCCACCCCTGGACCCCCAGGATGCCATCTCTGCCACACCAGGTGGAATGAGACATCCCTCTTGGGGGCTCCCCCGACCCCTGAGATACTGTGTGGTCCTGGCCGGCACGGTCTTCCTCACTATCCAGCCTCCCCCAGGCTCAGCCGAATCTGTCCATTTGGGGCCTGTGCAGCCCTCACAACCAAACCCCCCACAAAGCAACGGCTGAGCAAACCCATGCTGGGGGACCCCAAGGGGCCCTGGGGAGGCCCACCTGGCAGGGGTGCTGTACTGGTCCACCAGGGCTGCCGCCTTCTCCCCGCTCACGCCTCGGACCTGCATCAGCTGCCGCGCGAAAACCTCCCTCACAGACTGGGCCTGGCCGGGGTCAGGGAGGCTGTGAGGGGCCAGCCGGGGCCGCACCACGTTAGGGAGGATGTGGGCAGGGCAGTACCTTGTTTTTGATGGCTCCCGCGTTGAAGTCATTGAAGGTGAGGAGTGAGCAGAGAGGATTCGGGGTGGGCCCAGATCCTGACTCGGGGTCCCCTGAGGTTCCCCAGGGGCGACTGCATAGGGTGTGGCCCTGAGGGGAGAGGGGGCTGAGGCCAGGACAGAGCTCTAGGGAAACCCCCCAGCCAGTCCTTGCCGGGTCCTGGGCCCCAGGGGCCGCCGGAGAAAGGGGGATCTCACTCGCCCAGCCGTCCTAGGGCGCACACACCTGCTCACCTGGTACAGCCTCTCCAGGCCCCGCGTCAGGAGGGCCAGGTAGGCAGCCGACTCCCTGATGTCTGCCGTGCGCTTCACAAAAAAGCCGTCGATGACCTGGGGAGAGGACACGGAGGCGGCTCCGGGCCGGGCCACAGCCCACAGGGCCCCCCCAGCCCGAGGCCCCGCCGCCCGCTCACCTGTGTGTTGGTGACGGCCTGCAGCAGCGTGCTCTCAGGAAGGCTGAGGCCGTGCGCCGAGCCGTGCTCCTCCACCAGGTACACCCGGCGCCCCAGGCCACAGCGTTTCAGCCGGAACTGGGGAAGCCGAGGGGGGCGAAGGGGGAGGGGAGGGGAGGGTGTAAGGCCTGGATGCCCTATGCTGGGCCACCATGTCACTCAGCATCCCCAATCATCTTCTTGTCCTCCCTAGTCCACTTGTCTGAGTGACCTCACACCTTTGTTCCTGCTGCTACTCTGGCATGGCGAGCCTGTCCGCCATCTTTAATGATGCCCGTTCTTCAAGCCTCCCTCAGCCCATCCGTGGTCTCCTGTGGGATCAGCCCAGGAGCCAGTACCGAGAAACAGCGGTTCTGGCTCCTGGGCGTCTGGAACTTTGGGCCTCGTGATGCCAGACTGAAGGGACTGGACGCTCCAGGGGCCTTTAATGTGCTCCTCCGCCCAGCCAGACACCCCGTGCCCCCGCTGTGCCCTGGAGGGCCGGGCAGCTCTAAGGGGTACGGCCGGAGTTGTGGGAACCTGGGCTTCCCCGTGGCTGAGGAAACCCCGGGGCGGGCAGGCAGGGAGTGGGCTCTGAGGCTGAAGAACCTTCTGCTCCCGGAAGCGGCCGTCGATGATGCTGCCGCACAGGTCGTCCAGCCGCTTGCGCTCCACAATGTGGTCCAGGACGAGTTCCCTGGGTCTTGCTGCCGAGAAGGCCAAGAAGGTCCCGTTGGCTCAGGCCCCCCGCCCAGCAGGCCCTGCCTGACAGCCGCCCCCCCTGACAGCCACCCCGCCGCCTGACAACCGCCCACTGCCCACCCCTTACATGGGTCCCTGGGCCGCGTCTCCTGTGCCACCCACACGAAGTCCCCGACGTGCAGCTTGCGCACCACGTGGGCCACGCGCAGCCGCTGCAGCTGGCGCAGCAGCTCAGGCCTGTGCCCCGCCCTGGAGGGGGAAGGTGGGAGGCGGGTCTGGGCAGGCCAGTAAGTAGTAATCCAGCACCCCCGCCCCTCCCCCCCCTCGTCCCCCTCCCTCTCCCTCCTCCTCCCTCCCTCCCCCCCCAAGCACCCCACCCCCCCCCACCCCGCACCCAACTCCTCCCCCCCCAGCCACCCCTCCCTCCCCCCCCCCAGCCCCAGCACCCTCCCTCCCTCCCCCCAGCACCCCTCCCCTCCCCCCAGAACCACCCTCCCTCACTCTCCAAAGTACCACCCTCTCCTCCTCACTCCCCCCAAGCCACCCCCTCCCTCCCTCCCCCCAGCACCCCCTCCCTCCCTCCCCCACCTCGCTCACCCCTTGGCCTCGCCAACATCCACACACAACAGCACCCTGTACTCCCCAGGCCTCAGCTCCAGCGGTGGCTGCTGGGCGCTGCCTTCCCTGGCGCCACTGCAGGGAGGAGGGGGGTGTGAGGCAGAGCTCAGTGCCAAGGCAGTTTCCCTCCAAACCCCGGGCACCTGGTGCAGCCACAGCTCAGCTGTAGGTGATGGAGACAGGGTGGGGTGTGGGCCTCATTTCGGAGACTCCTCCTGCTTCCCCCCCCCCCCCCGGCCCTCCCCCTTCCTCACAGCTCGGCCGAGGCTGGTCCTGGCACCTCTGGCTCCTCCCCAGAGGGCTCCTCCAGCCCAGCGCGCACACTCAGTGAGCCCAGGCCCTCTGCCGCTGCCAGCTTCTGGGCCAGCTCCAGGCCCTGCGGGGTCAGTGAGTACCTGTGGGCGGAGGAGAAAACACAGACCTCCTTCTTCACTCACACCTGGCAGGCTCTCCCTGCCCTCCCCACCCCTTGGCAGCCGCGCAAACGAGGCCAGTGGCTGCCACCCCAACACCCCAGGCTCTGTTCTCAGACCAGCTTCCTCTGGACCAGCCCAGGGCCGTTTTCTTTTTCTTAAATACGTTTTATTGATTTTTTACAGAGAGGAAGTGAGAGGGATAGAGAGCTAGAAACATCGATGAGAGAGAGACATCAATCAGCTGCCTCACTCCCTACTGAGGATGTGCCTGCAACCAACGTATGTGCCTTTGACCGGAATCGAACCTGGGACCCTTCAGTCCGCAGGCTGATGTTCTATCCACTGAGCCAAACTGGTCCCGGCCCAGGGCCATTTCCCAAGTCACGTCTACAATAAGTGTGTCTCAGACAGATTTCCCTCCTCCCAACTTTGTCTATATTGTCCCCTCCTCCCCGGACTGCCCTTCCTGCATCTCTACCCTCTGGATCCTAAGACCTGTCAGATGCTGTGTTCTCAGCAGAGCCTTCCTGCAGGCTTGAGTGTAGATCAGCGCGACTAATAACCCTGGCACCCCCCTCCCTCCCTGCTGGTCTCTCAGACTCTCCTGGTACCCCTCCCCCCCAACTTCAACATTAAGAGACCTGGGGCCGAAACCGGTTTGGCTCGGTGGATAGAGCATCGGCTTGGGGACTGAAGGGACCCGGGTTCGATTCCGGTCAAGGGCATGTGCCTTGGTTGCGGGCACATCCCCGGTAGGGGGTGTGCAGGAGGCAGCTGATCAATGACTCTATCTCATCGATGTTTCTAACTCTGTCTCTCTCCCTTCCTCTCTGTACAAAATCAATAAAATATATTAAAAAAAAAAAAAAAAGAGAGAGAGACCTGGGGACTGCTAGGCGACTGCAGGCCCCACCCAGAACACCACACACGATCCCCTCCCACCGCTCGGGCCCGCGCCGCCTGTCGCTGACCCACCTGGCGGGCTGGTGTGTCCTGCAGACCAGGTTCCTGTGGAGGAGGGAGCGGAGGGCTGGCCAGGGTCCAGGGCTCCCAGGGGCCACCTGTCCACAGAAGGGAGACCTTAGAGGGCCCTGGTGCTGCCGGGGGTCCGAGGCCACTGCTCCCAGGAAGGGCAGCCTCTGGCGGGCCCAGGGTCAGATCCAGAGCCACTGGGCCCGTCCCCCTCAGTGCTCACCCCAGGAAACTCCCGGGCACACCTCTGCAGCAGCTCCTCCTTGGTTAGGGAGCTGTGGCCGCCGGGATCCTGTAACCAAGGCAGAAAAGTAACCAGAGGCGGCTCAGTGTCTCCCAGGCCCCCGCCGCTCCTCGGTTCCCTCCGGTGCCGGGCCTCACCAGGTGCTCGCGGTGGAGCAGCAGCAGCACTGCTCGCGCTCCCGAGTGCCGGGCTGGCCAGTAGCTGCCGGAGCGCCCCGCTTTGGGCTGGGACGGACCCTGAAAGGCACAGAGGGGCTCTGATCACAAAGCCAGAGAGCCATGCCCTGTAGACGGAACGCCTGGCCGGGCCGAGGTTCCGGGGTCCTCTCAGCACGGCCCTGGCCAAGTCCTCAGCTGCCCCTCCGGTCCCACATCTGTCAAAAAGGCCAGAGGACGGGAGGCAGGGGAGGGCTGTGGGGAGATGGTGTAGTGGACCTGGTCCAGCCTCAGTCCCACCACCCACTGCAGGACAGAGGTGGTCGCACAAGAAAACTCAGGGCCGAAACCGGTGTGGCTCAGTGGATAGAGCGTCGGCTTGGGGACTGAAGGGACCCGGGTTTGATTCCGGTCAGGGGCATGTACCTTGGTTGCCGGCATAACCCCAGTAGGGGGTGTGCAAGAGGCAGCTGATCGATGACTCTCTCTCATCAATGTTTCTGGCTCTCTCTCTCTCTCCCTTCCTCTTTGTACAAAATCGATTAAATATATTAAAAAAGAAAAGAAAAGAAACCTCAGGAACACCAACCCCCACAATTCACTGGGCGTGGCCTCCTCAACAGCCTGATCATGGAACTCTCCCAACTGACTCTACTATCAATCAACATACTCATCGGCAGGTGAGAAAACTAAGCACCAGGAAGATACTCATGTGCCCAAGGCTGGGCACCACTGGTGGGGAGATCTGCCCCTCTTACTTCCGTGCTAGTGCTGCCCTCTCCCCTTCCCCATCCTCACTGGCATGGGGGCCTCCGGGGCTTCGGCAGGTGGCCATTCCGGGGCTGGATTCTCAGCTCCAGGTGAATCTGGGGCATGATCACCTGCGGGAGCAGAAGAGAGTCACCCCCAGGCCCCACAGAATCCAGAACCCCAGCAGGTGGGAGGGTTTGGGACACCGCCAGCTCGGATGGTAGCTGAGAGCAATGCGGTTCCGAGAGAGCCGGCCACGAGTCCAACGACCAGCAGTGACCTGGACGGGAGTGGGGGTTAGGGATGCCAGGGGGCTGCGAAGGCTGCGCCGTGGGAGGCTCAGGGCCCGCCGCCCCCTGCGTCCCGCGCTCACCGCCCGAAGACCGGTGCTGCCGCAGCCGCTGGTCCAGCATCCGGCACAGCCCGTCCCCGAAATGCCGCAGGATCTTCGCTTCTTTGCCGCTGCGCAGGGGGAGCGGGTAACGCCGGAGCGAGCGCAGCGCCTGGCGGGGCACGGGGACGGTACCGGGTCGGGGCGGGCCTGGGCGTCAGGCTCCGCCAGCTCCTGCCCCATCAGGCCCCGCCGAGACCCACCTTTTGAAATACGAATTGTGTGCGGCGCCCCCTGCTGGCCGCCTCGTCCCGCCACTCGGTCAGCCAGCGGACGAAGAGCGGGTTGGGGCAAACCGGCAGCGGGCGCTTCCGGCCCAAGCGGACCGGCGCCGCCATGAGCCCCCAGACGGGTCCTTTGGCGCCTCTAGCCGGTGGGGCGGGGGCGCCGCCCGTTGCAGAGGCGGGATTCGAACGCCTGGCTGAGATGGGCGAGGGCGGGGCCTCGCTGTCCGACGAGGGTCACTAACGAGCGAAGAGCCTCCTGCGGCCCTCCCCTCCCTGCACGGCAGAGACTCCCCGCACTCTCCCCCCCCCCAGCCCATTCAGCCTTTTGGACGCGCCCCACCCGGGCCGGAGCCTGACCCCGGCCCTTGTCCCACTACCGGTCCTAGAGCGGCCTGTGTGCAGGCGGGGGGACAGCGCCCCCCTGTGGCCCGGAGGGCTGGCTGGGCGGCGCTTAGCCGGGTAACCCGAGGCTGTCAGTTTGGGCCTCTCCGCAGCGAGGAGGCCGGAGAGAGAAACCGGGCTCGGGAAGGCAGGCAGGTGGGGGTGGGGGGCAAACAGGTGCAGGCACGTTTCCAATAGGGATGTCTAGGAAGGTGTACAGGACACAAGGACGCACAAGCAAGGCAGGAGGAGCTGAAGGACCCTCTGAGGGAAGGGTGGTCCCGAGCCGGGGCCGAGGAAACGCCCCAGGGCCATGGGGGAGGGGAGGGGTGCGACGTCGAGGACGCGCAGGGGAGGCCAGAGGACGGTGGGCGGGGGACAGAGCGAGGGCAAGCAGAAGGGGAACAAGTGAGGAGTGCTGGGCACCCTGGCAGGGGCGGGGGTGGTGGCCGGGATCAGCAGGTGGTTGGATTTGGAGGAGCAGGTACGAAGCAAGACGTGGGTGGAAGGAAACACTTTGACGTCTTAGCGATTCATTGGACCCTCAGTGGGGTTTAAGATGGCATCTACACAAAGGGGCCCCATGTTCTTGTGTTAAGTGTTTAGCAAATTCACGAGTGGGAGCACCAGGGTCCGGGCCGGGGAGTTGGAGCAGCCCCCAGCAGCAGTACCGGAAGTCACGAGATACTGGCTCCGGTCGGCCTCCCCTCCAGACTCCGCCCAGCCGCGACCCCACTCCTCCAGCCCACTCAGAATTCCCGCCTCCCTCCCGACGCTGCCTTATAAGGAGCCTCCAGCCAGCGTTAGGGCTGGTCCCGCCCCCTCCAGGCTCTTGTCCTAATAAGGACATCTAGGGCATCCCGCGGCTGGGGCGGGCGGGAGCGTCTCCTGGGTAACTGCGATATCGCCCTTCCCCTCCCCGTTGCTCTTGGAAACTCCCAAGGCTTAAAAAAGGTGGAGCCAGCTTCTTCAGGCTGGGTCGCTAGCGAGAGTCTGGGGTCGAACTGTGGCCTTCACCGGCGGGTAGTGGGCGGTGCGGCTCGAAGTCCCTGACTACAACCCCCGGCATGCTCTGCGAGAAACCCCACTCGGGGCACTGACCCCCAGATAATGAAAACCCGGCTTCCACTTGTGAGTTCAGTAGTCCTGGTTCGCCTGTTCGCGACCCTGTTTTCTCTGCCTGCACACTGAGGCCGGGGACATGGTTCGAGGCCAACAAAATCTTTCCTTTTTTTGTGACGCTTATGTTCCTGCAGAGCTTGTCTCAAGTTTTGTAGGTTTAATCAAATTCCTGGTTATTAACATGAAAACAAGATTTATTAATATCTATTCCCACTTTTGGCTGTCTAGCAAAAGGCGCATAATCCTTGAATTTAATGCACAAAACCCCGCCCTTCTCCCTTTATTGCCTCGTGAACTTGCCACACATTTAAAAGAAGAACAAAGCTATTTATGACATTTTCCTTGTAGCCTTTCCCTTATTTTCCCCTCTTATTTTGTTTAAGTTGTATATGGTGTCTTCTCAGGAGACAAGACTGTCTTTGCACCATATGGAGAGTGCCCGATGAATGTTTATTAGATTGAAGGCGCCTTATACTTGCGATACTCCTTGCTCGAGGGCTGGATTCCAGGCCAATGAATAGGTACTTAGGAAAATGCTAACTCACTCAAAGTTTTCGAACCTAAAAGTGCCAACATAGTTCTTAAGAAAAACCGTTTCGCAAAAGCCGGAAAGTCTGGGCTCTTTTTCGGGTCTATTAAGAAGCGCGGACATCTTTCTCCGCTCATAGTGTTTCCTGGTAAACTCGACCAATAGGCGTGCGCTCCGTGCCATAGCCCCGCCCCCGCAGGACTACATTTCCCAGGATGCAACGCGGTCGGCAGACGAAAAAGACTGCAACGCAGCGAGCCAGAGGACGGCGCGGGACCCTCGGACTTCATTTCCCGTCGGCCCGCAGAGGGAGCGCCGGAAGCCAGCCCCGCCCCTCATTGTGCGGTTCATACTAAACGGAAGGGGCCGGGAGAGGCCGCGTTCAGTCTGATCCCGGCAGCAGCTGCAGCGGCTCTCGTCCTTCCAGGCTCTACTTGCTATCTCCTTTAGCTTCCGGAAACATGGTGAGCGCTAGGCTACGATGCTTAAGGGGAGGCGGCTGCGAATCGGTCTTCTGCGCGCCCGGGAGGTAACGGGGGGGAGGGTGAGGGGCGCCGACATCGGCACCCCCTCCCCCAACTCCTCCAGCGGGATGAGGGTCTCGCTGAGGGGCGGGCGGCCTTGGGGTGCGCGTGCGCGCCCGTGGGCGCAGGGGAGGGCCGGCTTCGGTGCCGCTCGCGCGCCCCCTGGGCTCCCTTCCCCTCCCCCACCCCGCTGTGCGCCCGCGCGGGCACCGGCCGTGGGGGAGGGGTCCGGGCGCGCGTGCCCGCCCCTCGTGGAGCAGCCTGTGTCGCGCGCCGCGGCGGGGCCCGAGGGAGTCGGCTCACGGGGACGCGCGCTCGACGGGAGCACGCGGCACCCAAACCCCCCCCTCCCGGGGGCGGCGGAGGAAAAAGCGCGCGAGCGGTCTTGGCGCGCGCGCCCCACCCTAGGGCTGTTCCTGTCTCCGCGTCACCCTCCCGAGGCCGGCGGGTCTGCCCAGAGCAGGTGGTGGGGATGCCTACGCCCCGGAGGGGCTGGGCCGCGGGGGCCGGGCGCGGGCGCCTGCGATGAGGGGATTGCTGGCCCGAGCTCCCTGTGCGCACCCCGCACAGCCGCGGCCCTGCTTCGGGGCGAGCGAGCCCACAGCGAGCCGCGTTCGCCGCCGGATCCTCCCGCAGAGGCTGGAGCGGCGCTGGCGGTTGGCGCGTGCGCACACGCTCGGGGCTGGCCGCTCGGCCCAGAACCCTGGACGAGCGGGGCCGTCGGCTTTCCCGGATGGCCCGGAGGGTGGAGCCTGGTTTAGGGAAGTGACCCAGGCGGGCACCGCCCGGAAACCTCCCGTCCCCTGTGCTCGGCCCCAGGCTGCGAGAACAGAAGGTCTTGTAACTTGCCTACGGGGCTGAAATGCCGGTCGGCAAGGGCGAGTTTTTGGGGCGGAGACCCTGTAAGTGCTGCTGCCTTTGGGTTTGGGGTTACTCGAAGGAGGCCGAGCCTGGCTGATGTCGTTTCTCCGCCTACTCCGGAAGCGGCCGGTCACGTGGTCCACTTCCTCTGCAGTTCCGGGCGGGGCCGAGGCCGATGTCTCCGCGGACAGCCCTTTCCGGGTGCCCCCCACCGCGACCCCTCTTAGGAGTTTGGAGGGCTTTGACGTTTGGGGGCGCTTAGCTTGGCCTGTTTACTTTGATCACCGACCTTTGAGCCTGTATGTCTTCCCAGAGGACAGGGAGTTGCCGGTAGGGCCGGAATTAGGGGTTGTAATTTTTGCTCTGGTTGAGGAAGACCCCAGCAGAGAAGAGGGCAACTTGTGCAATAACTGTATTGAGCACTTCTGGTGACCTCTGCAGAACTGTTGAGCACATTTGGTGTCCCATCTAGCATTGTGGAGTGTCTGTGTCCCCTCCGTCCATCTGAATCAGCACTTTTATCCAAAAGCTGAGATTGAGTACTGTGAGTAGGAAACGAGTCAGCTGTGGAGTCTTAATTCTGTGCTAATGTCTCAACTAGGGCTCTGCCTCCCACAGGTCTTTAAGGGTTAGCCTGGAAGGTGTCGGGGGAGGATGGTGCTGAATCAGGTGATCAGAAGTCTCTTCCATGGCTGCCATCCTGGAGTTGTGTCCCATCTGGTTCTTTGAGAGTGGCTTGCGTGGGAAAACAGGGTCCCTTGTTTTGGGAAGAGGATGCTGAGGACTATCCTGGCATCCAGGCGGAAGTCCTAAGGAAGCAAAGGAGGGACTTCAGGGGGAGTCCCAGAAATATTCCTTATGAGATGTGTGTGACTTGTCTCTCCCACCCCAGGCCTCTGGCGTGGCTGTCTCTGATGGAGTCATCAAAGTGTTCAACGACATGAAGGTACGTAAGTCCTCCACACCAGAGGAGGTGAAGAAGCGCAAGAAGGTGGTGCTCTTCTGCCTTAGCAAAGACAAGAAGAACATCATTCTAGAAGGGGGCAAGGAGATCCTGGTCAGTAATGTGGGCCAGACAGTGGATGACCCCTACGCTACCTTCGTCAAGATGCTGCTGGACAAAGACTGCCACTATGCTCTGTATGATGCAAACTATGAGACCAAGGAGAGCAAGGAGGACCTGGTGTTTATCTTCTGGTGAGCTCCTCAGCGCAGGCACCTCGGTCCCCTGTCCTAGCTCTGCCTTTCTCGGGACTGGAATCTGTGGCTCCTGATTAACCGAGGTGTGGGTCTTGGGGGAAGGAGAACACTTGTGGCTGAGGAACTTGGTAAAAGCTTGAATGCTAGGGGCAAGCCCAGGTATTTTCCGGAAGTCACCTAGAGCTTGAGGACTCTTCCTAGACTCGGAGCGGGCTTTGCTGCAAGTTTTTATTTCCCTCCAGGGCCCCTGAGTCTGCGCCTCTCAAGAGCAAAATGATCTACGCCAGCTCCAAGGATGCCATCAAGAAGAAGCTTACGGGTAAGGGCCACATGCGCTTCCGCTCATCCTGGTTGCAGGGCGGGTGCCTGGGCATAGCAGAGGTGGCTCTGGCCCCTCTCTCCCACCTGTTTGGAAGGTAACCTTGTCCCTTCCCTCTGTTCTGATCGGCTCCTTCCGTCTCCCCCACAGGGATCAAGCATGAGCTACAAGCAAACTGCTACGAGGAGGTGAAGGACTGCTGCACTCTGGCGGAGAAGCTGGGGGGCAGTGCTGTCATCTCCCTGGAGGGCAAGCCTTTGTGAGCCCTCTCCAGCCCCTGCCTGGAGCATCTGGCAGCCCCACACCTGCCTGTGGGGGGTTGCAGGCTGCCCCCCTTCTGCCAGACCGGAGGGGCTGGAGGGATCCCAGCAGGGGGAGGGCAATCCCTTCACCCAGTTGCCAAACAGCCCCCCACCCCCTGGACCTTCCTTCTCCCTCCACCCCTGACGGTTCTGGCCTTCCCAAACAGCTTTTCATCTTCTGATTCCTCTTGGGTTGAAACAGACCAAGTCCTCCCCACCCCAGGCACCCCAGTTTTGGAGAGGGCCTGTATTTTTTTTAACGACACCCCTACTTGCAACCTGTTCCTCCCCCCCTTTCCCATGCTGCCAACTTCTAACCGCAATAGTGACTCTGTGCTTGTCTGTGTAGTTCTGTGTATAAATGGAATGTTGTGAACATAACCCTTCCCCATGCTGCCTGGTTCCCCTCCCCCTTTCCACGTGGTCTTGGCCACTCATGGAAGCAGGACCATAAGGGACCCTTAATTAAAAAAAAAAAAAGGAAGAAAAACAACAATAAAAAGCCTCACTTGATTAAAGGATGTTTGTTTCCGGATTGGGGTCCAGGGGATCTTGTGGGGGCCATTGGCTAGGAGAGTGAGCAGAATCTTCTCTCTGTACCTCTGCCCTGGCAGATTTGGCTCAGACTGAAGGGTTCAGGGATTGATTATGTACACAGGCATGCACCTTGGTTGCAGGCTTGGTTCCTTGCCCTGGTTGGGGTGCCTGTGGGAGGCAACCAATCTCTGTGTCTCTTGCATCAATGTTTGCCTAGACCTTCCCCCTTCCTTCCACTCTAGACATCAATGGGAAACATCCTTGGTGAGGATTAACAATTTTTTTAAACATCACCCTGACTGGTTTGGCTCAGTGGATAGAGCATCAGCCTGCAAACTGAAGGGTCCCAGGTTCGATTTTGGTCAAGGGCATGTACCAGTAGGGGGTGTGCAGGGCAGCTGATGGATGTTTCTAACTATCCCTCTCCCTTCTCTGTAAAAAAAAACCAAAATATACAAAAATAAAAATAAACCTTACCTCCAACCAGCCCCACACCCTCATCTGGCCTCCGTACCTGGCCAAGTCTCTCCTGACAATTTCCACTCACACTACAGGTGGTGTCCCCGCTGGTACCAGACTGGCTATTTAGGAGGCACCTGAGCCAGGATATATCTGCAGGGGGCCCTCCAGCAGAAGGTGCTTTATGTCTGAACTTTCTTCTGTAGCCTTGACCCTGGTGGGTGACTGGGCAGTGAGGCTCCTCAATCCTGTGCTCAGTCCTTCCCGACGGGGGCTGTGAGATGGCAAGTCACAGGTTACCCTGTGACTCTCTCCTTCAGAGTTATTTTTGCTGTTTTCGCTGCCTTCCCTGGATGGCTGACTTACGAGGGCTGGGTCCAGTGGCTGCTGAGTCAGAAGCCAGGTTGAGCCTTTGGCCTGCTGGAGGCCAGGGTGGGGCTAGCCAGGTGAAGCCAGAACTTCTGACACGGGTGTCTTGAGCTCCTTCCGTGTTTAATCAAGGGAGGTGTTGGCTAGCGATTGAGACCTTTTGCCAGCAGTGCTCCGGCTCTCCAGCCTGTACTTTAGGCTTTACCCTGCCCAGCAGGGAAAGGTATCTGAGAAGTCCTAAGAGTGGTAATGTGGGATTTATATCCCTCTCCATTCCAGTCTGAAAGAGCCTAGAGTTGGGCCTGATTCCTTAGAACTTTCTTGTATCTGAGGGAGGCAGGAAGGGGTAGTTCCATTTTACTACTTAGAAATGGGTATGGAGGATTTGTCATACGTGGTCCATTCCTTGTCTGGCCCTGGATTCTAAGTACTGGGTCTTGCACCTTTCCATGGAATCTGCTGGTGCTCTGGAAAATGGCTGAGGATGCTTGCTGTGGGGTGCTCCCTGTTCCCCCAGGATCTGGTCTCCACAGTGCCCCCTGGTAGAGGGTGTGCCTGGTGGGCCCTGAAACTGGGAAGGGAAAGCAGGCCTCTGTTACAAAACCAGCCTCTGAACAGACTGCTCTGCTTGCTTGTGGACAAGTATGGTACCCATGCTCCCATATTGGCAGGACCTAGCACCTGGCATGGGTGGGGCGTGAGCTTGTCTGCTCTGGGGGTTGTGGGCATTGGCCAGTGGCTGCTGTGGGTGGGGAAGGAGGCATCTTGCTGGGATGGGAGGTCTGGGAGATTTGTCATTAAATTTCTCAGATCAGGATCTGGCTGCTCTAAGGCTTCCCTTGAGGGTGACAAAGTGTTCCAGAGAACAGGGTGACCCTGCAGAGGAGCAAGGTCCTGGATGGCCCTGGCCTGTGCCACCACCAGGCGCCCTGAGACAGGGTATTGCTCTTCATGTACCTCAGATAACTTTCCCCCATCTCTGTCCTCAACAGTAACAGTTGCCATTTACTGAGGCTTTGTTAAGGGCAGGGTCCTGGCCCAAGATTGGAAAACACGCCCTGAACCGCATCTGGGACTGCTCAAGGCTGCTCTCAGACACCTGGAAGAGAACCTAGGTGGTTGGGAGCTGAGGTAGCAAGAAGGCTCAGCGAGGCTGGAGGGCTCACCTTGGCTGCTTGAGCTCCAGCCCCCGCCTCCCCCAACTTTGTGGCAAGAGGAGAGAAGTACATGAGTCTGGAAAGGGGCGGGGAGAGGAATGTGGCTTTCAGTCCCTGTCCCTGGTTCCTGGTGCATGCCTTGGCATTCTCATAATTGGCCAGGACCCCAGCCACTGGTACAGCAGGTCCTGGGGCCAGCAGGCACACAGGATCACTAGCTCACTGACCTTCCCTCCTTGGCTGCTCTAGTCCCACTGGCCTCTAGTCCCACATCTCACCTTGGCTGCCTGTAAGTCTCCCAGTGTCTACCATGTCTGACAGCTTTAGGTTCTTGCCTGAGGCCTCTTGGCCCTCCACCTTGTGAATCAGGAAGGTGGCTGAGGAGGGAGCTTGCTGAGGGTTGGGGGCTATTACTCCTATAAATACCCATCATCATGTGATAACTATTAGGTGAAACCCTGATGTTCAGGGAGCAGGCCAGGGAAGGCTTCACACATGAGGCGGGACCTGATCTGGATCGCGGGGGTTGAGTAGGAATGAGACGACAGCCAAAGGATTTGCTGGTGTGCAAATCTGGTATGTGCTTGGGTAGCCAGAAGTTCAGTGGGAACCCTTGGATGGCAGTGGCCAGTTTGCTTTATGTCTTGGGCAGTTCCTGGAAGGGACAGGGTCACTGAAGGGTCTTGAGCTGGGAAGAGATGTGGTCCAACGCATTGTAGAAAGACTGGCCCACTCCCGTGACTCGGAGAAGAGCAGAAAGAGTAGATCTGGGGCAGGAGGTTGGCAGCACAGTGCAGTCTGCCAGGCCTTCATCAACACACACACACACACACACACACACACACACACACACGAGGCTGGATCCCTGTCTCCACTCACCTCTTTATTAAACTAGTCAGGAGGAGAAGTCAAGAAGTCGTGAAGATTCCAAAATGATCCTGGACTTCCCCCATTCCCAGGATTCTTCCCTGATGGGATCTTTGTGTGGCCTTCCGATGCAGGAGCAGGACTCAGTCTTCCAAAGAACTCTGCCAATGGGAGGCAGCTCCTAAGAGGCATGGGGAGGACTTAGGGCAGGGCCTTACATGGATGCTTAAAGCTTCCCTGTCCTTGCCCACCCTTGGGGAAACTCCCTGTCATGTTTCCCAAATCCCAGGAAGCACTCTGCAAACCCCCCCTCCAGCAGATACACAGCGGCTGCCACAGAGGAACCTGCAGAGAAAGGGCAGCAGGGGGGCGAGAGGGAATCCTCACATTGTTAATTTAAATAGATTTTTGTTGATTTCAGAGAGGAAGGGATAGAAACATCAATGAAGGAATCGTTCATCAGCTTCCTCTTGCATGCCCCCTACTTGGGGTCAATCCCACAACCAGGGCATGTGCCCTGAGGGGAAATTGAACTGTGACCTCCCAGTTCATAGGTCAACACTCAACCACTGAGCCACGCCTGCTGGGCATGTCTCACCTTTTTAGCTGGTTGACTTCCTGTGTTCCCAGACAACTTAGTGAAGCCGAGAAGGGACAGAATTGTCTGCCAGGCCTCCATCAGAACCCGTGGGTCTGCATGTCAAGCTTCACCTCTGCTGTGTGTGGCCATGGACAGAGACACAGGGCTTCTCACTCTCTTCTCTCCTGGGGAACAAAACCACCAGGAAGAGGGGGCAGGGAATCCAGGGCCCCTTGGGCCCCGTGTACACTTGTGGGGTTGCATGACTCAGTCTTCTCACAGGCAGGCATCCTGGATGTGGGTGTGGTACTCCAGCAGGAAGGTCCTCTTGGTCAAAGAAGTGATCCACCTAAGGGAGTAAGATGAAAGCCACTGTGACCGAGGGCATGGCACCACACAGACAACCAGGCCCCACAGTGGCTTTCCTCCCACAAGCGGGGAGGGTATGATGTTGGGGTGGGTATTTGCACCTCCCACCCCAGGCACATGCCACTGGCAGAGCTGATGAGTGGCTTGAGCCTGCCTACAGCCCTGTCTCTCACCCCTAAGGGTGGCCCCTGTGCTCTAGCCCAGCTCATATCCTGGCTGTATTCCCAAAGTCAAGTGGTTTTGCCGCAGGGCGGGGTGGGCCTCCAGGCGCTGCAAACACTTCCAGCATCACAACTGTCTCGGGCTTTGGCACTCTGGGGACCACTATTCTGACTTCTGTCACCATAGATCTTGAACTTCATAAACATGCAATTGTCCGGTATATCCTTCTTTGTGTTCATGTTCTTTGCGAGACACACACATGTTGAGTGCAGTGGCTCTTTTTCATTGCTATGTAGTATTCCATTATATGAATATTTCCATTCTACATTCACTCAAGTTTGTGGTTATTATGAATAAAGCTACCATGAACATTTTTGTATGTCTTTTGAGGGACCTAAGTACTAATTTCTTTGGGTATGAGAATTGCTTGGTCATAAGGAAGCCATGTGTAAAATGGCTTTCATAGATAATTTTCCAACATAACTGTACTAATTTATACTTCTGCCAGCATTGTATGGAAGTTCTAGTTGCACCACATCCTTGCCAATACACAGAGAGCTGTTAGTCCCTTTTATTTTAGCCAAACTGGGGTGGTAAGATAATAGCACACTACTATCCCTGGAGAGGAATGACCTTGAACGCCATTTGGATATCTTTTTTTAAAAAAAATATATTTTATTGATTTTTTACAGAGAGGAAGGGAGAGAGAACTAGAAACATTGATGAGAGAGAAACATCAACCAGCTGCCTCCTGCACACCCCCTTCCGAGGATGTGCCCACAACCAATGTACATGCCCTTGACCGGAATCAAACCTGGGACCTTTCAGTCCGCAGGCCGACGCTCTACCATTGAGCCAAGCCGGTTTCGGCTGGATATCTTCTATTGGTAAAGTGGCTATTCGAATCTTTTGCTACTCCCCCAACCTTTTTAAAATGCTATTCTTATTGATTTGTAGGAACTCTTTATATGCACTAAAGACAAGCCCTTTGTCAGGTATATTTGTTGCCATTATTTCCTACTCAATGGGTTGCCTTTTTACTCTTTTAATGACTTATAATTGACAGGCTCAATATGTCAGATTTTCCTTTTATGATTTAGGATTTTTGTGTACTCTTGAAGAAACTTTTGCTTACTGCAAGGTCATGTAGATATTCTATTTTTCCTTCTAGAAATTAATAATTTTAGCTTTTATATTTATGCCTATGATTCGTTTTCAATTCATTTTCTATGTAATTTAGGTTTTGATTCATTTCTAACATATAAACAACCAGTTATTTTAACACTTTTTTCTAAAACACTGTGCTGCCCTCGCCTGTGTGGCTAGGTTGGTGGAGCGGTTTCTCGTAAACCACAGCTCTCCCTCCTTACCCCTCAGCCACCTCACTATGTACGTGCCTCCAACCTTCAAAAGTGTGCACCTCAACAAGTGTAGATGCTCAACAGCTTTTTGTTGAATGAAGCGAAGCGGAAAGAAAGATGCAATGATCTTATGATTATATGAACGGGGATACAAAAGTGAAGCTGTGAGCGCTGAACAGGATTCCCCCCCACCATGGGGAGGAGGGAAGGGTACTCTAGCTCCTTTTCCATCCCTAATATCTCTCTCTCCTCTTCACCAAACCAGCATGAGTCCGTCCTGGGGAAATAAGGAGTGTGAGGGACGATGACAGGTCCCTTTCCACCTGTAAGGACAAAGTAAACCCTGCTTCCTTTGGCATCCTCACCAGTCCCCTTGCAGGGGCCAGAGGCGCCCCAACCTCTTGCTCATGCATGCGCGCACACACACCGCCCTGACCCTGACTGGGTATCATTGTGAGGTTTGCATTCTTTCTTTGCCTTGTTCTCCTTCCCAGCCTCTTTTTATTGATTTTTTTATTTTTTTATTTTTTTTTAGAACGAGGAATGGAAAGGGATAGAGAGATAGAAGCATCGGTTGCCTCCTGCACATATCCCTACTGGGGACTGAGCCCGCAATAACTGGGAATCAAACCAGCGCCTCCATGGTCCCTGGGTCGACGCTCACCCGCTGAGCTACACCTCCCCGCCTCTTGGTGCTCCTCCATCACTCTCCTCCGCTGCCCCACACAACGACCCCGCGCCTGGCCGCTGCCCGCGCGCTCCCGCAGCCTGGGCCCGGGCTGCTCGCCCCTAGGAACGGGCCAAGCGGAGAGAGACTCCCCCAGCTGATGGAGACGCCCTTCCCCTCGCCGCCCAGGAGGAGTCACCTGGAGTCGGGCGTGGTTCCCACCCATTCCTCCCGCCCCCGCCCCCCAGTCTTGTCTTTGATTGGGTAGCAGGTTTATCGTGCGCGACGCCATTGGCTGCAACGCCTGTCGTTTCCTGTGTCCAGGCCTCCGCTTTTCAGGGGGATCGCGGAACAGAGAGGGCCCGGAACCAGCGCCAGCGGGGGCGCCGGGGCGCGGGGCGCCGGACGCTGAGGCCTCGCGCCACGGCAGCCGCGCCCCCAACCCGCCGCCCCGCCCCCAGCCGGAAGCCCCGCCCCCAGCCCGCCGTTCGGGACGCGCCTTGCGAGGGTCTCGCGTGGTCTGCGCGTGCGCACTAGCCCATCGCGCCCCCCACCCAGTCGGTGGGCGGGCGGCGGGCGGCGGGCGGCGGGCGGGCGGCTAGGTGGGGAGGTGGGGGGCGGGGGTAGGGGTGGGGTGGGAGTGGGGGAGGTAATGGGGAGGTGGGGAGGGGGCTTTGGGCTGCGGACGAGGCCGAGGACTGATGTTTGTGGAGAAGGGGCTTCCGTTTGGACTGCCGCTCTGGGACCCGAGGGAGCGGCGGGCCAGGCCGCCCCGGGAGGCCAAGGGGCGCCGCAAGGCCTGCGTCCAAGGCCCGGCCCGGGTCCGCGAGTGCTTCTACCCGGAGCTGGAGCGCAGAGCGTCCCCGGTGCGAGAAAAAATGTGGATCCCCTTTGGCGCGCTCGTCGTGATTGGGAGGAAAATGGAGCTGCTGGGTAGAAACAAGAAAAAGCGGAAGTTTGAGGAAACGGTCTGGAAAACCAGGCCGGGCCTGAGCCAGGAGAGGAACGTGCGGCTCCTGCACCGGCTCGTCAGCGTGTTAGGGTCCTCGGTCGGCCTGGCGAAAAGGATCCCCAGGGAAGTGTGGGGGAAGCCGGAGGAAGCCAGGCGCAGGACGAAGGCCGAAGTTGGGAGTGCAGGGACGAGGAGGCTGACGTGGCTGAAAGAGGCGCCCCGGGCTCCTAGGGCGAGGATCAGCAAAGAGGACGTGAGGTCCAGAGGGTACAGACCCGGGCAGAATGAGGAGCTGAGCATAAGCGGAGGGAAGGTGAAGTTGAGTGAAAGAGGCAGCGATCCAGAGAGAAGCAGTGATCTAGCAGAGAGGATTTGAAGGTTTTGAGAATGGAGAGCGTAAGTGAAGATAAAATTGCAAATGAGGCAGGGAGAGAGTTCCGGACGCTGAGATAGAAACTGCTTTGGAAAGGGCGGGAAGGAATGGTGAACTGGGAGACTGAGGAAGGGGCGGAAGTTGAGGAGGATGTCTTGGTGGAGTAACGGTGGCACAGACGCATCTGCTTCTATGGGAAAGAGAGAGGCTAGAGATGAAGCTCCAGGCGAACGAGACAGATGAAGGGTTGAAGCCAAAGAGGGAAAGAAGCAGAGGAAGCATTGCAAGTCAAGGAGGAGGAATCAGAGCCCAGCAGAACATCACTGACCCCGGAAGAGTAAATCTGAGAGGAAAGGAAGCATCAAAGCCTGAGACGGAGTGAAGAGCTACCGGGGTGAAGGCAGAGACCAAGACCAAAGGGAACAGGAAGAGTGCTGAAGGAGATGGGAACATTTTGAGGAGAAAGAAAATATTTGATAATGTGTTAATGCGTAAAGAAACATTGGGTGATCGTTTCTCGGAGAAGAGCTGTAACCAAGGAGCTTGTAGAGAAATATTTGAGAAATGGATTTGGGGTGGGCTATGGGATTTGGTTTGCATAGGAAGAATGCAGTGAGAAAAATGGAAAATTGCAGCACGATAAAGGATAAATAATGAAGGCTGTGGAGAAAGATACAGGTTAAATAATGAAGTTTGTCAGAGCAAGCAGAGAAAACATCTGAACGAGGATCCTAAAAGATGGACGAGGGTCTCCACAGAGACAAAAGCAGGAAAGAGATAAGAAAAATAAATGAAAAAAAGTAAGAAGCCAAATCTCATAATAGTGATTACGTGTTTGGGTTTTAAAGTCATTTCATTCACTGTTTCTGTACCCTCCTCTCCCGTGTAGCCTATTTAATAATCTAATGGAACAGGCCTCTCACAGGGCCTGTATATCTGGGCCAAGCCCATCCTCATTGGTCTTCCCTCTAATTATTCTCCACTATCCTGTAATTTCCAAGTTGTTGCTCTTATAAACCCAGTTTTGAATAATTGCTGGGCTCCACTATTTTAATCTCTTCACCATGACCGCCATTTCCACAGGTTTCCTCCTCAGCACCTCCACAGCAAATCTGAATTGCTCATCTTGATTTGAAGTTGTCTCAACTATTTGTATTGTTCATCTTTGATTTTTAATTATTCACATAATCACATGGACTTTTCCCTTTATGTTTGTGTCCTTTGGGACTTTTTAAAAATACATATATATTTTAATTGATATCAGAGAGGAAGGGAGAGGGAAAGGAAGATAGAAACGACAATGATGAGAGATGGCTATTGATTGGCTGCCTCCTGCACACCCCACAATGGGAATCAAATCATGACTTCCTGGTTCATAAGTCAAAACTCAACCATTGAGCCATGCTGGTTTGGGACTTTTTAAAAATGTCTTCCACATGCCACCCACTGTCTACCCTCATTCCAGGGAAGAGAGAAGACTCCCTGAGTGCCCACTGTCAAGACATCAATGTCAGAATTTAGGCTCTTAAATCCTGTCTCTTGGATAGGACAACGATCAGGGATAGTTAGGATGAAAGGAATACTTAACGCACTTTTCTCATGTGCTTTTTAAAAAATATATATTTTTATTGATTTCAGAAAGGAAGGAAGAGGGAGAGAGAAACATCCACGATGAGAGAGAATAATGGATCGGCTGCCTCCTGCAAGTCCCCCACTGGATTGAGCCCACAACTGGGGCATGTGTCCCTGACCAGAATGGAACCTGGGACCTTTCAGTCAGCAGACCGATGCTCTACCGCTGAGCCAAACGGCTTTCGGCTCTTTGTGTACTTTTAAAAGTCTGTAAAATACCTAAGGAGTAGAAACTTCATATCATAATATAACACAAGTATCATAATACAAATTTATAATAGCCTCATGATTTTTTAAATTATTTTTTATTAAATTATTATTTGTGTACATATCTTACCATTGCCCCCCCAAGCCTCATGATTTTTAATTAAGTTTTCTACATACCCTTTATTAATTTCCCCCAAAGTCTCCAAAAGATATGTAAACCCCATGCAATATTTTTATTTATATAGTCAAACCTAACAGATAATATATCAATTCAGTTTTGTCCACTGGAATTTTCTTTTTTGGAGTGCTTTGTCCTTTGGGTGTAATGTAGGGTGGTTGTGTTCTGAAAACAAGCATAGCTGCTTTCCTGGGCTTCTTAAGACTTTGGGAGGACAGAGGGGAGGAAGGGGGGTGGTGGAAGAGGGTACAGTGGGGATAAATGGTAGAAAAAATGAAATTTAAAAATAATTTTAAAAAAATCACCCTAGCCGGTTTGGCTCAGTGGTTGGAGTGTTGGCCTGCAGACTGAAGGGTTCCATGTTAGATTCAGGTTGCAGGTTCCTCCTGGGCCTGGTCCCTGGTTTGGGCTCACGCTGGAGGTAACCAATCAATGTGTTTCTCTCACATCAATATTTCTCTGTCTTTTCCTTACCCTCTCTCTAAAAAAAATAAATAAATAAATAAATGGAAAAATATCCTCAGATGAGGATTAAAAAATAGTAATAAAAAATAATAAGAATAAATAAAAGCTATTTTATAAAAAGATTTCTCTCTGTTCTGTGTTGGATCTCCTCCTGCCTGGATTTTAAACCTTCTTCCTCTTTCTTGTTTTACAGGCTCATTTTGGTCAACCATATCATCTAATAGCTTCCAGAGAAAGTGACATAGGAGGTAAACTTTATGACACCTTATCTGTCTGAAAATGTTGATTCTTTGCTCATAATTTATTGTTAGTTTAGCTGGGTATGGGATTCTAGGTTAGAAATACTTTTCCCTTGGGATTTTGAAGGCATTGCCCTACTGTCTTCTAATTTCCAAGTGTTGCTATTTGTAAATATGGTGTTGTTCCTCTCTTTATTTTTATTCTATGTTTTCCCCCTTATAGAAAATACCTGTTTTCTTCCACTCCATAGCTCAGTCTGCACTTTTTTTTTTAAATATATTTTATTGATTTTTCACAGAGGAAGAGAGAGGGATAGAGAGTTAGAAACATCGATGAGAGAGAATCATCGATCAGCTGCCTCTTGCACACCCCCTACTGGGGATGTGTCCGCAACCAAGGTACATTCCCTTGACAGGAATCGAACCCAGGACCTTTCAGTTTGCAGGCCAACGCTCTATCCACTGAGCCAAATCGGTTTCGGCTCAGTCTGCACTTTTATCCCAATTTCTGTAGTTCTACTACAGGATTTTGGAGCTTGAATTATAGCTCTTACTTTTTTCTATTTTTATCCCTCTCTTTCTGTTTATTCTCTGGCAGCTTCATTTTACCTTCTTATCCTTTTTATGCAATGTTTAATTTTAACTCTCTTGTTTACGGATTGCCATATATATATATTCTGGAATTACCTAATTGTGTCCACATGGATTTAGCTAATTAGTCCATGCTTCTATCTGCTGTATTCTGAAAGTTACAGTAGGAACTCTTACTCCATCAACTCTACCAACTAGAAACTGCAAGGGCCAGGCTTGAGCCCAGCAGCCTGAGCTCAGAGCCACACTGCTAGATGGCCACCTCGGTTTTGTAGCCCGTCAAAGCCAGGGCTCTGAGCCCGCCCAGGGGGCAGGGAGGGAGGCTGTGCAACAACCTCCCATTCACCCAGGGACTGCTTGTTGATGAGTGCTTCACTGGCAAGTTTTTAAGACCACAAATGCCGAAAAGCAATGATGTTTATTTCCCCCCCAGATCTCTGCCTTCCCGAGGCCATCCACTCCGAGCCTCCTCTGGCGGGCTTCTCTGGGCGCCGAGAACGTGTTGCCTCTCTTGGAAGAGGCCTGCACACGCATGAGGTCAGCATGGACAGTGTCCTGTCGTGCGGCTCTCGGATTGCACTGCACAGCACATACATTATGAACCCCGCAATCAGACTTTTTCTTTGGCTGGATTACATTTTCTCTTGGGAGAGCGGACGCACTTCACTGAAGCCACAGAAAGAAAAAGTGAAGATCAAGAACCTGTGGGAAATGGCAGCCACCTTGTAGGTATAGATAATTAAAAAAATATATATTTTATTATTGATTTTTTTTTCCAGAGAGGAAGGGAGGGGGACAGAGAGTTAGAAACATTGATGAGAGAGAAACATGGATCAGCTGCCTCCTGCACACCCCCTACTTGGGATGTGCCCACAACCATGGTACATGCCCTTGACTGAAATCAAACCTGGGACCCTTCAGTCCAAAGGCCTATGCTCTAACCACTGAGCAAAACCGGTTAGGGCATGTATAGATACTTTCAATCACCTAGAGAGCTAGTACTTTATAATATCCCTTTTTACTAAAATTAACTAAAATGCACACAATTCAGAGAATTGAGGGCTCCTGAGTGATTTTTAAACATCTTATCATCCTATTTTTTCTTTGCATATTCTCCAAAATTCCTGTTTCCTGCAACAGGATGTGTTTAAAGTGACATTACAGTTTGGTTTTATGAAAATGTCCTCTCAGTCCATCCCATTCATTCATTCAGCCAGTACTGAGTATGTGCCAGTTGGGAAGGCAGCCAAAGTATAGGGCTAGGCCTTGTCCTTGGCCTCCTTTCTCATGTTGAGACAGATGTCTCAGCAAGTAGCTCACCACGCGGTGTGAGGGAGCTACGCACCAAGTGCATGGGAACCACAGAGAAGGGAAGGCCTGACCCCAGGGGGCTAATTAGGGAGGTGATCAGAGAAGCCTTCGGTGGAGATAACCATTTTAGGCTGGACTTCAAAGGGTGAGGAGGTAACAGTGGGTGAGAAGAGGACACATCAACTTTCTAAGCAGAGAGGATAGTATTTGCCAAGGTACCTTGACCAGGACCTGCCTGCTCCCTCAGGAAGGGGAGGAGAGAGGGTATTCTAGAGGCTGGTGGGATGGGAGCTTGGGCAGAGCCTAGGGCCAGCCTTGATTCAGGATTAAGGAAGTTAGCCTTTGTTCTGTAGGTGACAGGGAGAATGACAGCATCAGATCTTTGCTTGACATAATGTTCCAAGCCCAGAGTTCCCAATCAACTGGGTACAGCGAGGGAGTGGGTCAGAGGGGGGCGCTGAATGGTGCTCTGTCTGACACAGAGTAGGTGTTCAGCAAAGCAGGAGGTGCAATTATTAGCGCATAATGAATAGTTCAGGGGAGAGAGGACGAGGTTATGGACTAAGGCAGACAAACGGAAACGAAGAGAGGGTAGATTGGAGAGGGTTTTAGAGGTCCTGTTTAGCAGGATTTCCTGATTGTGAATGGTGGTGAGGAGGGAGGCACCAAGCTTGGAGATAATGGTGTTTGCTCTGTGTCATCAACCTCACTCTGCATGCCCCCCGACTGGGGATCAAGCCCACAACCTAGGCATGTGCCCTTGGCTGGAATCGAACCTGAGACCCTTCAGTCCGCAGGCAAACACGCTAACCACTGAGCCAAACCAGTTAGGGCTAAATGCAGTATAAGATAAAAACACTGTGTTTGGTTTTGCTTGTCTTTTTCTAAATCTTGTGGGAATTGAGGAAAACTACATACCTCCCCATGCCTGAGTGCCCCCAGGGAGCAGGCGCGTGTGCCGAAGTGCAGGACAAAGCTGACTGTCCTCGTTCCTGAGATGAATTATCAGTCATACCATGGAAAGTGGCAAAAGCAGTGGCAGCTGTACAGATTATGCTGTGATATTTTTCTGTTTAATTTGTTTTGTAATAAGTCATTGGCTTGAATTTTGAGCTTTGTGCTTTGGGTGTATTATAAGGAAGCTTTTAGGGGCAATGTGTGCATGTACGTGTGTGTACCATAGTTTTATATAGCTTGAAATTGAAGGAAGGAAGGAAGGAAGGGGAGGAAGGGAGAAAGGAAGGAAATTTGGGAGGGAGGGAGGGAAGAATAGAGGGAGGGAGGAAGAAAAGAAGGAAGGAAGGAAGGAAGCAAGCTGACTAGCTTCAGGAGTGACTCCTAATCTGGGTTCTGGTGTGACACCAGCTCCATCATGCCTGGCCCCTGATTTCAGAGCTGGAGGAAGGTGGCGGCTGCTGCTGGGCACTATTATGGGATGGCCCCTCGTCGCAGAAGTTCACTGTTCACCTTGCCAGAGTGTTCATCCTGTCAGATCACACTGACCCGGCTCTAGGCCAGCCCTGCCAGTTCCCTGGGAGTGAGAAGTAACTGTGAGGTTCGCATTGCAGAGCCATTTCTACCCAGAGTACACGGCGTGGGGGCCGCTCTCTGCTGCCGCTTGGACTCTGACCCGTGGCCAGCACATCCTTCTTCCTCTTTCTCCTTCCCTTACTCCTTCTCCTCCCCCTCCTCTCCTCAGAGACGCCCCACCCCTGATGTGCGTGCCTAGGGTGGGACCTGGTTCTGTTGTGGCCGGTTCTGTTCGTGTCTGTATTGCTCAGAATCCACTTTTCTTATTGATACATAGACAAGAGCCTAATACTGCGTGATCAAACCCGTGCCGAGAGCCAGGGACACAGCAGTCAGGCGCCCTGCCCCAGGACCAGCGGAGCACGCGGGGACTGATTTGTGAACAAGGTACACTTCGTTACAGCTCATTAACAACTGGTGTTTATCTCAGTCACGTCGTTTTCTTTTTGTGGTGTGGCCCAAGAAGATCCAGCCAAGTTCGTGGTAAAATTCTACCACTTTTTCACTTAACAGATATTTAGAGGCACCTGTTATTTGCCAGGCACTATTCCAGAGGTCGGGATTTTTAAAAAATATATATATATTTTATTGATTTTTTACAGAGAGGAAGAGAGAGGGATAGAGAGTTAGACTCATCGATGAGAGAGAATCATCAATCAGCTGCCTCTTGCACACCCTCCACTGGGGATGTGCCCGCAACAAAGGTACATGCCCTTGAACGGAATCGAACCTGCAACCCTTGAGTCCACATGCCGACGCTCTATCCACTGAGCCAAACCGGCTTTGGCCCAGAGGTCAGGATTTTAACAGAGACCAAACTGACAAGTCACCCTGGCCTCTTGAAGTGTATGCTGTGTGGAAGGAGACAGAACAGTGAGGATGACATGTGATGTGAGCTAAGAATTTTGAAGGAGAGGCCAGCAGGGCGAGGAGAGAGGGTGGCGGTGTGTGCAGCCCTGTAGGGAGAGCCTGTCTGATGAGCAGGGCCCACGGGAGGGGAGGGGGAGCAGCTGTTTGGAGAAAGTCCTTTCCGGGAGAGAGGGCGGCAGGGACAGAGCCTGAGGGGCAAGTGCCGGGCCTGCTGGAGGGACAGGAAGTCACTGAGCGAACATCTGCGCTCCTCATGCTCCTGGTCCACGAGCCCACGTTGGGAGGAGCAAGTAAAACCATGTATGTGGAGATATTTCTGTGAACCGTCAAGCAGGGTACAGGGCGGACTTCATCACGTATGTGTAGAGCACATGTGTCAAACACAAGGCCCGCGGGCCAAATCCGTCCCGCCAGCCCTTGCAATGTGGCCTGCACCGCGCTGTCATCACTGCACTCCGCTGCGTTTCCATCACAATGACAGTTTATGACTGTTCAGTAAACCATTCGGCCCGAGATTTAGGCTGGATTTTAGATTTTGGCCCCTTCTCTGATTGAGTTCGACACCCCTAGTGTAGAGGCTCAATCATCACGGATCATAATGATTGTATTACAGTTCTGTGCTTTCATTTTTTTTATGATCGAGGTAAAATTCACAGAACATATAATTAGCCGTATTAAAGTGTACAATCCAGTGGCATTTAGTGCATTCACACTGTTGTGCAACCACCGCCTCTGTCTGGTTTCCAATCTTTTCATCACCGGCCCTTTTATTTTTAATATTAGTCTGTGCTGCTCTTGAGAAAGGATTCCCCGCCATCTCTGACTTTGCCCTCTCTGCTTCTGGCCCGCCTTCCCCAGTTCCTATGATTCACCCATGTGCTTAGTCAACAGATAATTATCAGGCTTTACTGTGCAATAGGCACCAGAGAGGTGGGTGCGGGAGTGAAATGCTGACGGAGGACATACTAGCACAGGTCCCCACATCATCTAGGGAGGAAATGAGCCACTGAACACACCATCGCCAGAAAATTGATTTCAATGATGATAAATGCTTATAGAAAAAATGCTTTGAAAATTGTGTTTAAAGCTAATAGAAGAGAAGCCACTCGCTTTTAAAGCTCAGAATAACATGATTACATATTTTTTATAATTCGCTCGTAGTTCAGAGACACTGGAGAGAAAGACACTCAGGAAAGTGACCTGGGTTATGTGGAGGCAGGAGGCAGGAAGGCAGGCAAAGTTATTTCATTCATTTCCTCCTGGTGAAGGACAGGTGTTTTTGTTGTTTTTTTCATATCTTTTTTAAAAAATATGTTTTATTGAGTTTTTTAAAAATATATATTTTATTGATTTTTTACAGAGAGGAAGAGAGAGGGACAGAGAGTTAGAAACGTCGATGAGAGATAAACATCGACCAGTTGCCTCTTGCACACCCCCTACCGGGGATGTGCCCGCATCCAATGTACATGCCCTTGACCGGAATCGAACTTGGGACCTTACAGTTCGCAGACTGACGCTCTACCACTGAGCCAAACCGGTTTCGGCTGTTTTATTGTTTTTACAAAGAGGAAGAGAGAGGGATAGAAAGCTAGAAACGTGGACCAGCTGCCTCCCGCACACCCCCCACTGGGGATTTGTCTACAACCAAGGTACATGCCCCCGTCCGGAATCAAACCCGGGACCCTTCAGTCCGCAGGCTGACGCTCTATCCACTGAGCCAAACCGGTTTTGGCAGGACAGGTGTTCTTACCACCGCCTCCATATTATAGATGTGGAAACTGAGACTTAGAAGGTGGTGCCTTGCTTGAGATCACCTAGTGGGGCTTATCGCTAACATTTCAATTCAGCCCTCTGTCTGGGAAAGCGGAGGAGCGTGGTGTCCAACAGGGGGCAGTGGCACACCTGGTTGGAAGACTCGCACGCCTGCACCGCGGGGTTTGTCTGCTGCCACCCAGCCCACTGGGTGAGTGCCCAGCTTTCCAGGAGAGGGCACTGCGAGGCTGGCTTCCGAGTCACCTCATAGGACCTCCTGGTCCTGCCTCCTCCCTCCCCGCTCCTTCCGCCAGAGACTCATGACCCAGCAAGCTCTCAGCTCCCTTGGGCCTCTTCTCTATTGGGTGATTGTTTCTTAATCACGCTGTGGAATAACAAATCAGGGCTGGTTGCCCAAGTCAGCTCCGGAGCTGAGCTGGTGATCACCAAAACAGAGGCGCGGCCCCGGGCAGGGAGCCACCGAAGCTGCTAGCGTGCGCCTGTGGCCACCTGGTCTGCGCCTAACAGTGCCGCACGTCGGTCATGTAGGCGCGCTGATCAGGCTTCTCCAGGCGGGATGACCTGCAGCAGTGCCACCCCACCCACAGCTGGTTTCGCTTTCCTAATGTTGTTAAAAGGTGCTTCTAACTGAAGTAGGGTGGTTGAACAGGTTCCAACATTTTACTTAACTTTTTTTTTTTTTTTTAACATTTCAGAGGAAGGGAGAGGGAGAGAGAGATAGAAACATCAATGATGAGAAAGAATTATTGATGGGCTGCCTTCTGCACGCCTCCCACTGGAGATTGAGCCTGCAACCCAGGCATGTGCCCTTGGCTGGAATCGAACCCGGATCCTTCGGCCGGTAGGCTGACACTCTATCCACTGAGCTAACCCAGCTAGGGCTTACTTAACTTGTTTCATGTGGTCAGTTGTTGAAGATTTCTTCCTCTCAGGGAGAGGCCCAGAACTGGCCTCTTGGCGTTTGTCCAAAGTCCATGTTCTCATAGCTCGTGGACTGTGGTTTAATTTTAACCAGAAACTCTTCTTTTGGAATAATTACTTTTTAATCTAAACAGAGCCAGTTTGATCAGAGCAATAACACCTCGTGCCTGAATCAGTAGACAAAGTTATATTCGTTTACTGCTGACATAGCTTATTTATTTATTTAAATATATCTTTACTGGAATCATTGATTGGCTGCTTCCTGCACAATTGGGGATCGAGCCTGCAACTTGGGCATATGCCCTGACTGGAAATCCAGCTGTGATCTCCTGGTTCATAGGTTGATGCGGCTGGGCAAAACATATCCTTTTTATTTATTTTTATTTTAAAAAATATTTTTATTGATTTTTTACAGAGAGGAAGGGAGAGGGATAGAGTGAGAAACATCGATGAGAGAGAAACATCATCAGCTGCCTCCTGCACACCCCCTAGTTGGTATGTGCCTGCAACCAAGGTACATGCCCTTGACCGGAATCGAACCTGCGACTCGATGCTCTATCCACTGAGCCAAACCGGTTAGGTCGAGACATATCCCTTTTAAAGGGGGAGGCTGATTTGGTGGGGAAAATGGAAATTGTGGATAGGTCCATGTGGAGGCTTGTTTGAGCATCTGCTTTAATTAGTGTAATAAACTCCAGGCATCTGGGGAGAGCACTGATGGGCATGACTGAGAGGCCCTGAGGCAGCCATATGGCATCAGCTTCTGAGACAATCTCAACTCCTCTGCCAGCCCACACCTGGCACCAGGTCCCAGTGCTGAATGTGCTCACTGGAGAGGCGGCTCAGCAATGGCGGGCGGTATCACCTCAGGACTGTCCTTCCCCGCGGGAGCAGAGCTGGTCCCGGAGCTCCCTGCATTGGTCAGCATTCCCATTTCTCTTCTGCCTTTTTTTTAAAAAATATATTTTTTTATTGATTTTTTACAGAGAGGAAGGGAGAGAGAGAGAGCTAGAAACGTCAATGAGAGAGAAACACCAACCAACTGCCTCTTGCATACCCCCTACCGGGGATGTGCCCGCAACCAATGAATATGCCCTTGACCGGAATCGAACCTGGGACCTTTCAGTCCGCAGACCGACCCTCTACCACTGAGCCAAACCGGTTTCGGCCTCTTCTGCCCTTTCAATGCGAGTCCTTTGGGAATGGTTACTTGTATTTGTAGGACCTTAAAGAATTTTTGATGCAGTCAGACAGAAATTGGTTTTTACCTTTTTTTTTCTTTTTTTTTTTCAGTTTAGGTGGCAAAGGAAACCAGTTCTAGAAAAAAAAGATTTATGCCAACCCCAGATGAGGCAAGCGAATTTGGAAAGACTCCTCGTTTTACAGAAATAGTCTTCACTATGTCAGACATTCATCCTTGGACTTATTTAAATATAAAGTTAGCCCTGGCCAATTTGGCTCAGTGGTTGGAGCGCTGGCCTTTAGACTGACAGGTCCCAGGTTTGATTCCGGTCAAGGGCACATATCTGGATTACAGGCTTGATCCCCAGCCCCAGTGGGGGTGCAAGCAGGAAGCAACGCATCAACGTGTTTCTCTCACATCCATGTTTCTCTCTTTCACCCTATTCTCCCTTCTTTCCTTCCCCCCTATCTGAAAGCAATGGAAACATACCCTTGGGTGAGGATTAATAAATAAAAACCAATCAGTCAATAAATAAGAAGCTCTCCTAGAGCATTTAGGTAGGAGAGAGGACAGAAAAACTGGAAGCTGCCAAAACCGGTTTTGCTCAGTGGATAGAGCGCCGGCCTGCGGACTGAAAGGTCCCGGGTTCGATTCCGGTCAAGGGTATGTACCTTGATTGCGGGCACATCCCCGATAGGGGTTGTGCAAGAGGCAACTGGTCGATGTTTCTCTCTCATCGATGTTTCTAGCTCTCTATTTCGCCTTCCTCTCTAAAAACAATCAATAAAATATATTAAAAAAACAAACAAACAAACAAAAAACTGGAAGCTAACTGTCGAAAGCTGTCACCAGTGGGAGATGAGTCCTCAGTGAGAATCAAGGCTCTGAGTGAGTGAGTCAGTGGGGCTGAGGCTGCAGGAGGAAAACCTGGTGTGTGAGGCAGGTGTGTGAGGGCGGGTGCAGTCACACTGGCCTGCTCAGCCCCACAAAAGTTAGAGGTGACGAGTGTAAGGAGAGCGGTCCATCCGCTCACCACCTGCCCTGGCACTCCATCAGAGCCTGCTTCTTCTCCCTCCTGTCTCTGGGGAGGACTGAGGGAGAGACCGAGTTTCACATGCCCTGAGGAGAACCGATGCTACAGAGGTGCATCTTTTTTTTTTTTTAAAGAGAGCAAACAGGCCTAATCTGGGAGTTTGATCACCACCGAGAATGTTTGTTTCGTCATTTAGTTTCTTGCTCAGTCTTCCAGCTCAGACCTGCGCAGCGACGCGGCAGGCAGCCCTTCATTCTCAGGCCTTTCCTTGCCCGCCGGGCACTGTTCCTCCTTCGGACCTGGGCTGCCACATCCAGCGGCACCCTGCTCCCCGAGCCCTCCCTCTGCGCCTGCCAGAGGCAGCGGCTGGGAGGCGTTCTCAGGGGGGTGCCAGGCTTTCTGAAGGGCACTGCCCCTCCTGGGAAGGGCTGCTACTTGGTGGTGTCTCTGAGCAGCCCTGGGACTAACCAGTCGGGCACGGATTCGGTTGGGAGGGAGAGGGCAGATTGCTGATCCTATCTGGTTGCTAAAGCCGCCTGGAGAAGGGCGGGTCTGTGTCTGCAATTGGTTTGGGGTTGGAGAGGGGTGCTGGGAACTTTTGCACTAGGATTCCTTAGATGCTGTCATGATTTCCCCAAGATCCCTTTATCTTTTTTTTTTAATTAATTAATTTATTTTTTTAATCGAGAGTGTTTTTTTTTTGTTGTTGTTGTTGTTAATATATTTTATTGATTTTACACAGAGAGGAATTGAGAGGGATAGAGAGTTGGAAACGTCGATGAGAGAGATACATCAACCAGCTGCCTCTTGCACAACCCCTACTGGGGATGTGCCCGCAACCAAGGTACGTGCCCTTGACCGGAATCGAACCTGGGACCTTTCAGTCTGCAGACCAACGCTCTATCCATTGAGCCAAACTGGTTTCGGCAAGATCCCTTTATGTTAACGTTGTTCCCATCAGCCAGCAAACACAGGTTAGGGTTTCTCTTTCGTCCAGAAAACCCCATGAGAAGGACAGATCTGAAAGTCAAGCTCACACTGGAGGCTCAGGCTCTTTGGGGCAGATGCCAGCGGCGTGGCTCTCCGGGGGTGGCTGCGGGTGAAGGGCTCCGGGAGAACATTGCCATGTTATTGTCAGTGAGGAATTCCTCAAAATACTCTCTTCTTGAAGAGAAAGAAACGGAACCAAGGGCTTACATCGGAGTACGTGTAGTTGCCCTCATTGGAAGGTTGTCTGTCTGTCTGTATGTCTTTCTAATAGATGGCTCCCTGGCGTGGGACAGCAAGGTCACGCACAGCCCCGAGCATGAGCGAGGCTAGCCTCGGGCTCTGGAAAAGTGGCAACGAAGTGTTCAAGTGCAGGCTTGCTCCGTCTTGGTCTCCAGGCGGGCCTGGATCAGAGAGAGAATAAAATATTGGGGTGACACCCCACCTATTAGTTCTAAAGGACAAACACTGGAAAGGGAGCGCCAGCCAGGGTGGCCCAGCCCTGCTTGAATGATGTCACCCACGCGTGCCTCCCAGGAGCGCCTGCGGCTGTTTGGGATCTGTTGTCACCTGTGGGACGACACTGCTGACTGCGTGGCTTCCTGGGCTGGACCTATCCTGTCAGCAAGACACTGTTTACATGATTAGCTTCCCGGATTGCGCTACGTGTGCAATATCTCTTAAGTTCAATTACGTTAATGTTAAGAAATACTGCAGATAGAAAAGGCTAGGACAGCACTACAGCAAACAGTGATTACTGCGATCAGAGTGCTTTGAACTTGAGCATGAGAGAACCTGGTGAACTTGTAGGAATTAACCAGGACAGGTACCCATCTCTTAGAAGAAGCATGTGTAAAGGGTGTAAGAGGGATTTCAGGGAGCAACTAAGGAGGAAAGGGAAGAGATCAGAAGACATCTCCGAACGCCTGAAGCTGTAATCTCCCTCTACAGACACTGGGGGCGGAATTGTTGGGGGTCAGTTGCCTGGGCAGAAGGGTAAACTGAGGAAGAATTGCGTGGAGCAGCCTCTGGAAGAAGTGCTGAGGGCGGAGGGCCCAGCAGCAGCCTGCTGGATTTCAGAGGTGAAATAGTTGAACCCCAGACTCGGTGAGATGAGAAGAATCACTCCAAATGGATAAGCTCATTAACCTTGTATTTTTGACTGTCTACACGTCTGGCTTTAGGGAACACGCATGCTTCTAGCCACGCCTTCTTGAACCACTTAGCTATTTTGTCTTCTAATTTCTCTGGTGAGCGTCTCTGTTATTTACAAAGTTTGGTTATGTCAGGGCGGGGGGGATTTGCACCTTGGTATTCTTTCAAGAGGGGTCCGATTCAGCCTATCTTTTGAATTCAGTCTGAACACACACATGCAGAATCACCCAGTGTCTGATTTGCTGTGGCCTTGGGGCCTGGGTCAGGGCTTCTGAGTCTGTGCTTCTTTTTGTGGTTGTTAATCCTCACCCAGGGATTTTCCATTGATTTTCAGAGGGTGGGCGGGAGGAGGAGAGCCACAGAGAGAGAGAGAGACATTGATTGTTGCCTCCCACCCATGCCCTGGCGGGGCAGGGGATCAAGCCTGCAACAAAGGTATGTGCTCTTTTTCTTTTTTAAAATCTATCTTTATTGATTTCAAAGAGGAAGGGAGAGGGAGAGAGAGAAAAACATCAATGAGAAGAGAGAGTCATGGATCGGCTGCCTCCTGCAGGTTCCCCACTGGGGATTGAGACTGCAACCCCAGTGCCCTTGACTGGAATTGAACCTGGGACCCTTCAGTCCGCAGGCCAACCCTCTATCCACTGAGCCAAACCAGCTAGGGTGAGTTTGTGCTGCTTTATTGACTTTCTGGTTAGTTCACAGGCTCCTCCTCCCCATTCTTTTTTTCTTTTTTTTAATTAAAATCAAAGACTTCTGCTCTATTCTTTCTTCCCTTCCTTAGATGTTGGTAAGATCAAGATCACGGTCATACAGTGCTTTGTTGTTGTTGTTGGTTTGTGGGTGCCAGGACCAATGATCACCAGCTGCCCAAGAACCAAAAATGATGCTTCTGAAATCTCTTGATGCTGATTCCACAGGTGGAGCATCCAAGCTGCTCTGCGTGTGCCGCTCAGGACGGAAGCCCTTTTTGTGGTCACAGTGCTTTGATGACTTCAGGGAGAATGCAGCCCGACTGGCCATTCCCCTGGGCGGTTCACAAAGCCCCAGGCCCAGGGCTCCCACCGTCTGCTGTGGACACAGTGCCCATGGCTCTGTGTTGCTCCTGACCTTGGCATCCACACGCTTATCTCCAGAAGGAGGATAAGCCTAGGTCAGTCCCTGGAGCCTCCTCACGCGGGCCCTGTCATCTCCAGCGTGACTTGTCGGGCAGCATCGTTCCAGCCCAGCCAGGAACTAATCAGAGGTAGAATGAAGATTTCTTCCTCTGATGCGTGTTTACAAGATGTTTTCAAAGATGAGGCTGCAGGGCAGCGGTGACCTCCGCTCCCTGGTGCGTCAGGCGTCAGAATTCTGACTGGAGGGCAGATGGCAGCCCCACCTTCCCCGGGACCTCTTGCTCCGGACAGCCAGTTCCCTGTGAGGGATCGGAGCATCAGGTGACCGCGAGCCCATAGCCTAGAGAGCGTTATGTTAGCAGGCTGGTGGCGGTGTGCCCGCAGTGGGCAGCAGCTGGCTGAAGGACAGCTGTGGCTTGGGCAGGCGGCCTTTTGCACACAGCTCTTCCTGGCTAGTGGCTCTTCACCAAGCCTGTGCTCCTCGGGGCTGTCAGACCTCATCCTGAAGGCCTGGCCTTGTGGGTGGGAAAGGAGTGGGGTTTTGGGGGAAAGGATGTTAGACCCACAGGAGAACCTCAAGGACAGGGACATGTGCCAGAGGCAATGTAGAGGGAGGGGTTTGCAAGAGGAGACGCCTGAGTGAGCCCAGAGACTGGTGGGAGCTCACCAGATCCTTGTTGAATGAGGAAAGGGAGACAGCAGAGGCCGGGAAGGCTTGGGAAGGTGGAACAGTGGCTGAGGAGCATGGCGGGAGAAGCTTAGTAATGCTGATTATTAGACGAGCTACAAGGGACTGTAACATTCATATGGTTGGCCAAGGTGTTCTTAGCAGAAAAACACTGTGGACTCCGGCACTGGAGATTGACAAAGGCCTGGTAACCAAGAGTTGAAGAGAGACTCACAGCAAACCTTGCAGCTATACATGGGTAGTGTCTGTGTTGCCGCCACCAAAATTTGCCAGTGTGATGTCAGGCGACTCTTAGTGTTTGGGTGTGTGTGTTTGTGCCATGAGATTGCCTTGTGAGCAAGCCTGACTTTTAAGAAAATGGGGTGAAGTCAGCCACCAACCATTCCAGGAGCCCAGGCTCCACCCAGGCTTGGCTCAGGGAAGATGAGGCCCTTCCTCCTGCCATTCGATGTGTGGCACTCCTGTCGTCCCACCTGGCACTCCCTGTCCTCCGGGAGAGCTGGGCGAGAGGGGGCTCAGCCCGGGTGTGCGTGTGCGTGTGCGTGCTTGCGTGTGCGTGTGCGCGTGTGTGTGCGCGTGTGTGTGTGTGTGTGTGTGTGTGTGTGTGTATGTGCGCGCGCGCGCGTGCACAGGGAGGGTGGGATGGAGGATAGAGTTGTCTCTGTGGTGATGGCCACTAGTCTGAAGGCTTTGAGCTGAGTCAGGGTGAAGCAAGAGTGACACCAAGTGCCAAGAGCAGGAGTGTGCCGTGGCATCGGTGTCTCCTCTCAGATCAGAGGAGCCGAGCGGGGACAGGCTCTGTCCGCCACAGCGTTCACCTCCGTGAGGCAGTGCCGGCCTCAGAGCCGCCGGGCACCCATGATCTGCCTGCTCATTTGCATGCAGGGATTGGCTCTCTGGGACTCGGATGCAGAACTGGGCTATGAGTCCGTTTTTAAAAATCAAGGTGAAACGGCTTCTTGGCCAGAACATGATGCACAGACCCAGGCTCCTATTTCTCCCCAATCCTGGTCCGCCAGCCGCCCACAGGCGACCCTCCTTGCCGGGGAGACGCTCAGGTTACCAAGGCAGGGAGCGAGTGGGTCACCTTTGTAGGCAGAGAACAACCCGTTTCCCTTTGTTCAAAAACACTGACCCACTTCTCCGTGTTTGTTCTAGCGGCTGCTCCTGGCTCCGGGTCCCTCTGGCCAGAAATCCACCCGTTAAGCCATGGCGGGGACTAAGATTCCCGTCCTGTGGAATGGCCCCTGGGAGGGACTGGGCCCTTTGGGGGCAGAGAATTCCCCTCGGAGAGGGTCACCCTCCTGAAGGGGCCTCCAGTGACAGCAAGCCCCCAGGTCTGTCCCCCGGGGGAGGATACAGCCACAGTTGTATCTGCCTCCCGGCCAGTTCCCTACTGGGCTTCTCCCTCCAGGGAGATAAGGAAGGAATGTTTGTCCAGGTGTCACCGCTGGACTATCTCGGGCACAGGAGTGTCTTCAGGGCGTAGTGTCAGAACCGGTCCCCATCTGGGCGTGCTGTAAACAGCAGGTTGATTCAAAGCTGAGAGGCGTTGGGAAACCCCTTGGGCAGGAGATTTCGAAATGAGATTCAGATGAGAAGAAACCTAGGTGGGTGCGTTCTAAGGAAGGAGACAGAAAAGGCAGAAAAGGCTTCCGTCAGGTGCTGGGTGGGCAGCGGGGATGGAGGGAGAGCCTGGGAGGGGGAGGCCTGGGATGGGAGGAAGCGGCTGAGCTGAGCGGCTCCTCTCCCCACTGCCCGCAGGACAGGAGGCCCCTCGTCTGTCCACCAGGCGGGACCAGAGCGGAGCGGAGCGCCCGCCTCGGGCATGTCAGCACCAGCAAGACAAGAGCGGCTCCGAGAGGGAGGGCCTGGGCAGGGGAGCAGGGCTGGCAGGAGCATTAGGAGAAAAGCTCGGTTATAAAAGGGTTTAGAAGACGTGTTGGGTGATTGAGGAAGGGACTAGTGCAGAAGGCCTTGGTGCCGGGCGGAAGGGACAGCCCGCCCTGCTGACCCAGCCGTCTCCTGCGCCCACCACACAGGCTGCTGCGCTCTGGGACCCCTGCCTCGCTGGCTCAGGGTGAGTGCCTGTGACAGGAGGAGCAGAGGAGGATGCCGGCTGGATCTGGAACCAGCGAGGGGACGCGAGGAGAAGGAGAGGGAGACTGAGGAACAAGGCGAGGCAGAGCAGTGACAGCGATCCGAGGAAGAGAAGGAGTGAGGGCAGGGAAGGAGGAGGAGGAGGAGAGTGAAGACTATGCTTCTCATCCGAGGGGCGGACAGCCTTGGAGTGGTGCGGTCCAGAGTGATCTCCAACATGATCAGCACTTAGAAAGCTTGTCCCCTCGGCAATAATCCCTGTCATCTGGTGGCGTGAAGTCAGCAGTATCCTTGGGAACATTACGGGCCATCCTGCGTGAAAACCGTGGGTGGCGCTGTACGGAGCAGCCAGCCAGTTATGAATGAGAAGGCTCATGTGCACGAGCGTGCCTGCCACCTCCGCCCAGAAGCCATGGCTTCCCCATCGAACCAGAACCACCACCCAGCCTCTCCCCATCTCCTTAGATGGCAAGCTCTGGCATCCTTGGTCCGCCCAACTCGGCCCCAAAACATGGCCAAAACATCAGTAAACAGATAGGCGAAGGGGTCACCGACGTCTGCATTTTGTACCATTTTCACCTGCCCAGAGCTCAGCACGTGACTAGCCAGGGATTTCTCATTACGAACTAAATATTCTTTCCTCAGAGAGTAGTCAGAAGGTCCCCAAACACCTTCCTCTGAACTCACCGTAGGTGTATTTTATTTCCTGTACTACGGACCAGGACATCCAAGACCCTGCTTGAACACAGGGGTGAACTGTGTCCCGCCCTCCAGCACATCCAGAATTTTCTCAGCCAATGCAGACTGGGCCCCAGCCGCTGGCCACCTTTCTTGCTAAGGCTGAATCGGAGATGAATGTTATTAACTACAACATCTAATGTTTGTTTGGGGCTTTGTACCGCACAAAGCCAACAATTGTCATATTTAATTCTCTCAGCAATTCTGCATTACTGTCACTTCCCTTTATAGGCATTGCATTTCAGAGAAATAAAGCATCTTCCTCGGTGTCAACTGGTAGATCTAGGATTCACTCACGTCCTCTGACTCCCAGTCCTCGCTGCCTTCTATGCAAGGGCATGGCTTCCTGTAGATCTCAGAGTATCATCAGAGCTGGGACTCCTGGATCTCCTTCCTTACCCCAGCTCTGCACCCCCAGTGACCTTAGACCTCAGCCTTCCTCCCACCTATGCCTGTCTCACCCCCACTTGTATAATTAAGAGGGAGAAGAATCACCTGGCTGGTGTGGCTTAGTAGTTGAGTGTTGGCCTATGAACCAGGAGGTCACAGTTGGAGTCCCAGTCAGGACACATGCCCAAGTTGCAGGCTTGATCCCCGGCGTGGGGCGTGCAGGAGTCAGCTGATCAATGATTCTCTCTCATCATTGATGTTTCTGTCATTCCTTCTCCCTTCCTCTCTGAAATCAATAAAAATATATGTTTTTTCAAAGAGGGAGAAGACTCCATTTTTTGGTAAAGACTGTACACATAATGCAAGTGATTCTCACACTTATTCTGCCAAGGACTCTCTCAAAGCCAACTAGGTTTCATTATAAAAGCAATGGAGGGAGAGGGATTATTGTAGAAAAAAGTACAAAATATAGACAACAAACATGAAAATAAAAAATCATAATTCTGCCATTGAGTAATAACTTAGTATTCTGAGCAATGTGGTATTTAGTCTTCTTTAGCTTTTATGATGTACACATGGACTTGTGTTTACAAACATGGAAAATGTGCCTACCCATAACAATGTTTGGGACCTGCTTTTGAACTTAATGTATTGTAAACATTTTCCTGTTAGTAAATATTTTTATAAACAACATATTTAATGGCTACATAATATTTCCTTATTTTACTGGTATTCTAGAATTAACATTTAGTTTATTCCTATTTTTCATCATTATAATGTTTTATGATAGACTTCTATATCTTATTTTAATTTTCATTTCTTTGAATATGAATGAAGTTGAATTTTTTTTATATGATTTTGATTGTTCTGAAGCTCTTTTATATATAGGTTCTCCACACTATTTGTCAGGATGGTTTTTCTTTTAATATGTTTTTATTCAGTTCAGAGAGGAAGGGAGAGGGAGAGAGAGAGAAACATCAATGATTAGAGAGAATCAGTGACCAGTTGCCCCAGCACACACCATACTGGGAATTGAGCCTGCAACCCGGGCATGTGCCCTTGACTAGTATCGAACCTAGGACCCTTCAGGAGGACGCTAACCCTTTAGCCAAACCAGCTAGGGCTATTTGTCAGTTTTTAATGGTATATTTTATTCTTATTGATGTGTAAGAACTCTATATTAAGGCTAAAATTTTCCCTGCCAACAACTCATTTGGACATCACATTTTCTTTTTCTTTTTTTCTTTTTTTTAAAATATATTTTATTGATTTTACACAGAGAGGAATTGAGAGGCACAGAGAGTTAGAAATGTCGATGAGAGAAACATCGACCAGCCGCCTCCTGCACACCCCCACAGGGGATATGCCTGCAACCAAGGTACATGCCCTTGACCGGAATCGAACCCGGGACCTTTCAGTCCGCAGGCTGACGCTCTATCCACTGAGCCAAACCGGTCCCGGCTGGACATCACATTTTCATGCGCCACGTTGAATTGGATACATATTCATTTCCCCTGACTCTCCCACCAAGACCATGAATGCTTTGCTCTTTTCCCTCTTCTTTCACTTTAACAAATTCCGCCCACACAAAGCAGACTTAGGAGAGGGCTCTTCCGCAGGGCTCACCCTCAGAGCACCTTGGCCTCCTAAGGCAGCTCCCATCCCTTCTGCCCTGACCTCTCCTTCTCCCCTCACACCCACGGCTGCCAGGGCTGGGGTGGGGGGTGATGGTGGCCCTAGAGGTTCCAGCTCACGCTGCAGACCTGAATGTCAGATCTCCTGGGAGAACAGTGGGAGAGAGGGCGGTGGGTGTGAGCATGAGAGGAGACTCATCTTGTTGGCGAGGAGAAAGCCCTAGTCAGGTCTGTCCTGGCAGGTTTGTGGAGAACTGCACTCTCCAAGGGCCCCTCTTGCTTCCAAGCAAGGCCCTCATGGCAGGGGCCTGGCATGGCCGCGGCAGCCAGCCCGTCGTCCTCTTCCCAGGTGGGTCCACTCCTTTGCCCTGTTATTACCGCTGGCAGGTTCGTGGGTGCCTCTGGCAAAGGGGACACAAGTTCTACCAGTTCTCCTGGGTTCCTCCAGCAGCTCGCCCGCTGTGCTGCGTGTGGGGAGAGGGAGGCGCCTGGGCCTGTTACCCGGAGTCCCCCTCGGAGGGAGGCGGGGGAGGCGGAGGGGGCTGGCTGGAGCTGGCTGGACTGGCTGAGCCTAGGCGGTGAGGACAGGATGAGTTTCTGAGCGAGATCACCACCTTGGAAAACTGGGACTGGGGAGGAGGTCAGGTACACACGGGGGCGGGCGCTGGGAGTTCCTGTTGGAGCTCCTGTGGGTTTGGAACATCCTGACCCACTCCCGGGCCCTCTCGCCCTTTCTCCAGGTTTCACAGGAATGTCCAAGGCAGCAGTGGCTGAGCCACGGAGGGAGCAGCACGCTGGCATTTCTGGGCCCCAGCTCCTGGGCCTGGCGCTCCCTCCGAGGCCTGGCTTCCCCCCTGCGGCTGAATTCTGTTTCCTTGTATTTCTTGGGAAGGCAGTGTGATGGCTACAGAGAGCCAGTCTGGCACCTGTGGCCGGCCAGGCGGGTGGGGGCCTTGGCAGGTTGTTGGTCCTTTAGGCTTCACTTTCCCGCCTGGAGAGACGGACAGGGACTGCGCACAGCCAGGCAGAGGGTGAGCGTGGGCCGCTGCTCTGTCAGGGCTTCTCCCTCCCTGCCCTCCTCTCAGCTCTGTTGGCATGGGTGACATGGGGGCTTCAGAGATGGCTGCTCAAGGGCGGGCCCCCTTCCTGCTGTCCTCAGCCTCACCCGCTGCTGCTCCTGTCCCTCCCGCCCACCGCCCGGCCGTCTCCCCCAGGAAGGTGAACTGGGGGGCTCGGGCTGCGCCTCATTTTCTGAGTTCCCTGCGCCTCAGCACAGCGCGTGGCCCAGAGCAGGTGCTCAGAGTCAGGAGAGGAAGAACCACGAGGAAAGGGTCCCCCATTCCAGTCATTGCTCACTTGGAAGTCAGGAGCCCCAGCTGAGTCCAACAGCCTCAGGCCAGAGGCTGGCGTCAGTGCTTCCTACCCCCTGACCGTGAGCAAGGCTTTGCATCTCCCCAGCCTTGACTTCTCCGTCCAAAAATAGGGACAGCGATGACTCCCGCCGCGGAGGCTGCGGGGTCAGCGATGATGTCAGAGGGAAGCCGGGGTGCAGCGTGCCCAGGACTCAATAAACGGAAGGGGTGATTAGCTGCTGTTATAGGGCTGTTTACCTACGTGCCGTCAGCCAGGGGCTGGCCCCAAGCACTTGGGGCTTAGCAGTGCCCGTGGCCCGGCATCTCGGCGCCCGGGAGCCTCTGGCGTGGTCTCCTGCCCGGGGCGCGGTCCCTGTGCTCTGGGCACTGAGCTCCGCTGTGGGCTTGCGGGCAGCTCGGCCCCGGTCTCCTCTGGGTGTGTGGGCGGGTTAGCTGCCCCTCAGGCCTGGAGGCAGAGTGGGGTGAAGACAGGGGTGCCCCGTTTGGCGTTGAGGCCGGGTGTGCAGGGCCACCCGCTCTCAGCCGCACATCGCTGAGCGGTTTCAGGTGCTGGGCAGGCCGGTCGCATCGTTGTATGTGAAGAGAGCAGGTGAGGAGCAGAGGGAACACTCACAGGCCCAGCTCTTCCATTCAGGAAGCAGACCTGACAGTTCGCTCAATGCGCATTCCCTTCCCCGGACCAGACTCCCCACAGCTGACTTAGTTTCCCTTCCAGCGGCCCTGCAGTGGCCTGGGACCTGAGCGCGCGCGCGCGCGCGCGCGCACACACACACACACACACACACACACACACACCGCTATTCCCCCATCAGTGAGTCTGCTGCCCAGGAGGGCGGGCTCAGGGCATGGAGAGGAGTGGCTGGTTGCTTACAGGAAGGGACTCAGAGAGCTGGGTGCATTGGCTTGGGGGTTGGGGGCTTGAGTTTCAAACAGACTCTAGAAATGTGCGAGGGGGCTGGCAGGAGGAAGGAGGAGGGCAGGTTGTCTGGGACTGAAGAGTCGGGGACATCCTGGGCAGTGGCTGCCATCACCTGAGGGAGTGGCCCCAGAAGACGGGCCAGAGCCAGTGGCAGTGAGAGAGGGGCCCCGGCCCACTGCGCGTCCACATCCTCACCACCCAAGCCCAGTGTACGGAATAGCCTCCCAACTGGGGCCACTCTGGTGGCTTCCTCTCCATTTCATCCTGTTCGCCGGCCTGCCTCCTGGCTCTGCCTCCTGGGGAATGGCGATCAGGCCTGGAAGCCCTGACCACTGCGCTTTGGCCCGTCCTTGTGGACTCTGTGGGTGGAAAGAGATTGTCCGCCTTCAGCCCGTGGCCCAGTCCCTCCGGAGTTCCCAACAAATGGCCGCCCAGCCTGGCCAGCAGCCACCCCCTGGGCTCCTGCCCCAGCGGCCTGCCCCAGCGGTCACGCTGTGCCAGGGCTCCCTGCAGTGGAGTCTGTTCCCCTAGCCCTCCCTCTGGCCCAGGGTCTGCCCACTGGGAGTCTGTTCCCCCAGCCCTCTCTCTGGCCCAGGGTCTGCCCACTGGGAGTCTGTTCCCCCAGCCCTCACTCTGGCCCAGGGTCTGCCCACTGGGAGTCTGTTCCCCCAGCCCTCTTTCTGGCCCAGGGTCTGCCCACGGAACTGCCGGAATAAGCGGGATAAGCCGGTTCCCTCTGCCAGCAGCCAGGTTTCCGATCTTAGCAGCTTCTCAGCCTTGGTGCCTCCTCATCTCCACTGCAGTTGGTCAGTTTCCTCAGGCTTTTGTGGAAATGGGGGCCTAGAGACCAAGTCTTTATAACAGAAAGGGACTTTTAAAAATATTTCTTTACATTGGTTTCAGGGAGGAAGGGAGAGGGAGGGAGAGATGGAAACATCAGTGATGAAAGAGGACCATTGATTGGCTGCCTCCCGCAAGCCCCACACTGGGAATCCAGCCTGCAACCCAGGCCTGTGCCCTGACCTGGAATGGAACCGTGACCTCCTGGTTCACAGGTGGAGGCTCAACCACTGAGCCATGCCGGCCGGGCAGAAAGGGACTTTTTAAAAATATATATATTTTATTGATTTTTCACAGAGCGGAAGAGAGAGGGATAGAGAGTTAGAAACATCGATGAAAGAGAATCATCAATCAGCTGCCTCCTACACACCCCCTACTGAGGATGTGCCCGAAACCAAGGTACATGCCCTTGACCGGAATCGAACCTGGGACCTTTCAGTCCGCAGGCCGACGTTCTATTCACTGAGCCAAACCGGTTTCGGCAGAAAGGGACTTTTGAACGTAGGAACTCTCCTTACTTTAAGAGATGAGAAAACTGAGGGGTTAGGTCACTTGCTGGGCCTCCACCCGGTCTCCGATCCTCCCTGCCACCCACCGACTGCCGCCTGGCCACCTGTCTTGGTTGCCACATCTCTGTTATTGTCAAAGGTCACCTTAGCTTTTCGGGGGGCAGCCCCATCTCCCTGTTGATGTGTTGAATTTCAAGTCTACTAACACCCTAAATTGTTTTATAACTTTATTATCTTCTCATTGTAAAAATAATATATGCCATTGTAAAAAAAAATTAGAAGATATACGAAAAATATAAAGCATAACCCTTTATAGCACTTCCTGTTGTAGTTTTCCCGCCTTGCACTTGGTGGCCTTGTTTTTCGGTTTGAAAATAGAACTCTACCTTCATCCTCAGTCAGACCCTCTTGCTAGGGCCCAGGCAGCTCTCCTGCCTCTCAGAATCTTGTTTTGTTTCCAGTTCTTGTTGGCACCTGGGCAGGGCGCAAAAAACACCCGTGCTGTGGTTGACTGACCGATGGTGCAAGCATCCAGATTGTCGAAGGAAATACAGACATACCTCGTTTTATTGCACCCTGCTTTATTGCCCCTCATAGACGTTATGGGTTTTGTTGTTGTTTTTAATTATTTTTTTTATTTTAAATATATTTTTATTGATTTCAGAGAGGTAGAGAGAGAGAGAGAAACATCAATGATGAGAATCACTGAGTAACTGCCTCCTGCAGATCCCCTACTGGGGATTGAGTCCACAACCCGGGTATGTGCCCTTGACCGGAATTGAACCTGGGACCCGTCAGTCCACAGGCCAATGATCTAGCCACTGAGCCAAACCGGCTAGGGCCTGATCCCTAAAACACCTTCCCTTTTCTTTTGTTCTTTTCTGACCCTCCCAGTTTTCCCAGACCAGCTGGGTCCCACCTCTTCCAAGAAGTCTTCATTCTTTCAGATACAAAAGACTGTTTTGGGTCTCCTAGCATCTGTATGCAGCCATCCACTTGTCCTTATATGACCTGCACTAAGTTCCTCTCTCCTGGCTGGGCCTACTTCCGTCACTCTTGTTTCCCTCGTCATACCAAGTCGAGAGACCATGATGAACCCTCACAATGATCTGGCTGGGGGAAAAGTGACTGGCCTGAGCCTGCTAGGGAAGGGGTCCCAGCCTTGAGCTTCTCTGAGGAATGGGAGAGAAGAGCTCAGAGGGAGCCCCATCCCTGGCTTCCTGGAAGCCTGCCTGTCCTCAGCTCCTCCTCAGTTTACATAGCAGCTCATCACCTGGGCTCTGACAGTGGGCTCTGCTTGCCGTGCCACCTGCGGAAGGAGATCTGGTTGGTCTTTTGCGTGGGGGCCCTTGCGATAATGAGCTATTTAGAGACACAGGAGGGTTAGTGGCCCTTCCCAATCCTCGGGGCTTCCCACAGGGAGCCTTAGAGGTCAGATCAAGGTTTCCCTTCCTCCTCCCAGCACCAGAGCACGGACCCCTCCGCCCCACGCGGAGTATCACGCCAGGGCCCAGCCTGGCAGCTCGCCTCTCCTCCTCCTCGTCCCCCTGGCAGGGTGTGACGGGAGAATACTGACCTGGGACTCCGAGACCTGGGCCATGAGGTCTCCCCGATGATGCTGGGTGGTGAGGGGGAAGACCAGGCCATCTCTGGATTTGCTGTTACTTTGGATTTTCTTGAGTTGCCACGAGGCCTCCTGGTCTCTACAGGGCAGTGTGCACAGTGCCTGCAGGCAGAGACCTGGGCCGCTCCATTACAGGGTAGCTGGAGACTTGGGCGGCCACCTGACCTCTGCGGGTGGCAACAGCCTCCTCCCTCAGAGGGTGGCTGGAAGGTGCAGTGAGCTGATGTGTATAACACACGAGTGTGGCTGGCACAGGACAGGTGCTGTGAAGTGAGGCCCTCCCATCAGTGTCTGACCCGGAAGTGACATGGACTGTGTGCCTGTTGTTTGGGGACGTGGCTCTTCCTCCTGTGGTCCTGGCAGGCTGTTGGGAAGTGAGGCCAGACTGGACTGCATGATTGTACCGGCCCAATGGAAAGCCTGGGATCAGGATGTGAGAGCATCGGGCAGGCAGAGAGCCCTGGGCCAGGCCCTGCCAGGCTAGATAGAGTCTACAGGCACTGACTGCCGAGACTGAGGCTGGCCACCCAACCTGTCGGTCAGGCCCTTGTCTGCGCCCACTGGTGACCGTAAGAGGATAAGGCTTTTAATAGAACGCACCAATTGTTTGGATTAATTTTCCTGCAAGTGGAAATAGGCCTATAAAACAGAAAAAAGCAGAAGAAAGATTTTCTTTTATTTTAATAGTTGGAAAGTTATAAAATAAAATAGATAACACAGAGCTTTGTGACTTCCTCAGATTGGCAAGGAACACAGGGATACAGACATGTAAACAAACAGAGCTTCCAGATGTTATTGTCCTATAGAATGTCCAGAATACAGCAGCGCCCACTCTCAGCCAAGCTAAATAAGTCTCCACGCAGAGGGCAACGACAGCTCCTTGCCCGCAGCTGGCTGTGCGGGCGCTGCTCTCCCTGGGCACGTCTTCGGGCGGCCTGGGGGCTGTGTTCTGCGGACTGCTTTCAAGTGTGCCTTCTCCAGCCCCTGCCCAGCTCTCCCCTCTGACCCACACCCCGTGCCTGTTATTAGCAGGACACCTGCCACGCTAAGGGAGCCTGGCTGAGTCCCTCAGTTGGAGCCACTGGCTCGGGACCCAGCCTTGCTACTTGAAAAAGTCAGAAAAAAAGGCTACAAATATAACTTATTAGCTATCTAATACTGTCCTCCCGCTATAGGTTTCTGATGTGTCTGGTTATTATTCTGTCCCAATTTTTTGCTGTTGTTCTCAGGTTTTTTACTTAACCTTGCGGCCTGGCCTGGACTCTCCTGTGCTTCAGGCCACGGCTCCGGGCCTCTCAAAGATTCTCCTGCCTGGCTCACCCCTGAGGCTGGACCTGGACAAGCCCTCGACCTCCACAACCGTGAGCTGTTATGCACAAATCTGTTATCAGAAGGCCCTCGGTCGGCCAGGCTGCCTAGAAAGCAGTGGGAGGGAGGCAGAGCTGTGGGAGGGAAGAGCAGAGGGGATGTGCTGTCTCCATGACAGGGGACCAGAGGGCAGTGCATCCTCCAGGCAAGGCCAGAGGAAGGACACAGGAAGTAGGAAGCTCGGGGCGTCAGGGCAGCCACCCCAGAGCACAGCACAGAGGATGTGAAATGTCCAGGATAAATAGAACCGCATGGGAGAGAGATAAGCCAGCTTCATCCTCTCAAAAATAGTCGCCATCAGCACCAAAAATATATTAATATCTATACATTTGTCATCTTTTAAAAAAAGGAAATAAAACCTCCTTGGCACCTTGTCTTGGATTTTTTAAAATGAGGTGATACGTGGAAAGGCCTTCGTGTGTGCAGGCGTGCACATCCTCAGCTGCGCACGCGCCCCGCCGAGGGCATAACCCTGCAGCCCTGGGCGCCGGAAGCACTGCCAGGCGGGTCATCGCCAAGCGTCACCGCCGTCTCTCGCGATGCTTTGTGCCAGTGCTCCTGACCCTGCCATCCACGGGGGGCCAGCAGCCCCACCCTCTGCTCCAGGGGCAGAAAGTCACAGGACCACCTCCTCCGGGAAACAGTTCCTGGCTCTGCGGGGGTGCTGCTTCCTCAAAGGCAGTCCTGGCCTGGCCCTGCCCAGATGCACGCCCGTCTGCCCATAACACAGGTTTGGATCGGCCTCCGTCCAAAATACAAAAGGGCCGACGTGCGCAGAGGTCAGTGCGGGGCTCCAGTCCCATTGCCAGTGTTCCGGCAGGAGGCGGCCTGGCAGGCCGCAGGGGGCTGGCCCCGCCTGGCCGACGGCGCTCAGAGGTGGTGGTTGCTCTGCAGCAGGGAGGTGACGGTGTTCTGCAGGGCCACCGCCACCTTCTTGGAGGTCTTGCGCAGCAGCGGGCTGTCAGGGTGGTGCTCCTTCAGGTGCAGGATGTGGCCCTCCTGGCTCTCGGACGTGCAGCCGCACTCCTCGCACACGTACAGCTTGGCCCGCCGCTCCTTGTACGCGTACTTCTGCTGCACGCCGTGGATCTTCTTGAGGTGAGACTCCAGGGAGCAGCGCTGCGTGAAGGCCTTGTCACACAGGCTGCATTTGTAGGGCCTCACGCCTGCGAGGAGGACAGGGCGGGCGTCAGGACCCGGCGCAGGAAGGCCGGCCCTGCCTCTGGGGAAGAGGAAGGGACGGAGGCCTGTGCGCCCCTCCCCGCCCCCCGCCCCGGACAGCAGGCCTGCTGAGTGTCCCATGTGGCCTCAGCAGGTGCCAACCAAGGGCTCCTCACCAGTGTGGGTGCGGACGTGTCTCTTCAGGTCGAAGGTGTCGTTGAAGCCCTTCCCGCAGTAGGTGCAGAGGTGCCTCTTGACGTCATTGTGACACTTCATGTGGCGGTTCAGCATGCGCTGGTAGGTGAAGGCCTTCTGGCAGATGTGGCAGGTGAAGAGGTCTCCACTGGGGCTGTCGCCCAGGGTCACCTGTGGGCAAGGACAGTCTTTGTGACAGATACCCAGCAGCCAGGACTGCAGGTTGGCAGGTGCTTCCCAATTCCACTTTCCAGGCTGCCAGCCCGCCCCTTCTTTTCTGGAGATGGGCAGGGAACTCCCTATAGAAACAGCCCCATCCATCCTCAGCGACTCTAACTGCTAGAACATTCTCCCCTTCGCTGAGCCCAAATCTTCCCCGTCCTTTCTGTTCTCCATCCTCATTTATGCCTTGGGGACGGGGGAAATGTGCACAACACTGTCTCCTGCGCAGCCCTTCCCGGCTGAAGCCACCGCTGGGAGCCTGGGGCTCCTGGTCAGCCCAGCCCCTGGTTTTACTTGAGCCAGGCCCGGCATGATATGGTTTGGGTCCCTTAGCTACCTGATGACTTGCTTGCTTCTAAGCATTTTTCGTTTTGTTCTTTGTTATTGTGGAAAATCTCAAATCTATTCCCAAGTAGAGGCATATTCTGAGGCTGCCTGTCCTTGGTGGGTAGGTAGCCATCGCCGGCAACTCCTCCTGAGCTCCCGGTGCAGCTGCCACACCGCACCTCCTCCTTCTCTGTGCTCTGGCACTGGGCAAATGCTCCTTATTGCCAGCTAGTCAAGACCAGCACTCGCCCTGGCCAGTTTGGTTCAGTGGATAGAGTGTCGGCCTGTGGACTGAAGGGTTCAGGGTTCGAGTCCGGTCAAAGGCACATGCCCAGGTTGCAGGCTCAATTCCCAGGCAGCCGAGCAATGATTCTTTCTCATCATTAACGTTTGTATTTCTCTCTCCCTTCCTCTCTGAAATCAATAAAAAACATATTAAAATAAAATAAAATAAGACCAGGACTCATTCCAGCACCCGCTCTCCGGTGCGCTCTGCTTTCTAGGCATCCTCCCTATCCACTGGGGCCCAGGCTGGGAGGAAGGTGGTATGGGGATCAGGGGCCCGAGGTGCTGGCTCTCTGGCCAGCCCAGCACACATCTCGGTGGTTTCCCTTTCATTACAACACACGCTTGGCCTCCGCAGGAAACAGAGGGAAGATCAGGATTCCACTGCCAGTTTCTCCAATCTTTTGGCACATGGACGGCGCTTCAGGAACACTGCCACTAGATCAGTGCCGGCGGGTGCCTCCTGGCCTTGAGCTTCAGGAAGGCAGGCCCAGCCAGGGCAGCCCTGCCGCAGGGTGCTCCCCAAGCCCGGCACATGCACTGCTTCCACCGCTGAGTCCAGCAGGGGTCCCCCGCCCCCCCTCCGCCTGCCCTATGTGCAGGGCCTGGAGGGGCGCTGGGTGAGGTGGAGATTGCTGAGCATGTGCCTCAGCAGATAGCCACTGCCGGCGGATTCCAGGCCTCCCTCGCGTCGCTGCCTGGATGGGGCGCCAGGAGAAGGTGCTGAGCCGGCCTCACGTCTCCCTGATTTTCCTAGGATTTCGGTGTAAAGAGGTGGCTCCCCTTGAGGCCAGAAATGAAACTAAACCCCCAGAATGGACTCCACAGGCTTAAATGTCTTTTGAACCCTCTGCTTCTTCCCAGCATGGCAGCCTCACTTTAGAGCACTTTTCTTCTCTTCCAGCCCTGCCTTGCCCCAGCGAGGGCCACCTCTGCAGAAACCTGGGCCCAGCCCCCAGGCCGGTCTCCACAGGTCTCATTTGTGCCACATCTCCTGGCTGTTCCTCAGATAATGCGAGGTCAGTACCTTCATCTTGGTGCGCAGGAAGCCGTGGTCTCTGCTCTGGGGGTCTGCCAGGCGGCTCATATCTTCAGAGGGCAGCTGGGCCACCACGCAGGGTCCAGAGGTCATGCTATAGCCGGAGTTTCGAAGGCTCATGTCCAAAGCCAGCGGGCAAGAAGGGGGTTCAGCCACTGACGGCTCTGGCTCCGGGCGGGGCTGTGGTGGGTAGAAGCCCAGGCTGACTGCAGAGAAAAGAAGAACTATGAGCGGCTTAGTGGAGAAAGGGGGATTCAGGGGGACTTCAGAAAGATTCCCTGGCAATTAGCTGGCTGGAACTTGGAGCCTCCATCCCGCCCCTGGCAGGCATGTGGCAGAGCAGGGCTACCCCCAGCCCACTACACACTGCACCTCCCTCCTGCCCCATTAAGGTAATTACAGGTGACGCCAGCCAAGCGCCTCGACCCACAGGCCTGCCCGCTGAGTAATTTGTGTCTTAGCGGAACTGGGAGGACCGAACCTGCCTGCCAATTATCCTCCAGAGCAGTCTGCCTGCCCCACCTGGGCCCGTCCCTCTGGATTCCGGGCCTCATCCAAGCTCCTGCGAGGACAAAGGGCAGCCCGGAGGCCTGCGCCCAGGGACTCGGCCTGCCCCAGGAGACTTCCTGGTGGCCTGGGCCACCCTGGCCTCTCCTCCAGGCAGATAGCTGCTGGCCTTCGGGGACTGGGTGCTCCTAGCCCAGTGGTTGGCAAACTCATTAGTCACCAGAGCCAAATATCAACAAGACAACAATTGAAATTTCTTCGGAGAGCCAAATTTTTTTTAACTTAAACTTCTTCTAACACCACTTCTTCAAAATAGACTCGCCCAGGCTGTGGTATTTTGTGGAAGAGCCACACTCAAGGGGCCAGAGAGCCGTAGTTTGCCGACCACGGTCCTAGCCCCTTCCTCCTCCGACTGGCCAGTCCCTGCTGCTGCAGCCCAGTAGGGTTCCAGGGTCCCCACTCCCACAGGCCCAGCTTGGCAGGCAAACAGGCTAGGTGGGGTGGAGCAGGGAGGAGGTCAGGGAGCAGCAGGTGGATGCTGCGTAACAGTCTCCTGGGCACCTGCCCAGCTGTTACGCAACCCTCCCCCACAGCAAGGACCGCTCGCTGTACAGTGAGGCTGGCCCGCCCTCCTGGGCACCACCGCCCTCCTCGGCACCGATACCTGGCAGCCTTTGACATGACCGCTCCCCACACCGAACGGGCTGGGGAGTCTTGGCCCCGGGCCCCACTAGGGAGAAGGAAGAGTCCTGAGTGACACACAGGAAACCAGCCTCAGAGCTGGCGGCGGGCACGCAATCTAATGTTTCAGTTTAGTTGAGAATTTTCTTCCAAAAATGCAAAGCTCTGTACTTAAACGGCCCCATGCGTGAGGACCGTTTTCCCAGCCACAGAAGGGAAAACCCAGAGGGGCCAAGAAAGAAAGGACGAGTGAGCTTCAGGGGAGGGAGTCAGGAGGGTGAGTCGGGGTGTCGGGCCCATGACAAGGCCCACTGCCTACAGCCGGTGAGACAGAGGGACCCAGGCCACTGCAACAAGGTCCGGGTGGGCAGACGGACGTGGTGGGGGGGAGGGGAACGTACTGAGGGAGCGCGAATGTGAGAGAACCCAAGTTTCGGGAGAGGCCCCGGCTCTCGCCCCCTCAAAACACAACAAAGGTCTGACAGAGGAAGAATGCGCGGCCTGCCGCCCAAACCCGTTCTGCTGGCACTGGCGTCCGTCTGTCCGGGGACCTTTAATAAGCCACCTCATTCCGGGAGTTGATTCACCAGTGCCTGGCCCTGGCCCCTGAGATGGCGTGGCGCCTCCCCAGGCCCCGGAAGGCCGGCCAGCAAGCCCAAGGGGGGGGTCGGGGAGACACAACTCCTGCCTTGCTACAAGGGCGGCTGCCTACATTCACGGGCTGGGGGGTCTGGGGGGGCACAGGGGCATGTCTGAGTGTTGGCAGTTTAGCAGCTATTACAGATATTGGCCAAGAATTCAAAGCTGAATAACAATCTCCATTTCTCAGTCCAGGTGGAGACAAACCCGACTTCTCCCCGCTTCTGTCTTTTGGGGCAGGAGGGTGTGCGTGAGGCTCGGGAAAGTGGGAGCTGGGCCACATGTGCACATGGAGCAGCAGAGGGAGAAGGGAAGCAGGTGAGTTAGCTGGTGTGGCTCGCGGTTCCTTTTGACAGGTGGGCCCATGGGTAGCGTTCTAAGGACCCACGTTGGTTTGGGAGGAGACCCTGTGCCTGCCTCTCCCATCACACAGACACCTTGGCATGATAGAGCTAAGGACCTGGGCAAGTGTGCGCCCACCTGGCCTGGCCTCCTTGCCTCCTCTAGCTCCACCGAGGGGCAGCTCAGGGCTGCCAGGGTGGGGATGTTTGCCTCATCCCAGCCACCCTGCCAAACCTGCCTCCCCGCCTCCCCAAAGCGTGTCCCTGAGGCTGCCGCACGCACAGGGAAGGGAGTGCTCATCGGCGTGCCGCTCCTGTCACTGAGTGTCACTGAGTGGCAGGAGGCAGGAAGCAGAACTGGTTGGGCCCGCCTTGTGCACCTCTGTCCCCTAATTAGATGTTTCCGGCAAGGCGGTGGCCGCTGTGGCTACTCATTGCCCGCCCACGGCTGTGGCGTGTGGCAAGGCCAAGGCCAAACCAGCCTGGCCCTCTCCCGATTCCCTCAGGGGGTTTGCGGGTTCCCCTTCTGTTGCCCAACTTGCCTCCACCTGCATGACATCGAGGGCACGGGCCCAGAGCAGCCGCCCATCCGAGGCCTTCCCCTCCCTCCCTCCCCCTCAGCAAGTCCTGTCTTTCTTGGATTGAAAACTACTGGGTCCGTCCTGGCCAGTGTGGCTCAGTTGGTTGAAGTGTCGTCCCATATACCGGAAGGTTGTGGGTTCGATCCCTGGTCAGGACACATACAGAAGGCAACCAATCGATGTTGCCTCTCACATCAATTTTCCCTTCCTTCCCTCCCTCCCCTCTCTCTAAAATCAATAAGCAATTCCTCAGGCGAGGATTAAATCTTTCTTTTTTTTTAAAAATATATTTTATTGATTTTGTACAGAGGGGAAGGGAGAGAGATAGAGAGTTAGAAACATCGATGAGAGAGAGTCATCGATCAGCTGCCTCTTGCACACCCCCTACTGGGGATATGCCTGCAACCAAGGTACATGCCCTTGACCGGAATCGAACCTGGGACCCTTCAGTCCCCAAGCCGATGCTCTATCCATTGAGCCAAACCGGTCTCGGCAGATTAAATCTTTTTTTTAAGCTACTGGGCCAAATACTGGACAGAGTGCCAGGTCCTGCTCCGTCTAAGGCCTCAGGCCAGGGCTGGCAGGAGGTCTGGTCCCAGCTCTTGGGGTGGGGGGTTGGGGGGGTGGGGGGGAGGAGCAAGTGAAGCAGATGGGAGGATGCACAGCCTCTGACCACGGGGCTGGTGCTGGCATTGGTGCTGGCGCTGACCTGGGGGTGGGGATCCACTTGGCTCTAAATGGGGGGAGGACCCAAGTAGGTGTTAGGCAGCCTGACACCTTATCTGCAAGGGCAGGGGTCTTGTGCCCGTCTCCGGCCCCAGCAGGTCAGCCAGCAATGCCCGAAAGAAAGCCAGTGTCCACCTAGTGTGAGGGCTGAGAGCACAGTTTCAACTTCATTTCAAATGGTATGAAAAGTGGGTGGGGGGTGGGGAAAAGATACTGCCTGAGAGAAAAACAGGTGTTCACAGAATGAACACCAGCTGAAGGACAGACCCATGTATTTCCAGGGCTAAATGGGAACACCAGCCGAAGACCCTGTCCCATTCTGTGAACACCCCGTTTTCCTCTCAGGCGGAATCTTTTCCCCCTTCCCCACCCACTTTTCATCCATCTGTAATGAAGTTGAAACTGTGCCCTCAGTCCTCACTAGGTGGACAGCCCCGACCAGGAGCTATGCCCCGTTTGCATCCTTCCTACCCTCCATTCAGCAGGGGCTGGGCCCTGCAGGACTCCACACAAGACTTGTCAGAAGTGAACAGCGTTACAAAGAAACCCAGACATTAGCCAAGCCCAGGCTTCGCTCCTGTCCTCCCTGTGCCCAGAGGACTTGCCCTCACAGCTCTTTTTCTGGGACAAATGCTCTGGCAGGTTCTGCCTTGGGTCATCCAAGCTAGGAACAAACAGGTTGGCAGCCTGGGTGGTGGCACCCCAGAGGACAGGCAGGAGTCCCATCGAGCCCACTGCCCAGGCCCAAGTTGCTCTTCTGTCCCCATCCACTGCCTGCTGTCTGCTCGCCCAGCCTTGCTCCCTGGAGAGCCTGGTGACCAGTCGTTCACTGCCAACACTTCCCAGGAATTACAAGAGTAACCTTCACCAGCCTAGCTGGGTAGCTCAGTTGGTTAGAGCAGTGATCGGCAAACTGCTCTTGAGCCACACGCGGCTCTTTGGCCCCTTGAGTTTTTAGCAAAGGTCAGCTTAGGAGTACCCTAATTAAGTTAATAACAATGTACCTACCTATATAGTTTAAGTTTAAAAAATCTGGCTCTCAAAAGAAATTTCAACCAAACTGTTGATATTTGGCTCTGTTGACTAATGAGTTTGCCGACCACTGGGTTAGAGCATCGTCCCGATATGTTAAGCTTGTAGGTTCAACCCCCGTTTAGGGCACATACAAGAATCAACGGATCAATGCATAAATAAGTGGAACAACACACTGACGTCTCTCTCCCTCTCTCACTCAAATCACCACATTAAAAAAAATCATCCTCATCCTCATCCTCATGATCACCGGAGGCCTATTCTCTCCCCACCCCACACATATATTCTGGGACCCAAAGCTGACTTTCCTGGCCTTTCTAAGATACCGGCGCTGCCTTCGGGCCAGGTGCCTGCCTGCCTCCTGGGGTGGGCACGTGCTGAGGAACGGCAGAACAGGTAGCAGAGGCTCCAAGCAGAGGAGGGGGTGGCTGGGGGCCGCTCCCGTCATTCCAGCTACCTTCCAGAGCCCTCTGGCTTGCCAGATTGAGGCTGCACTTAACGCCCTGGAGGACGTGCTCTGAGCTTCCCCTTCAGCCCAGGAAATGGAATTCAGCCCCTGGGTACAAAGGGTGGGGGCATCCTAAGAAATGAGCATTACTCCCAGCACTAGAGTCAGCATTGCCATAACAAAGGAGAAACGCCAGGGGAGACCAGGGAGAGAGGGAGTGAAGGGCACCAGCAGGCAGCATCTCAACCTGAACTGCAACCCTTTCACCTCCCAGCGCGGTGTCCCCCTCCCCCTTCCTGGGCTTGTCCTTGGCTTTGGGAGGAGAGTGAGGCCCACGGGAAAGGTTCTGCCCTGGGGAGTGAGTTGGGGAACCTCTTGAACTGGGCTGGGCCTCAGGGAGAGCTGGAGTGCTGGTCGGACTGGGCCCAGTCGGTAAAAACACAACTCCTTCCACTGCGCTCTGTGCTTAAGGGTCGAGGGCCTGGCGGGAAGGTAGACCGCAAACACTCCCTGTCCCCAACCCTGCAGCGCCCCTGGGGGAAAGGACAGGGTCCATGCTTAGCTGGTCACAACGTGCCTAGCCTGTGAGGTGGGGTGATGGAAACGTGCCCAGCCGGCTCCTGGGGTCACAGTTGACTGGTGATGGATGGCCCCGCCAGGGGACAGGCCAGCCCCCCCCCCCCCACACACACACTCTCCAGCCCTCTGGGGCACCCGAGCGTGGCCCGAGAACATTCCATTTCTCATTTCCAAAAACTGTGGGAAAACTCCAATGTGCCACACGGCTTTTGAGGCAAAATTAAGTTTTTTAACTTCTTGACTTGACTCCACAGGGTTCTCCCTGCAGAGCGATGAGGGTGCATTCTCGCAGGCACCTCCGGATGAGACCCTCTGAGGCCGGGACCGTCCTGCAGGGCGGGGGCCCGCGGGCCTCCCTCCCTGGGTCCCAGCAGCAGGTGACGGACACCCAGGAGCCTCCGCTCACCCCCCGGGACAGCCCCGGGGTGCGGTCTCCTCAGCCGCCCCCTCGGGCCGCCAGGACTGTGGGGGGAAATCACTGGGCGAAGGAAGTCAATGATTCCAAAAAGCGGAATTTCTTTGTCCTTTGTAAAAGTCAGCACATGATCTGTTCCCGATGGGGATGCGAAATAAAATAAAAATAACAGCACGCCGAGCCTCCCGCGCGGCTCCCGGCTCACCTTTACCTCAGTCCAAGCTCGGTTATCAGATCCCGGGGCGCAGCTAGGCGGCAAGTCACACCCCGTGAGGGCGGCCGGGAGGCGCCGGCGCCGGGGAAGGGGACGGGGAGCGGGGCCGGTAAACACGCCGCCCGGGCCGGTGCCCCTCAGGGAGGCGGCCCCCTCCCGTCAGTTCCCCCGGAGAGCGGGGCCGGCGGCCCCCGGGTGCGGGGCCGAGGAGGGGCTGGGCTGAGAGGAGGCTGAGCTGAGAGACTTCCCGCCGGGCCGCGCCTTTACCACACAGGTAACCAGAGCGCCTTTTCCAGAAACTTCTGGAGAGAAACTGAGGCAAGAGCCCTCCCAGGGCCCCTCCGCCCTCCGTCTCCGCTTCCCTCCGCGGCCTGGGGCGGTGCCAGCGGCCAAGGGTCAAAGTCGGTTGGTTAATGGCCGCCTCCCCCCCGGAGGCGCTGCCGGGGTTTGGCACCTCCCGCCCCGGCCTGAGGAGGGGGCGCCCCGGCGGAGGCGGCTTCTCGGGGGAGACGGCGCGGGAGGGGCGCCCCGCACAGAGGTTCTGGGCTGAGGGAGGGGCGGCGGCGGGAAGCAGCGCGGGCTCCTCAGTCAGAGCGGCCCCGACGCCGCGGTCCCGGCGTCTCCACACAAACGGGGTGTCCGGCCCCCGGGCCTGTCCCTGGCCCCTGGCTGTGGGGTGGCCTCCTCAACCCCACTGTCAGCTCCACCGCGTCCCCCGCAAGGTGGGAGGCGCCTTTGTAACGGGGGAGCCCTGACCCACCTGTCTCCGGGGCGAGCGGGGTGCGGCCCAGCGCTGTCCCCTCAGGCCCTCAGCGCCCGCCCGGCCTCACCCCGACCTCCGGCCGCCGTGCAGGGGGAGCGGGACCAATGGAGGCGGCTCACACTCCGGGTCTCTCTCACGTTTTGCACAAATCTCAGCGCAAGTCCAGCCCGCTCCCTGCCCCCCGGAGAGGCATCGCTCCAGTGCCCCCTTCCCGCCTCATAAAGCCCGGCTTTCCGGATTTACGACGCGGGAGCGGGGGTCCCGGAGCGGGGGCACACCCGGCCGCCCCCTGCGCGGCTCGGCCGGTGAGGGGGGGGCGCCGCTCGGAGAGGGCGCCTCAGGCCGCCCGCCCCCGCCCGCCGCGGGGCCTGGGAACGGCTCTCCCCCCACGGCGCGGCCGCCCCCGCCCCCCCCCCCCCGGCTTCTCCTTCCGCTGCCCCCTCCCCTCCCCTCTCCTTCCCTCCCCTCCCCTCCCCCCGGCGCCGCCTAACGGGGCCGCGGCCGCTGGAACATTAAGTCGAGCGCCCGCGCGTCCACCGCCTCGACGGGGCCGGGGGAGGCGGCGGGCCGGGCCAGGGGGAGATGGCGGGCCGGGCGCTCACCGGGCACGTAGATCTCGCCGCGCTCCTCGTCGGGGAGCTCGCTCCAGTTCCGCTTGCACGTGGACACGCACGGCTTCTTCACCAGAAACGCGCGGGGCATTTTCGAACCCTGCTCGCCGGCACCGGCCGCTTCCGTAACCTAAGCCGGCGCCGTCCACCTTCCCGGGGGCTGAGGCGGCGGGGCAGGAGGCGGCGGGCTGAGGCGGTCGGGGAAGAAGTCGCCGAAGCGCCCGGCGTTCCTCAGAGCCCGTGGCCTGGACGCCGCGCGCCGGTCCCGCTCCTCCTCGGAAGGACGAACAGCCAGGTGCGGCGGCGGCGGCAGGTAAGCTCTCCCGCTCGGCTGGCGTCCCCGCGGCCGCTCGGCGAGTCCTCAAGTGCGGGCGGCGGCCGGGGCGCGCTTTATGGGCTCGCGGCGGCGTGCGGTGGCGGGGCGGGAGCGGGCGATCCGGGCTAATTAGCGTGCAGTGGCCCGGCGCACGGCGCATGCGTTGGGAAATAACGGTGACAACCCACCTATGCGGTACCTGTCGGACCGGTTCTCATTCCGCTGCGGGTGAGGTGGCCTGGCGGCCGGGGCGGGGTGGCGGCGGGGGCGGGGGCGGGCGCCGGGCACCCAGCTCCCGGCCGCCCAACCAGCCCAGCCGCCGCCGCCGCCGCCCAGACCTCCCGGACCGGGCGCCGCGTTCGCAGCGGAGTGGGGAGTTTCGGAGGGAGGAGGGAGGGGAGGCAGGGGAGGGAGGAGGCAACGTTATTTGCACCGGCGCTCGCACGCTCTGGGGTGATGAAATAAAACTCGCCCAACTGGGTCCGGCCCGGCGCGCCCCGGGCCTGGGGAGGCGCGAAACCGTCGGGCGGGAGCGGGCGGCCGGCCCACACTCGTTGAACCCGCCCGGGCCCGGGGAGCCCGGATCCCGGCGGCGGGCTGAGCAATCCGTTGATGTCTGCTGGGCGCGGGCTGCGTGCGGGAGGGCACGCGGGGCCCGGAGCGGGCAGACGGCGACCACGCGCGGGGCCGCAATGGAAAGCGGGGAGCGCTGGGTTCTGGCCGGGGCGTGCGGAGGGCTTCGTGGAGGAAGGGGGCGTTTAAACCGCTGAGTTCACCGGGATCCTGAAAGACGCCAGGGCCTTAATCATTGGGGCTTACACACGCGCAGGCACCCTCGTTTTTGTCCCAAATGGACGGAGAGCCGCGGACTCCATAGGAAGTCAGTCCCAGCCTGGCTGCAGCCCGGACAGGAAGCTCGTGTCGGCTTCCCCCTAGAGCCCACCCTTGGCCCAGGTTCTGCCTGGGACCTTCCCCAGCCATTCATCATTAGTCAATGTCATTTCTCCAGGATTTATCCAAAAAGATAAGTGCATAGTAGGTGCCACTGAGCGTTGGGGGGCTTCCATGAGGCTGGCCACTGGCCACTTTGGCCTCAGCTGAGTTTCTCTTACAGTCAGGGCAGGAATGGGACAGGACCCTCCTTTTTCGCTCTCTCCCTGCCCCATAATAAACATTTCAACCACACACACCTTCCTCACAAATTAAACGTTTCCCGGAACAGATTAAGAGGAAATGAGTCTGAAAAATGAATTCACAAGTCACATTGAACAAGGTTCAAAAGTCACAAGTGAAAAGAGGAGTCCTTTAGGGCATCCAGCTGGAGAGGACAGTTTTTCAAGGGATGGCTTCCGGAGGCCCTTTCCCTCCCCCAAGGGCGGCTGTGGAGCATCCTGCCTGGTGGGGAGAGGGTGGGCCTGGGGGTCAAATGAACCTCCTCCTCCACTCCTTCCCGGAACCTGTAAGTGTAGCTAAGGGGCTTTCCTTCCTTCCTGCTTCTTTGTCACCTGAGAATCCTATCACCTACCTCCCAGGGTCCCTGGGAGGGGGTGTGGACTTGGCAGTGGGGGTACTATTCACCCCACCCTTCCCTTTCCTTCCCAGGGATCTGCCTTCAGGCAGCCCATGTCTGCCTGTCAACCTTCCACTTTTATCCCAGACTTTCTTTCAACTGACCCCAAGTGAGCACCTACTATGTGCTTATCTTTTGGGATAAACCCCGAGGAACAATACTGACTAACAGTCTGCCTAGGAGAGGTGCACTTAGCTCATTCACTCAGTACGTATGGATTGAGCACTTTGCCGTGCCAGGCCTGAGGGGGCCGGTACACAGGCGAGGCTCGGTGAGCACCTGTGGCCGTCTTCAGGGGCGGCCCTGGGTACAAGAGGGGGTCTTTTTCATGGTCTGGGAAAGAGGCCCCTGCTGTCCGTGGCTCTCTTTATACCTCTATGTGCCTGGCGTGGTGGCTTAGCAATATAGATTGAATGAATGAATATCCTGTTTTTCTTGATTCATGTGGCCCATTCAGCCTTTCCTGTTCCAACTTTTGGTATACACATAGGTAAAGGGCAAAGTTCTTTGTTTGTGTTTTGTTGTTGCTGTTAACCCTCATCTGAGGATGTTTTTCCATTGATTTTTTAGAGAGAGTGGAGAGAGAGAGAGAGAGAGAGAGAGAGAGAGAGACTTCAATGATGAGAGAGAATCATAAATCTGCGGCCTCCTGCATGCATCCTACTGGGGATGGAGCCCAGGCATGTGCCTGACCGGGTTGATGCTCAACCACTGAACCACACTGGCCAGGCCAGAGCAAGATTTTTTATTACAAAGAGAACAATAGTGCATGCCGGGACCGGTTTGGCTCAATGGATAGAGCGTCGGCTTGGGGACTGAAGGGTCCCGGGTTCGATTCCGGTCAAGGGCATGTACCTTGGTTGCGGGCACATCCCCAGGAGGGGGTGTGCAAGAGGCAGCTGATTGATGACTCTCTCTCATTGATGTTTCTAACTCTCTATCTCTCTCCCTTCCTCCCTGTATAAAATCAATAAAATATATTTTTAAAAAAACAAACAAAAAAAAAAAACAAAGAGAACAATAGTGCAAATTCAGTGATAAGAGGCGACTGGCGCTGGCTGTCAGGGAGAGGCTGGAGACTTTGGAGAATGTGCTACCTACAGGGGCAGTGACAGTGACAGAGAAACCCAATGTGGCCACACCTGTCCTTTTCCAAGAGAAATAGAAACTCCAGGTTAGTATGTGGACGCAAAAAATTTTAAAACATAGAATGAGTTCAATAAAATGCCTACGTGGGTCAGATTTGTCTCAGGCTAATGGTGTGTGGCCTGTGGTTCCTGGGCAGCTCTGGAACCAGTGTGTCCGAACTTGGGTAAACACGGAAACTCAACTGTGAGCTCCGTGAAGACACTGTCCATGCATCCAGTTAGATATCATTCATGCATTCCTTAATTATCAACAAGTACTTATTGAACATCAACTGTACAGTAGGCACATAACCTGTAAAGGTAAACAAAAAGCTAAGGAAACTATTGCTGTGACACAGGACTTTAGTGATGGATGGTGACAGGCAGGGTGCTGAGGTCTGAAGGAGAGGCAGGAGCCAGCTGTGTGGAGCCGGGAAGAGCAGACCTGCAGGAGGAACAGGCTGGTGCGAAGCCTCCAGAGCGGGAGTGAGCCTCGTGTGTGCGGTGAACCGAAGGGAGAGGCGGCCGGATTGGGAGGGGAGGGGCGGGGAGGTGTGGGAACGGGGCTAGCAGAGGCAGGTGGGCCACATGGTGTGAGGGTCAGTGTGGTGGGGCTCCGGGTCAGGGAACGGGATGGAGTGTGTTCGGAGGAGGGGTGTGTGTGAGGGTGGCTGTAGGGAGACCAGGAAGGAGGCTGCTGTTACAGTTGGAGCAGGAGGTGGCAGGGGCCTGGGTCAGTCCAGCAGCCATGAGCGTGGACTCTGGATGTTGTGGGTGAACGCCTCTCGTAGGCATAGTGGACCGGGGTGTGAAGGAGGCGGAACCCAGCAGGCTAGGGAGGACCATGCCCCTCGGAGTGCGTGGCTGCCATCCAGAGCAGCCCAGAACAGCGAGGACAGGAGCGGGTGGAGGGAGAAGGTTTGCAACCAGCCTTCCTGTTCTCAGGGAAGGCTTCCAGAGGAGCCCGGACGGTGTGCAGGCTGCAGCCTCAGGCCAGGGGGCTTCCGGAAGCTGAGACGTGCTGAGAGGACAAGCAGTAGAGAGCACTTGGCCAGTCGGGTCCCCCAGACTCATCTTGGGGCCTCAGTTTACACATCTGTGAAGTGGGGCTCCTCGTTCCTGCTCTGCTCCTCAGAGCTGTCAAATGATGCTATCAGTTTCTTTTTGCCGGAAGGCCAGCAGCCCTGGAAAATGAACTCAGCCTCAAAGCGGCCAGTGTGCCCTGGCCCCGAGGCCTCTGTCCAGCCTGTCTGGCAGCTGTGGGGGGGCTGCAAAGCCCCGAACAGAGTGGAGTGCTGGGGGGACTGATTCCTTCATCTCTTGCTGAGTTCCTGCCATGGGCCTCTCAACCAACTGCCAGGGGGGGCCAGGGCCGCTTGGGGCTGGCAGGGAGCGGGCTGCACGTGGGTAGGAAGCTCCTGAGATGGTGCTGGGGGCCGTGGGCAGAGGAGCGGGCTCCCTGGACCAGCTCTAGAGCCTCGAGAACGCCGAGGGAAGCCATGGGTCACTGTTGGAAGAGGCCAACGCCTGGTGAGGCTCACCACTGTGGCCACGTGTCTGACCTGCCAGACTTTATTTCTTTTTTTAAAAAAAGTCTTTTATTGATTTTTTTACAGAGAGGAAGAGAGGGACAGAGAGCTAGAAACATCGATGAGAGAGATACATCAATCAGCTGCCCACTGCACACCCCCCACTGAGGATGTGCCCGCAACCAATGTACATGCCCCAGACTGGAATCGAACCCGGGACCCTTCAGTCCGCAGGCCGACACTCTATCCACTGAGCCAAACCGGTTTCGGCAACCTGGAACACCTTTTGCTACTTGATGGCTGACTGCCTCTCATCACTCAGGTCTCAGCCAAAGGTTCCCTTTCCTGAGAACTGACCCCCCAGCTAGAACCGCTGCAGCTGCTAGTGACCTGCCACGCTCCACACCAACCCCTGGTGATCAGTGCATGTCATAGCGAGCGATCGAGCTCCCGGTCCCCAGGCCAGCCCCGCTGCCCTGCCTGTGTCTACTCCAGGGCTGCCCAAGCCAGAGCAGTCTGTCTATGTCTGTGCGCGCGACCTCCTCTGTCCCGTCGTGACCTGTTAGGATTACAGTGTTCCAGTCTAATTTGCATATTACCTCTTTATATATAGATAATCCGTATATCAGAAAACCTACCCTTTTAAAGTATACAGTTCCATGGTTTTTAATGTCTTCACCATGTGCAACCATCACCCCAAATGAAACCCAGTTCCCATTAGTAGTCACTCCCCACTCCTCTCAACCTCTGGCACCCACTTCTCTGCTTTCTCTCAGGCATGTTCTTTTCAAACATCTCCTGTCACCCCCGTACGTTTAACTAAGCCAGTGTGGCGCAGTTGGTTGAGTGTCATCCCATGCAACAGGGGGTCACAGTTCCATTCCCGGTCAGACACATGCCTGGATTTGGGGCTCAGTCCCCAGGGCGTGAGAGAGAGTGGTCATGTGGGAGGCAGCCACGTGATGCTTCTCTCTCATCGGTGTTTCTTTTGTTTTGTTGTTTCTCATCGATGCTTCTTTTTTTATTATGATTATTCTATTGATTTTTTACAGAGAGGAAGGGAGAGAGATAGTTAGAAACATCGATGAGTCATCGATCAGCTGCCTCTTGCACGCCCCCTACTGGGGATGTGCTCTCAACCAAGGTACATGCCCTTGACCGGAATCGAACCCAGGACCTTTGAGTCCTCAGGCCGACGCTCTATCCACTGAGCCAAACCGGTTTTGGCTCTCATCGATGTTTCTATAGCTCTCTCCATCTCTCTGAAATCAATAAAAACATACAGAAATAATAATAAAATGAAACACCCCTGAACCCCTAGTGCCCAGTGCTGTGAGGAAAGATTGATCGCATCCCTCACTTTATAGGTGAGAAGGCGGCTCAGGACCCCTCAGGAAATTGGTTTTCCCTGGTCCAAGCCTGTGTTTATCCCCTCCCCAGAGCCAGGTTGCACTGAGTGGAAGGAAGAGGAGCAGGGAGGTGTGGGCGTCGAGGGGGGAGTTCCCTCCCTGGCTACCTGGCCGCGGCCCACACCGGGCGTCCCTGGGAGGTCACCGTCAGAGGCAGGTCTGTGGCTGCAGACTGAGGAACATTCATGCCCTCACTGCTGGTGAGCCGAGTTCAGCTCTGTGCCTGTCCTGTGCCAGGGACCGACCAGCACCACCCGCCCACCGGGGAGCAGGGCAAGCAGCGGAGGGCAGGGCCCAGCCGAGGATCTGGACAGCCAGGAGGGCTGAGGGCAGCTGGTATGGGAGGAGGCCACGTCAGGGCAGCGAGGGGCAGCGCTTAAGTCCGGGCTCCACTTCTCGGGAGCTCTGGGACTCTGGGCCTCCTTCCCCACCTGTGCACGGCGCCCCTCCGAGGGCCCCGCAGGTGCTGTGGGCCGAGTCCACGTGGATGAGCCACTACAGCATCGGGCCCGGGCCATAGGAGCCCAGGCTCAGAGAGGCTGGCGGCTGTCCGCGGCCGAGTGGGGGCCAGAGCAGCGTCAGATTCGGACCCTTTGAAGCCTGTCCCCTCCGCTGTAAAAGGGTTTAATAACCAGCGCTCCCTCCTGTGGGTGCTGAGGGCTGGGGTGTCAGTTATCAGCACCCTCTGGGCCTCAGACAGGGAAACCAGACAAGCTCCCTCCCCGGCTGCTCTCATCCTGGCTCTTTCATCTTCAGCTAATGAGCCAGGCCGCCCACCCCACCCTCTTTCAGGGGGTATCACTCCCATTTTATAGATGGAGAAACGGAGGCACCTCCAGGGCAGTGGTTTGGGGCTGCCGCCTGTGAGTCAACTGTGGAGCCAGGACCGTGGAGCCGGGACAGGCTTTCCAGTCGGACCTGTCCTGGGGAGGATCCTTGTCTCCATCCACCACCACCACCTCCCCGCCCCCCAAACCCTCTCTTCCAGCTACCCTATCACTCCTGCCTCTGGAAGGCAGCAGGTTGGGGGAGGGAGGGACCTGTGAAGCCTGGAGGAGAGAGAAACTAGTCAGCAGCTGCTAGTGCGGGGCTCAGGCCTGTTTCATCTTCAAAGCGGCTGATGAGAGCCGCAGGTGGCAGGCCAGCGGGCGTGGGGTCCGCCGCCTGCAGTTCTGGGCCTTGGGAACCTGCATCATGGGGGCATCAGCAGCCTTGGTCCCGGCCCAGGACCAGCTCCTAGGAAACCCCTGCCCAGCTCCCTTGGTGGCCCCAAAAGCCTTGACCCAGCCTCTGTGGACCCCGCACTCTTGGCCCCAGGTCTTCCCGCAAAGCCTAGGTTTCCGGTCGGTGCCAGGCATGCGGTGCCATGACCCCGTGACAGGCCAGGCTCTGCAGCCCGCACTCCGCATCCCGTTGTTTTGCTTCATCCCGGTTTATGGTCTGTCCCCAGCTTTACGCCGGCCGGCAGCCGCGACCATGGCCGGCCGCCGGCGCCGCCGCTGGCACAAGCCAGCAGCTTCCTCCGCCGTGACCCGCGCCGGCTCCGCGCCCCCACGCCGAGCGGGCGGGGGCTCCCCGGGCGGCGTCGGGGAAGCGAAGCCAAGCCCCGGGGCGCCGGCCCGACCGGTTCAGCCGGGCCGCGGCCGCTTCCTGCGGGAGCCCGGGCCGCACCCCGCGCCCGCAGCGGCCCCTGCGCCGCCCCCTCCCCGGGGTGCGGTGCGCCCGGGCGCCGGCGGGGGGCGCAGGCTTCCACCGCCGCCCCGGGGCGCTGTCCCCCAGGCCCCGGGACCGCAGCTCGCGCCAGGGCACCGGCGTCTGGGAGCGCCCCCGCCCCCACCCCTGCGGCCCGCGGCGGTTTCGGGGGAGGGGGCTGCGCGCAGCGGGACAGTTACTCAGCCGGCGAAACCGGCGAGTCGGCACCTGCCGGCCGGTGGGCGGGGAAGGCGGCGGCCCCGTTACGGCCTCGCCCCGCCCGGCCGGCCGCCCACGCGCCGCCCCGCCCCGCGCCGCGCGCCCCGCCCGCCGCCGCCCGGAAGGAGCGGCCCGCAGCGCCGGCGGCGGTGAGTCAGGAGGCGAGCGGCCGCCGTTACCGGGCGCCGCGCCGGGCGGCGCTGTGGTTTCGGTGCCGCCGCGGGCGGAGGGCGGGCTGATGAGCTCCCGGCACGCACCCCGCGCCCGCGCCCCGCCGGCACCCGCCCCCGCCCCCGCGGGTCTCCCCGCAGAGATCCGGCGGCCCGCCCAGCGGCGCCCTGAAGCCGGCTGGGGTCCCCCTGGCGTTGGCGTGTAGTCAGGGTGGCTGAGGGCTGCAAGGGCTGCGGGGTGACGCTGCCTCCCTCCTTCGGGGTGGCGGCGCCGGCCTGATCCCCCCTCTCCCTGCAGAGACCCACGTGCCGGCCATGGGGCCCCTGAGCCGGGAGGCCTGGGCCCAGCTCCTGGGCGCCTTCCGGGCCAGTCCGTCCGCCTTCATGGCAGCTCCTGAGGGTGAGGATCTGGGTCGTGACCTGCTGAGCGACCTGAGGAGTGAGAAGCTGAGCGAACCGACCAAGGTAGGCCCTGACCGCCCGCCCCTGCCCGGGCCCGTATGGTCTCCCCAACCCACCGCGCTCTGAACTCCATCCTCCAAATCTCCCACCCCAGGTTTCCATGCTGGCCCTGAGCTTGGAGTACCCAGCCCAGTTGTGGCCGGATGCCCCTGCAGCCGAGGCAGCCGCCACCTCCCTGTTGGATACCCTAGTCCTTCTACCCCCACGGCCGTCAGCTCTGCGGAGGCCCCTGTTGCTGGCAGCAACCACAGCCCTGGTGACCGGAGGTGCGCTCGGCCCCACCTCCGGGGCCTCCCTGCGGCTTCTGCCCCTGCTGCTGGGCTTGGCTTCAGGTGGCGATCTGGGGCGAGGCTTTGGCCCCGCCTCGGAGCAGCGACCCCTGCAGGCCACTGCGTGCGAGTGCCTGCGGGAGCTGGAGAGCTGCCAGCCTGGGCTGCTGGGGGGCTGCCTGGGGCTTCTCCGTGGCCTGTTGGGACAAGAGGGCCCCGTGGCCCCTGTCCAGCCGCTCAGCCTGCTGCTGGCGCTGGCCCTGCGGAACACCTTGGTGATACAGGCGAGGGCCGGGGCCAGCCTGCAGGGCCTGCTCACAGTCAGGGCTTCTCCCCCTGGGGGTGGCCCCTGGAACTGGACACTGGCTCAAGCGGGCGAAGCCCACCTTCAGCCCCAAGCGCCCAGCTGGCCTGCCGCTGAGGAGGAGTGCCGCCTTTCCGCGCTAGAGCCCAGCCCCGAGGAGGCCCGGGAGCTGCGGGCTGCGGTGGCCCAGCTGCTGGACACCTCGTACCTGCTCACACCTGTGGCCCAGGCCCAGCTCCTGTGGCTGCTGGGCTGGGCCCTGCGGGGTCTGCGGGGACAGCCTCCGGTGCTCTTCAAGCCGCAGCTGGTCCGGCTGCTGAGCACAGCCCAGCTGACCCTGCTGCACGCCGTGCTGGCGCTGAAGGCGGCCTTCGGCGAGGCACTGTTCACGGCTCAGGACGAGGCCCTGCTGCTCCGCCGGCTCACCCTGGCCGCGCAGCACCCAGCCCTGCCCCTGCCCGCCCACCTCTTCCACCTGCACTGCCTCCTGAGCTTCCCGGAGAACTGCCCGCTGGGCCCCGCGGGCGAAGAGGCTGCCCCCCTGCTGCTGGAGCCGCAGCTCTGCCGTGGCCTCCTGCCCCACCTCCTTCTCGACCCCATGGCCCTCCTGGCCCGCCTGCACCTGCTGTGCCTTCTCTGTGCCGAGGACGAGCAAGAGGAGAAAGGACAGGCGCAGAGCCCCTGCCACTACTTGCAGGAGCTCCTGGCTGGCCTGCAGCAGAGGGCGGCCCTTCCGGGAAGCCCCCGGGCCTTGGCTACCCTCTGCTTCCGGGCTTCATACCTCGTCGCCCGCTGCCTGGCCGGGCGCCATGCAGTGCTGACACCCCTGACCCACGGACTGGCCCAGCTCTACCGAGCCCGGCCTGCGCTGGCTCCCCATTTTGTTGACCTCTTGGATCGAGTGGCCCCTGAGCTGGGGGAGCTCCTGAGGGTGGTGTTGAGGCAAGAGGTGGTATCCAGGCCAGGTGGGGGTGAGGCCCTTCGTTGGCACCTGCAGATGCTGGCAAGGGTGGCAGACAGGGATGCTCAGAGTGCCACCCTCGCTTTCCTGCAGGCGGCAGCTGTCCATTGCTCTGACTGGGGCCTCCAGCAGGCCTTGCTGCGAGTCTGCCGGGCCCTGCTGCGGGCGGGTGTCGGGGGAGGCCTGGCAGACTTGCTGCAGGCGTTGGCCAGGCAGTTGGAGGACCCGGATGGGCGGGACCACGCCCGCCTCTACTACATCCTCCTGAGCCACCTGTCGGGGCCCAAGCTGGGCGTGGCCCTGGGCCCCTCCCTTGCTGCACCTGCACTGACCTCCCTGGTGGCGGAGAACCAGGGCTTTGCCACGGCACTGATGGTGCAGGAGGCCCCAGCCCCGATTCGGCTGAGCGTGGGAACCCAGAGGGCTGAGGGCCCGGTGCCCGTGCTGCAGCTCCAGGTAGAGGTGCTGGAGCCAGTGTACTCTCTGGAGCTGCGCTTCCGAGTGGAAGGACACGTCTATGCGCCCCTGGGGGCTGTCCACGTGCCCTGCCTGTGCCCTGGCCGCCCGGCCCGCCCTCTGCTCCTGCCCCTGCAGCCGCGGCGCCCAGCCCCCACACAGCTGGACATCCGTGCTCTTTACACCAGGTCCACTGGCCTCACGTGCTACACCCGCCTGCCCCCACTGCCTGTGAAGTTCGCCGACCTCTTCCTGCCTTTCCCGAAGCCCCCTGGGGGTGCCAGCTCAGGCTTCTTCGAGGAGCTGTGGGACTCCTGCCTGCCAAAGGGCGCCGAGAGTCGCCTGTGGTGCCCTCTTGGGCCACACGGTCTGGAGGCCTTGGTGTCACGCCACCTGGAGCCCTTTGTAGTGGTGGCCCAGCCCCCCACCAGCTACCACGTAGCCATCCGCCTGCCTCCGGACTCAGCACTGCTGCTGCGGCTGGAGGCGGCCCAGGCGGACGGCGTGCCCGTGGTCCTGCGGACGGATGACTGGGCGGTGCTGCCCCTGGCGGGCGACTACCTCCGAGGGCTGTCCGCTGCGGGCTGAGCCGGCTGGGCTGGGCCGGGCCGGGGGGACAGGACTGTGGCCCTTACAGGGTCTTGTCTCAGAGGGGCAGCCGCACAGCAGGACATGGTCCAATGGACCCTTTTTAAAAACCCGTTCACCAGTGACCCTCGTTTGTGTCCTTCTGGGCCCTCCTCGGGAGCAGATCCCTGGGATGGGGCAGAGGCTCCCAGAAAGCTTCTAGAGTCGGACCCCCAGACTGCGGGCTCCAGAGGCCCTTCCTGCCCCAATAGGCTGGGATTCCCCAGGATCTGCCCCGGGCAGTGGGGGGAGGAGAAAAGCCGCCTCTGCTTCCCGGAGGGCCCGGTCTTGCCCAAAGCCACCCAGCAGTGAGGAGCGGGTGCCTGACCTGTGCCCCACGCGCTCCAACTCCTGAGGTTTCAGGGTCCCTGGCCCCGGAGCTTGGGCTCGAAACAGTTGAGACTGTAGTGGCCGCTTCCCTGGAGAGGGCTCCCAGGCTGAGGGCTGGAGCCAGCTCCAGGAAGGCCTGCTAGCACCGTTTCCGGGCCGAGGGGGCCCATGGTCTGGGCCAAAAGGAAGCTGGGTTTTCCTTACCCATCAGTGTCCCCCAAGGAGATATATATATATATTTTTTTTTGGGGGGGGGGAAGAGAAATATCAATCGGTTGCCTCTTTAATGCTCTGACTAGGCATCGAACCCGAAACCTTTTGGTGTATGGGATGATACTCCAACCAACCGAGCCACCTGGCCAGGGCCGAATTACTCTGAAGATAGAGGACAGCTGTGACTTGGGGCCATGGTACCCGGCAGACTGCAGGCTTCCTCTCTCCACCCTCGGGTTTTGTCTCTCCCTGTCATCTCTTGCAAGGGGAGGGGCTGGGGGCGGAGTAGGAGGACAGGTAGAGTGTAGTCAACCCAGCACTGGATGGTGGGGAGCTCACTGAGCGGGACCTGCACGGGTGTGAGTGCTGTTGGCACCTGGACTAGTCTGGTGTCTTCACTGTTGTCCATCTTTCTGTGTTGCTGCCATGGCTGGGACCTGAGTCGCAGCTGTATACCTTACGTCACACCCTGGGCATTTTGGGGCTGTACAGCTACTATAATCCATCTGTGGTCTCAACCCCTGGTGCTGCAGGAGTTTCGGTGCCCAGATCACAGCCTACAGCCCTTGACCTGTGGAGGCATGAATGGGTTCTGATGGATGGAAGGATGGCTGGTGAGTCCTTGCATAGGCCAATTACCTTAATCTTGGGCAAAGGATTAATGACATCTTCTGCATCTGAAGTCAAAAAAGCAAGTGTGTTTTCCGGACTCCTACGGTACCTGGGAAACATGCTGTGGCAAAATGTTTAAATATCAAAGAACTTCCGACACACTATCACAGGTCTCCCAAGCAACTCTTCCGGGAGGAGGCCCTGTCGGTTATAAACAGGTCTGCCAGCCTCAGTGGAGCCGTAGAACAAAGTCACAGAAACCCGGGATCACAGATCCAACTTTTAAAGGCCCACAGGACCTGGTTCAGGACAGGCAAGACACACAAACCACCTACTCTTTCAGGCTCAACTGCAAAAACGCTCCGCCCCCTCCCACCATGGGAGCTGGGATCCCACACCCAGAACCCTCCTGGCCTCAGACTCGCAGACTCTGACACCTGAAATTAGGCGAGGAGGGACTGAATACCTAAGCCCCATCGCAGCGTCTGGACACACTGCGGGTAACATGAAAACAACTTCTGCAAAGAAGGCGGGGCCTCTTTGGTCCAAGACAGCACCGGAAAGACAGTCCCTGTAAGTCTGGAAATGTTAAATGCCTGGGGGTTAGGCCTGGGACTGCAGGGAAGGGGTTTGTAAGTGTGTGTACCACTTGAAGGGGCAGCCTTTGAAACACGTAATCTCTGGGGGAGCAAAACACACAAAAAGGGCCGAAACCGGTTTGGTTCAGTGGTAGAGCGTCGGTCTGCGTACTGAAGGGTCCCAGGTTTGATCCCGGTCAGGGGCATGTACATTGGTTGCGGGCACATCCCCAGTAGGGGGTGTGCAAGAGGCAGCTGGTCAATGTTTCTCTCTCATCGGTGTTTCTAGCTCTCTATCCCTCTCTTTTCCTCTCTGTAAAAAATCAATAAAAATATATTTTAAAAAAAGAAAATGGGTCTCATCTCCCCAAGTAGTCCACACACACCCCTGGACAGGCAGCCTGGAAACAGAAGAAAGCTGTCATACACTAGAGCAGTGTTTTTTCAACCTTTTTTGGGCAAAGGCACACTTGTTTCATGAAAAAAATCACGAGGCACACCACCATTAGAAAATGTTAAAAAATTTAACTCTGTGCCTATATTGACTATATATAAAGTAATTCTCTTGAATAGGAATCAAATAAACACAAAGAAAGTATTTTATAATTACTTTATTATGAAATAATAAGTAAACAAAATAGTGAAAAATTATAAAATTCTTGTCTTGTCTGCACCTACGGCACACCAGGCAACATCTCAGTGTGCCGCGCGGAACAGCGGTTGAAAAACGCTGCACTAGAGAGCATGTGCCTGGGTTGCCGCTCGATCCCCAGTAGGGGGCGTGCAGGAGGCAGCTGGTCAATGATTCTCATCAGAGAGATGTTTCTAGCTCTTCCTCTCTCTCTCTGAAATCAATAAAAATATATTTTTTAAAAGAAACACAAAAGTATCTGGAAATAAAGATTCCATTACAAGATGCCCAAAGAAGAATAGACTCAAAATATAATAAGGGGCATTGAAGAAATACAAAAACAAGAGAATGAAAGTGAGACGAAGGAGTCTCAAGGGATCATAAGAAAATCATGAAAACAGAAGATAGTCAAAGAAGGAGTCACATTTGCATTTAGGGTCCCTGAAGAAAAGCTAACCGCTGAACCACAGCGGTATTTACCGCTGCATTCTAAAAAACTCTCCAAGGAAGAAGAATCTGCACATTCAAGGGGCCCGCTGGGAACCTTGGAAAATTAACTCAGAACAGTCAACTTTGAGGCATCCTCATAAAACTATTAGTTTTCAATTTTTTTTCCAACAAAAATACCCAAGATCTCCAAGCAGGAAGATCAAATAACTTAGAAAGGCAAAATGGCACATACAAAGTAACATGGCGTTTGGAGCAGCATCTTCTAAACATTTAAGGGTAAACCAAGGTTTTTATATTCGCAGGGATTGTCCTTCCAAGTGTCAAGGCTTTAGGAAACAGTTTTGTGTTTTTCAGCAAGTATTTATGCACCCATAAGGGAATGTGATAGAGAATGCACTTCATCCAACCAAGAGATATGAGCATGTGTGTGCGTGTGTTGATCTAAACATATGATCTAGCAACCGAAGGACTTGTATACATGCATATAAGTACAACCAATGGACACAAAACTCTGGGGAGGGAGGGTATGTATGGGGGGGCAATGTTAAAATATGTACACAGATAATATTGATAATTTAATTTAAAAAAGCAACCTTAAAAAAATAAAAAAACTAGGAAATAAATAAACATATGATATAGGACTAAAAGAAAGGTGGGCGTGAGGGTAAATAAATAGGTCATATATCATTGTGAAGTAGTAACAATATCACTAAAAACATGGGAGACCCAGTGGATGTGGCTCATGGTTGAGCATTGGCCCATGACCCAGGGCACCTGCCTGAGTTGCAGGCTCAGTTCACAGTAGGGAGTGTGCAGGAGGCAGCCGAACAAAGATTCTCTTCATTAATGTTTCTCTTTCCCTCACCCTCTCTGAAGTAAATTAAAAAATAGTTTTAAGAAAAGCATGAGAGCCCTAACCAGTTTGGCCCAGTGGATAGAGCGTCAGCCTGCGGACTGCAGGGTCCCGGGTTCGGTTCCGGTCAAGGGCATGTACCTTGGTTGTGGGCACATCACCAGTGGGGAGTGTGCAGGAGGCAGCTGGTCGATGTTTCTCTCTCATCCATGCTTTTGGCTCTATCCCGTTCCCTTCCTTTCTGAAAAAATTCAATAAAATATATATTTTTTAAAAAGCATGAGGGAAGGGAGAGGGAAATATGAAAGTAAGATAAGCTGACTGGTGGCTGAGTAGTTGCCTCTCAGCTCCAAATTCATTCCTTATTGCCTACTCTGAAAATGGGCCTGGACCCTTTATGTTCGTCAGCTGGCGCATTACTCAGCTTTGTCGGTAGAGGGCGCAGGGGAGCCATCGCAGAAGGGCTTTTTCAAACTTCCTCCTGTGTGCTGACTAGACAACGTCTTCAAGCTTGTCTGGTACCCAAGGTCCTCCAGCAGCAGCCATGTCCGTGCTCTCTCATCATTGATGTTTCTAGCTCTCTTTCTCTCTTCCTCTCTGAAATCAATAAAAATATACTAAAATAGTTTTTAAAATTTTAATGTATTGATTTGAGAGATAGAGGAAGGGAGAGAGAGACAAACATCGATATGTTGTTCCACTCAATGTATTTATTGGCCACTTTTTTGTTTTTCATTTGTATATCATTTTAGTAGCAGAATATTTATTTTATAGGTTTAAGAAGATGCATCTTGTTCTTCATTCTGTGTGTCATGTTTAAATGATATGTGTGTGGGGCTTACATTGGCTAGGAAAGACCTTGGTTACTTCTTGCATGTGCCCTGTCTGGAGATTGAACCGCAACCTTGGAGTATTGGGACAATGCTCTAACTAACTGAGCTACCTGGCCAGCACCTCCCATTACAGCCTTTTCATGAGCTTTTGGGCAAGGATAGGCATGATTTGGGAAGGAAATGATGCCTTCTACCTGCAGAAGGTGCTCTTTGGTGAATATTCACAGGACAGTTATTCCACTCTGGACCCATTCCAAGAAGCCTACTGATACCAGAAATGAAAGACGGGTCATCACTAGTGATCCCATGGACATTAAAAGGACAATGAAATAGCCCTAACCGGTTTGGCTCAGTGGATAGAGTGTTGGTCTGCAGACTGAAAGGTCCCAGGTTGATTCCGGTCAGGGGCATGTACCTTGGTTGTGGGCATATCCCCTGTGGGGAGCGGGCAGGAGGCAGCTGATTGATGTTTTTCTCTCATTAATGTTTCTAACACTCTATCCTCACTTCCTCTCTGTAAAAAAAATCAATAAAATATATTTTTTTAAAAACCAAAAGGATAATGAAGTATTATGAACTACTCTATGCCTCCAATCTGATAAATGGACAAGTTCTTTGAGTGACACGAAATAAGGCAACCTTGACTATATTGGGGTTTGGTTCCAGACCACCGCAATCAAGTGAATATTGCAATAAAGTGAGTCACCCAAATGCTTTGGTTTCCCGCTGCTGGATTTTGCAAATAAAGTTTTATTGGGTCCTAGCTGGTTTGGCTGTGGATAGAGCGTCAGCCTGCGGATTGAAGTGTCCTGGGTTCGATTCCAATCAAGGGCACATGCCCGGTCTCCATTAGGGTGTGTGCAGGAGACAGCCAACCAATGATTCTCATCATTGATGTTTCTATCTCTCCCTCTCCTTTCCTCTCTGAAATCAATAAAAAAATATTTTTAAAAAAGTTTTATTGGAACACAGCCATGCCCATTCATTTACATATTGTCTATAGCTGTTTTTATGACAAAGTTGAGCAATTGTGACAGAGATCATATGTGAGGTCTGCCAACCTGTCCTATGTATGTAAATAATCAGAAGGTAAAATGGAAAAAAAGATCTGGGAATACACTTTAAAATATAGCCGGGACCAGTTTGGCTCAATGGATAGAGCGTCGGCTTGGGGACTGAAGGGTTCCGGGTTCGATTCCTGTCAAGGGCATGTACGTTGGTTGCGGGCATATCCCCAGTAGGGGGTGTGCAAGAGGCAGCTGATCGATGACACTCTCTCATCGATGTTTCTGGCTCTCTATCTCTCTCCCTTCCTCTCTGTACAAAATCAATAAAATATATTTAAAATATATATATATATATAACTATTGCCCAGCCGATGTAGCTCAGCAGCTGAGCATCAAGCCAGGAACCAAGAGGTTGCTGGTTTGATTCCTGGTCAGGGCACGTGCCGGAGTTGCAGGCTCCGTCCCCTGTGCAGAGCTTGCAGGAAGCAGCCTATTGATGATGTTTCTCTCTCGTTGATATTTCCATCTCTCTATTCCTCTTCCTTCCTCTCTTTGTAAAAATCAATTAAAACACTTTAAAAAAATAAAAGCTATTTTGTATTAAGAAAACCTCAATTGTACAGACATAAAAGTTGTAATTGGTACTTTGTATCTTATTTTTAAACTTTTTAAAATGGATTTTACCAATGGACACAAAATTCTGGGGAGGGAGGGGATTTGTGGAAGGGAGAGGGGGGCAAAAAAAATCAATAAAATATATTTTAAAAAAAATAATAAAATAAAATGGATTTTAGAGAGATGGAGGGAGAGAAACATCATTTGGCTGCCTCCTCCTGCACATCCCCGGCTGGGGAGTAAGCCCATACCCCAGGCATGTGCCCTGACCAGGAATTGAACTGGCAGCCTTTTGGTGCATGGAATGACGCTCAACCAACTGAGCCACACCAGCCAGGGTTATGTATCTTATTCTTGATAGAAAACTAAAAAAGATTCTCTAAATTAATCTGTCAATACTCTCCAGCCAAAGACCACCAGGAACACGTCTGTAGCTGAATGAATGGGTTTATTACTCTTACACTGTGGGGCATCTCAATAAGGGGGCGTTAGAAGGATTTTTAGGGTCTGTGCATGTGTTAGGTGATTTGGGGGAGGGTTTAAGGAAGCTTTTCTCTGGATTGGATGCTGTTAGGAGTGGAAGTATTTCTATGAGATAGTAATGTTGACATCTTCACTAAATGGCGGCTAACGCTATAATTGGTAAAGAAGCAAATCACATATAATCCACAATAGAGGGATGTTTCGTCATTTTTGTGGTTTGGACAATGCTTGCCTTTGTCCATGTTCACGTGATTACAGAGCGACCTTGTTTTTCTTTTGGTCCCTCATGACCTTGTCTGATAATCTATGGAATTATTCATGTTCACAGAACACCAAGGCCAGCTCCCGATGTCTGGGGATGTTTTTTTCTCTCTCAAATCAATGAATTAAATGCAATTTTAATCTTGATCATCAGCTCATATGTGTTTGTTTTTTGAGAGAACTTGACAGAACTTAGCTATACAAATAAATATTAGAGAAGAGTTAAGAAACCCAAAAAGTATTGTGAAAACTAAAAGACCTAGAAATAAAAGATTGGTAGATTGGTAAATTTGACTGTACAAAATAAATTCATCTGTGTAATAAAAATAAAAATACACAGGTTTGGAAGACAAACCACAAATTAATATAAAATATCTTCAATTAATTTGAGGAAGAGCTGATATCCCTAGTAAAATTTAAAAGAACCTCCCTATCAATATAAAAAATATATTTTTGGAATAACTTTAATTTTTTTAAAAATAAGAATGTACCATTCTACACCTAAAACTAATATCGTATGTTAACTGTAATAGAAAACAAATTTTTATCAAAATAAAAATACACCATTGAAAAAATTTTCAAGGCCCTGTCCCGGTATGTTAGTTGGTAGAGCATAGTCCTTATACACCAAGGTTGCCAAGGTTTTGTTTGAGTCAGGGCACATACAAGAATCAACCAATAGATGCATAAATGGGTGGAGCGACAAGTTGTTGTTATTGTTGTTTTCTCTTTTCCTCTCTAAAATAATTTTATTTTTAAATTTATTTTATTTTTTATAAGTAAATAATTTTTAAAAAACGATTCTATTGATTTCAATGATGAGAATCATAGTGGGCACCTCCTGCACGGCCCCTACTGAGGACTGAGCCCGGAACTCCAGAATGTCCTGGCGCTGGGAATGGAACTGTGACCTGGTTCATAGGTCAAAGCTCAACCACTGAATCACACCAGATGGGCAATAAATGTTTTAAAAAGAGAAGAAATAATTTTCAAGAAGAAAAACAAAACTGGGACTTAAACTGAGGGAGATGGGACTTGCAAAAGTCAGGAAAGACTACGCTTCCCAGGAGGCTCTGCGCTGACTGTCCAAGGGTTCCCGACAGGCTTCGCGCACTTTACGCGCCAGCTCTGGCCACGGAAACCCGGCAGAGGATGGACAGCGGCGACGAGATAGACGTGGAGAAGCACCGCATCCACCTGCGCCCCATCACTCTGCGCGACGCCGCGCCTGCCACGCTGCACCTTCTGCCCTGTGAAGTCGGGGTTAGCCGGCCGGCCCCCGTGGAGCGCTTTTTCACGCCGGCCATCCGTCAGGGTCCCGACGGTGAGCGCTCGCGGCTGGACTACGGCTCCCGGTAGCCCCCGCGCCGGCGCCGCGCTCTCCTCGGCGAGGACGGGCGCGAGGGCTCCTGGGAACCGTGGTCCACCGGAGGCGGCGGGAGAGCCGCCACCGGGGCTGCCCTGCGGGGCATGGACCAGGCCCTCACCGAGGCCCGACCACCTCCTTCAGGACTCCAAGTGTCGTTTCGGGGCCGCAGTCTACGGGGCGAGGAGGTGGAGGTGCCGCCCGGCCTGCTGGGCTACGTGATGGTGATGGAGGAGAAGCCGGTGGGGAAGCAGGACTTCTCCGCGGGATCAGACCGTGAGGAGCAGGAGCTGGTGGAGCCCCCGGAGGCGCTGGAGCGGGACTTCGTGAGCACAGGGGCCGCGGGGGTGCGGGGGTGCGGGCGGGAGCGGCGGCCCCATGCTGAGCCCGGCCTCCCCCAGGACCGCTTCATTGGCGCCTCCGCCAGTTTCAGCCGCTTCACCCTGTGGGGCCTGGAGACCACCCCCGGCCCGGATGCCAAAGTGCGTGCGGCCCTGGCCTGGCCCGGCCTCGCGGAAGCGGTGAGTAGACATACGGGCCCGCTTCTTCCCAGGCCCATCCATTCCCGTCTCAGGCTTCCGTGTATTCACTGGGCTGCCTAGAATCCTGCCCCTCGGTGGCCTTGGGCTTTAGGGCTGCTGGAGCCTGGCTCTAAGTGGAAGGTTAGACTGGGTCAGGGCTGTGTGGCTCCCCCACCACCCCTCTCTGTCCTGCGTGGAAGGGGCCATCATTCTGAGGAGCTGGGTCCCTCCAGAGTACTGCACCACCCAGCCCTCCACCTCAGAAGCCCGGTGGTGAAAGGGGCTCCTGTTGCAGATCCATGCCCAGGTGCCGCAGGACTGAGAACCAGAGCGGGAAACTGGAAACCACTGATCCCGTCACCCAATACACCAGCTCTCCACCTTGGATCCACCGAGTCCACCACCCCAATAAAAGCTCGCACAGCATCCGTGTTTGCCCACACTTTGGAGCTGCTCTTTCTCCCACAAGAACATTTCATGGCTCTGGCCCATAGAAACAGTTTATTACAGGGGGAAGGGGACGCGGGGGTGTGTGTGTGCGTGTGTGACGATACAGGGACCGGACGGGTACTGGGGCGAGAGGCCAGAATTTTGTAACCAATACCCACCCCACCCCCACTCCTACTTTACAAATTTTTTACAGCCACCAACCTCTGTACAGAGTGCCCCACTCCCCTCTCACTGCGCACGTCTGCCTGGCTCCCTCTGGCCCCTGGTTCACAGCCAGCCTGGGCGCAGAGGGGGCCTGAGCCCTGAGCTCACTTTGGTGCTGGGCACCAACCAGCCCCTGCCAGGCCGGCCCTCTCCTGTGGAACTGTCCTCAGCCTGGTCTGTCCCCCAGGGAGCCCTGTGGGCGGGAGGGACCGTCAGCTCCAGTCCTGCCGTGCTGTGGGCGCTCCCACGGCTGAGCCTGGTCACCACTTGCCCCGCTTGCTCCAGTCCTTGGGAGTGAAGTGCAGACACTTGGAGTCGATGCGGAGGAGGCGCTTGAGCATGGCCCGCTCGTGTCCATCCACAATGTCCTCCGACAGCGTGAGGATGTACTGGCCCTGGCGGGAAGGGACAGCCGGTCAGCGCGCGGGGCGAGCCCTCTGCACCTCCAGCGCCTGTCCCTGACACCCCCTACCTTGTAGTAGTTGATGAGGTTGAGGTACTGGAGGGTGGAGATGACGTCCTCCTTCTTGATGCTGGTGATCTCGCTGATCTCGCTGCGGGAGGACAAAGGTCAGGTCCCGCGCCCTTCTCTGCCCCAGGGGCTCAGGGGGAGAGAGGCTGGGAGCACCCAGGCCAGGCCATGCACCCCCGTAGGTGGGCCAGGCTCACTTGATGGTAATCTGTGGCCTCTCCCCGCTCTCAGACTTCAGTCCCATCAGGATCTCCAGGATGGTCTGGGACCAGTAGCTTCGGTAGGACAGGAGGCCAAGGTCCGAGAGGGGCTTCTCAGGGGTCCCCGTCTTCCCTTCCACTTTGGAGAGCTCATAACCTAAAGCATCGGGGAGGGAGAGAATGAGCACAGGGCCACAGCTTCATATAACCACGCTGAGGCAGAGTGCCCGCTTCCCATTCAGGCCCTGCTGTGGGGTGGTCTGGGACAGGGCGGGGCTTGTCTGCTCTGCCTGTTTCCTCATGAAGGACCATGACCTGTGTGCCAAGCACAGTGGCGGGTACTGGAGGCACTAAGCGGGAGGGTGGTGGGGTTAGGGTAAGAGTGTAGAGGTGGAGTGCGGGGAGGCAGAGAAAACGGCTTCTAGAAAGAAGAGTCTCCGATTTCCGTGTCGCTCCACACTCCCCCTGTACTTGGGTGTGCGAAGAGGGAAGCAGAGCGACCCCACCTGTGGGCCAGGCCGGAGGCGCGCTCCCGAGCTGTGACCTGAGCCGCAGCAGCTCGGAGACTGGGCTGACCAGGTGGCTGTGAGGGTGCAAGGAGCACCAAAGCGCTTCCCACTCAGGGAAGACAGTCCTCCCTCTTGGAGCTCCCTCCCACTCGACTGCTCTGCCCTCTGGCCTGCTGAGCTGGCACTGGCGGTTCCTGGTGAGAACTCAGACCTGCAAAGCCCTGCACGGCCTCACGTCTCTTGGGCAGTCTTCATCACTCTTCCTCATCCTCAGTCATAAGCACTTTGTGTTCCCTGCTCTCGGTTCATCTTTGTCAGCCAGTCTGGCCCTCTTGCCCAACCGCACGACTTCCACCAAGGAAGCCGGTGTGGAGGGCAGATAGGGTCGTGTTTGGAGAGAGAGCACGGAGGACGGAACACACCGGGCTCCTACTTAACCTTGCTGGGTCATGGTGCGTGTCAAGTCCTGACAGGTCCACTGGCCTCACACCCTCCCACCCTGACTGCCAAACTGAGCACCCTCCTTGGTAGCCCTGCCTGCACCCCTCTCCATTGAGGCCTGTCCTCCAGGGCTTCGTTAAGCATCACCTGTTACCAGGCTGAGGGCTTCTAAAGATGGGGCCCCATCGCATCATTCTACCAATAACATTTCCCAAGCGGGCCACGACCTGGTCAAGTCCAGCCTGGTTTCCCGAACAGCTAAGGCCCCCTCCCCACCTTCCAGCTCAGTGAATGGCGAGTGAACAGACGGGAGAGGGAGGCTGGGCAGCAGAAGGGAGACTTGGGATCGGAGGGGACACTGAAGAGTTCATGAGGGATGAGGGCAGAGTCCCTTCTGGGCTTAAGACACTGGACAGGGCCATAACCATGCAACCAGTTTCCATCTCTGCTGAATGAGCAGCACTTTGAACATCTGTCTACCAAGCTCCGAAAACAGCTGGCCCTCATCCCGGAACTTGCAGGACAACACCGAGGCAGAGGGATGAGCAGCAGTGGCTCACTCGGCTTCAGCTCATGGCCCTGGGCAGAATGTGAGTCAAATTTGGGGAGAGGTGGGTGATGCTTAGAGCCTTGGTCAAGGAGCAGTGAGGGGCTGAGAACCTAATCCTGAGATGCCACCCCAGCTGACCGTGGCAGTGAACCTGAGAATGAAAGAATCTTGGAAGAGTCCCATCTTGATTTCTGGCCGAGGTGCCGGGCTGGCCCAGCCCCGGCCGTGAGCTGAGGTACTCACTGAACTCAATCAGCAGCTTGCCGTAGCCCCGGCGCTGGTAGGGAGGCAGGGTCAGGATGCAGGCCACGTTGTAGTCTTCTGTGGACTCCTTCTCCTGGGGAGCGGCAGTGGGTGTGAGGGCGGGACCGGCCCAGGCAGGCGGGCGGAGGGGCGGGCGGTGCTCACCTTGGAGAAGTAGCCCACGATGTGGAAGCCTTTGCAGTCATACTCCGTCATGACGTAGAAGAGGAAAGGGTCTGTGTCGTAGTACAAGGTCTTGTGGTCGAGGAAGCACTTGGCCAGAAGACACAGGTTCTGGGAGTAACTCTGCGAAGGGAAAGGCCTGTCAGGGCTCCGGGCACCCTGATCCCAGCATGGCCACCGGGGCTGCTTTGTGGCCCAGCTGACGGGTGGCACGCCTTCCTCCCTGAGGCCCGACTCCATCGGGCAGGGCCACTCTGCAGTGTGAAGCCCATGGACCAGCCCCGGACAGCCTCCACCGAGTCAGCCCTGGGGGCCGCACTGCCCGGTGCTGTAGTCAGCAGCCAACAGGCTGACGCGCACCCAGGAAGGCTGACGAGGCTTATGAGAGAAGCCCTGCCCACGTGACAGGAGTCTGGCTGTCAAAAATACAACTCTTCTGCCTACAGTCACACCTCTTGGGAACTGACTCAGTCTAAACTGAGGTAAGGCATTCTAGAACTTAAAAAATAGCCTTAGGAGCCCCCTGCCCAAAAAACTTATTGCTTTTGCTCTTTTACCTCTGTACACAATTATTCTGCACTTCAGACATAGCTTTTAGCTACATGCTGGGCACTGCCACCTGGATGCCATGTTCACCCTTAACACAGAACAGAGGTAAAGCGGCTCTTCCTCTCAAGCTCCCCACTGCCAGGCAAGGTGCCTGCCTCCCTCACCACCTTCTGGGCCCCAGAAACAGGGGAGTCTCTCAACGGTGCCTCTCTTCCTCCCCACAACCAGACTAAAGCAGGCTGGAAGCTTTAGTCCCCAACTCTCCCCCCTGCCTCACTCCCACCTCCGGAGCTCTGTCCCTGTAACAGCTTCCCCTCATCCTCTGCCCTTCACACCTACCCTCACATGCCTGCCCCTCAGAACTCCACAGCTTGGGGGTCCCTTACCACCTCGTCCTTCATGTCAAGGCTCAAAAGTCACCTCTTCTGGGAAGCTTTGGTACTGCCTCCTCTGGGTCCTAATAATGCACCCTCTGCTTCAGGACACCTAACAGCCGGGGAGATCTAAAGTGGCCACTGGGCCCTGGCCGGTTTGGCTCAGTAGACAGAGCATTGGGTTCGATTCTGGTCAAGGGCACATACCTCAGATGTATGCTCCTCCCTGACCCAGCCCCAGTCAATATGTGTGCAGGAGGCAACCAATCAAATGTGTTTCTCTCACATCGATATTTCTCTGTCTTTCCCTCTCTTCTACTCTCTCTAAAAATCAATGGAAAAAATATGTACTCGGATGAACATTGAAAAAAAGGGGGGAGTGGGCGCCAAAACCGGTTTGGCTCAGTGGATAGAGCGTTGGTCTGCGGACTGAAAAGTCCCGGGTTCGATTCAGGCCAAGGGCATGTACCTTGGTTGCGGGCACATCCCCGGTGGGGGGTGTGCAGGAGGCAGCTGGTCGATGATTCTCTCTCATCAATGTTTCTAGCTCTCTATCCCTCTCCCTTCCTCTCTGTGAAAAATCAATAAAATATATATTAAAAAAAAAAAAAGTGGCAATCAGTGTGTCTGCTTTCTCCATGGACTGAGCTCTAAGCAGATTTCTGTCTAATTCCTGGTCATGTTTTTATCTCCCAGCTCCTGCCCTTCAGGGAGAGGCAGGATGGGAACTCAATAAAAATGGCGTGAGCCAACTTGTTGGCCGGACTGGTCAGTGTTTTCCTAAGCATTTGACTTCCCCAGACTCCCAAGTTCCCAGGACTCCGCACCGAGCCTCGGTCACTGACCTTATTCTTGCGTCCGTCGATCTCAAAGAAGGAGATGGTGCCTTTGCGGTAAATCTCGTTGCCTGGGGGATGGCGCAGGTCACACTTGGTCTGAGGGAGAGAGGCGGGTCAGGGTGGCGAAGGATGGGGGTGCTGTAGGGCAGTACCTGGCCCCTTCATACCAAGTGACGCTGCAGACACTTGAGGCTGCGGCCATACTTGAGGCAGAACTCGCAGAGGTAGAGGACGGGCAGTGTGGTGAGCTCCTGTGGGTACGGGGAGAAGTACCACGGCTTGAGACGGTGGCGGCCCAGCTCGATGCACTCGATGTTCTTCATCCGGGTGACGATGTCGTCGTGGCTGCGGTCGGACACCAGGCTCCCCGTCATGCGCGGAGCTGATGGGATTCCATCTGAGCTGTCCTGGGAGTCCTGCCCGGGGCCCGGGGAAGACACTGCGTTACAGGAGACCACAGCTCACAGCACTGCTCCCCCTGCCCCCCGCCGCCCAGGTTCCCTTGTTCAAGCCTAACAGCAGCCTGGTGGGGGAGTTACTACATCAGTGGTCGGCAAACTGCGGCTCAAGAGCCACATGGGGCTCTTTGGCCCCTTGAGTGTGGCCCTTCCACAAAATACCACGTGCAGGCGCGCACATACAGTGCAATTGAAATTTCGTGGCCCATTCACGGAAGTCGGTTTTCAGCTCTCAAAAGAAATTTCAATCGTTGTGCTGTTGACATGTGGCTCTGTTGACTAATGAGTTTGCCAACCGCTATACTACATAATCCCCACTCTCCAGATAAAGAAACCAAGACCACTGGTTTATTTTTAAACTAGCCACTGAACTCCACCTGTCTATGTCCCTTCCTTTTTACTCAGCCTCCCTCTTCCCGAGACCCACCTCATCAGTGCCCAAGCAATTGGATTTTCGCTTCCGTCCTGGCTGAGCTGCCACCGCCCTGCGGGCTGACCCATTCTGTAGGTGAGATGACAGGAACAGCAGTGGCTGTGAGATGCGTTTGAAAGGGGCTCCCAGAAGGCAGGAGAAGGAAGGAAAAGAAAAGTGGTCTGGAGGGCTCACCTGGGGAAAAACTGAGGCGGGGGCTGTCTCACTGGGCACTGGAGTTGCTGGTGAAACCACCTCCACCTTTCGTTTCTGCAGAGAGAAACCAAGAAAGGTGGGTCAGAGGGTAGAGAAGGCGGGACCTGAGAGGAAAGCAAGGTCCCTGGAATTGCTGAGGGTACCGTGGAGCGGTGGTTGGGCTGCAGACAGGAGCTGGAGGAGAGCGGCTGGTCGGGCTCACCGCCGGGAATGGCCTCCCGCTCCTTGGGCAGGTTGAAGCGGAGCGTGATCTGGACCGGGATTGGCAAGGTCTTCCCGCTGGCCTGTGCGGAGGCCGGCTGTAGAGATAGGTCCAGGGTCTTCCTCTGGGGGGGGATGGTGGTGGGATGGGGCAGGGCAGTGGAATCATCAAACCCCACCCTCTCAAGGACACAGGAATAGCCTTTGGACTCGGGAAGCTACATCTGCGATTTGGTCCCCATCCTTTGTAAGCAGAAACCAGGATGGGAGGGTGCTGCCTCCAGCCCATCCAGGAACCACTGAAGCCGAGAGAGGAGAGGAGGCGGCGGCAGGAGAGGAGGTGAAGCAGGGGACCTACTCACCACCTCTCTCTCGGGAGAGCCAGGGCGGGACCCAGGGAGCCCGTTCTTGGTGGGGGTCTTGGCCTCCTTCTTAGGGAACTGAATCTTCTTCAGGTCCAGCCGCTCGTGGGTCACCCATTCATCCAGGCGTTTGTTGACTGCAGCGGTGGGGGCGGCTCAGGAAGGAGTGCCAGAGACCATCCCCCCTCTGCCCCGCGGCCCTCCAACCCCAGCCCGCCACTCACAGTCAATGTAATGAACGTAGAAAAGCTTCCTGCCACTGATGTCCTTCACGCTCAGGATCTCGGCCAGGGCTGCGGAACAGCACAGGGGCCACAGAGGGTCAGGCCATGAGCCTCCACCCTCCTCCCCCGAACCACACTCCCGAGCCGATCTCTACGCCCCGGCACCAGGCAGCCCCCGGGCACCCAGAGCCACCCCCTCTGCAAGCCCCGCCCTGCCCATCGCGGAGCCGCACAGGCCACGCCCTCCTGGGGACCGGCCCCGCCCGCCCCAGAATCCTCCTCCTCCCGAGGGTTCGGTTGACTCCCGCCCGCCCCTCGCCCTCGGGTCGCTTGGCCCCGCCCCCCGACGTCACTCACGCCACTCATCCTCGTTGTCCTGGTTCCGCCGCAGCACCGGCAGGCGGCAGCCTTCGATGATCTCCCCCTGGGGAGACAGCGCGGCGCCAGGGTCGGCTACTGGGGGTCCTCGGGCTCTACCCACCTCCCCTGGCTCCCTCCGCCCCGCCCCGGGCACCGGACTCACCACCTCCGCCATCTTCCCTCCCTCCACTGCCACTTCCGGCCCCTCTGGGAGACGTCACTTCCGGGTCTGAGCGCGTTACAGGCCCGGGCTTCCCGGTGCCGCTCCGGACGAGGACCCGTGAGAGGCCCCGCTGCCCCGCTGGGGGCGGGAGGACGGCCCGTCCGGCCGGCAGGACAATGGGGCGTTTTACATCGCGGCCCGGGTCCTGGGTGGAATCTCCACAACGTACACAACGATTGGAGGAAAGCTGAGTCCGTCACGTGACGCTCACCGGGTGCGACGCCAGTCACGTGGGCGCAGCGCGGGTGACTGTGTTTGTGCTTTGGGGGTGGCTGGCCTCAGTCCCAGGGGCTGTGGGAGGCGTCGATGGGCGTGAACTGCGCATGCTCCGCGGGGGCGGGTGTGTGTGTGTGTGAGTGTGTGTGTGTGTGTGTGTCAGGCCTGGGAGGTTTGGGAGTCCGGGTGGGGCTGTGAAGGGACTACTTTTGGGGACTGAAGATAGTTCTAGATCGTCTTGTACGTGAAGTTTATGTGTTGTCAGAACAACACAACATTATTCATTCAGACATTCCACAAACGTTTAACAGTCTCCTACCATGTGCCAGGCACTATTCCTGGAGTGTGGAATGCATCAGTAAGTAAAGAACCTTGCCCTCATGGAGCTTACATTCTTGAGGTTGGGAGGAAAAAGATGTATGTAAGAAACAGTAGCTATAAAATAAAGTAAATTATTCAGTATATTAAAGAGAGGTAAGTGGGGAAACCAAAAAGAATGCACCAGGGGAAGGAGATGGGCAGGTAGGTTGCCATTTTATTTTATTTTTATTTTTATTTTATTTTTTTTGCGGGCGCCAGGACCAATGATCACCAGCTGCCCAGGTACCAAAAAATTATGCTTCCGAAATCTCTTGATGTCGATTCCGCACGTAGAGCAATCAGGCTGCTCTAAATGTGCCACTCACGACAGAAGCCCTGGTAGGTTGCCATTTTAAATAGGGTCAGGGCAGGCCTGGCTGGAAGTGTATCAGTTGAGAAAAGACTTAGAGGAGGGGTAGGGAACCTCTTTTCTGCCAAGGGCCATTAGGATTTTTACCAGCACAAATGGGTTTACTAGGGAAGTGCCGAGAATAGTAATTCAGGACAAGCAAGCTATAGCAAAAGCCACAAGCAAATAGGCAAATTGAGAAACAAAAGAGAGGAACATTGTTTTATGGAGAGAAAAAGAGGAAGTTGGGAGGAGTTGTTTTAACAAAAATCCATTGGAGAAAGGCAAGAAGCGTTCAGGGAACTGAAAGTTCTCATTCCCTGAGTAGCTGGGGTGGTGCAGTTCCTGTAGGAGCTGCAATGTACATCTTTTCTGTTGGGGTCTGTAAATGACCATTATTGTCCTTAGCGACAGTGGTACTGAGTGAGAGCTCCCCCTACTGGCCTTCTGACCCCTTTTTTAGTGATGTTTCCCTTTATTTTCACAACGTCTTCAAGGTTCATCCACCATATAGAGAGTGTCAAAAACACATTCATTTTTGCTGAAACCGGTTTGGCTCAGTGGATAGAGCGTCGGCGTGCGGACTGAAAGGTCCCAGGTTCGATTCCGGTCAAGGGCATGTACCTTGGTTGCTGGCACATCCCCAGTAGGGGGTGTGCAAGAGGCAGCTGATGGATGATTCTCTCTCATCGATGTTTCTAACTCTCTATCCCTCTCTCTCCCTCTCTGTAAAAATAAATCAATAAAATATATATATTTTTAAAAATCTCAGTAGATTTTATTGATAGAAATTGACAAGCTGATGCTAAAATATATAGAGAAATTCAAAGGACCCAGAATAGCCAATACAGTTTTGAAAAAGAATGAGATCAGAGGCCACACAGTGTAATACTAGCATAATAGAAACATATCAAAACAGATATATGGAACAGAATAAAATCCAGAAATAGATCCACACATATATAGTCAATTGTTTCGTGACAAAGTGAAGAGAATTCAAGTGAAGAAAAAGTAGGCTTTTTAACAAATAAAGCTGGGATAGCCAGACACATCCATATGGGGGGGAAATGAGCTTTGATTCTTCGTAGCCTATATGTAATTAAATATTGATTCTAAACCTAACTGTAAAACAAAAACCATTAAACTATAACAATAAAACTTAATGAAAATGCAGGAGAAAAAAATTTGTGACCTAAGGGTCAGCAGAGATTTCTTTTGATAAGACGTAAGCATGAGCCATCAAAGGAAAAAAAGTGTGAAATAGCCCTAGCTGTTTTGCTCAGTGGATAGAATGTCAGCCTGTGGGCTTGTTATAAGTGTGTGATTTAAACTTAAGTGGAAGTGTTTACCGTGTATGATTTAAACCTAGCATAACTAACCCCATTCTGAAACTTAAGAGTGCATATTTTGAAGTTGTAACCCTGAGTGTATGTGAATGCCCTAACAGGTGCTAATCTTTAAAATTGTAGACAAGTTTACCCCAAGTGTGAACGCCCTAACATGTGTTAATCTCTAAAGTTGTAAACAAGTAAAAATGTGCCAGGGAATGCTGTCTGTGAGACCCCCGATAACACACACTGAAGACCCATTGGTTACACCCAGAAGGAACAGGGAACACCCAGAATGGCCATAAAAGAAGGAACCTAGAGGCACCTGATGCTCCTCCACTGACGGTGACTCTCGCTCCCTTCCTGTTCCTGTTCGAAATACCGCGTGAAGCTCTGCCCGAGCACGCTGTCATTCTGCCCGGAGCCAAACCTCTGAGGCCTCCACTGTGGCCGAAGCACTGCCGGCATCGTTCCTGTCCAGTGAGTGTCTGTCGGCGCGGATCTCCAGGTGACCTGCCTAGGCTTCTGGAAACCACCAGGACTCTGGTAAATAAACCGTGTGATTCGTGCATCTTCAATGTTTGTCTCTTGTTTTTAGTTTATGCTCAGTCAAATTTAGTAAGAACTGTGGGCAACCCGTATAAGTCCAGTTTCTGGCTGAGGAACCCCAGTCACCTGTGCATACCTTCCCACCTGAGGCTGAGTTGGAACAGGACTGAAAAGTCCAGGGTTCAATTCTGGTCAAGGGCATATGCCCAGTTGCAGGCTCAATCCCCAGTGTGGGGCGTATAGGAGACATCCAATCAATGATTCTCATCATTGATGTTTCTCTCTCTCTCCTTCCTTCCTCTTTGAAATCAATAGACATATTTTTAAAAGTGTGAAATAAAGCCGAGACCGGTTTGGCTCAATGGATAGAGCATCAGCTTGGGGACCGAAGGAACCCAGGTTCGATTCTGGTCAAGGGCATGTACCTTGGTTTCGGGCATATCCCCAGTAGGGGGTGTGCAAGAGGCAGCTGATCGATGACTCTCTCTCATCGATGTTTCTAGCTTTCTATCTCTCTCCCTCTCTGTGCAAAATCAATAAAATATATATTTAATTAAAAAAAAAGTGTGAAATAAATACAAATCTATTCTTAGAAAGACATAATTAGCTAAATGAAAAGGTGAACCACAAACTGGAAGAAACTATTTGCAGTACATGTTTCAAATTTGAGACTGGCATCCAGATGTATGAAGGACTCTAAAACCTCAATCATAGGACAAAACAGCAAACACTTTGACTGGAAACTTCACAATAAATGACATATGAAGCCAGACATAAAAGAGTACATATTGTATGATTCCATTTTTATGACATTCTAGGTAAGACGAATTGAATTAATAGAATCAGAAAACGAATCACGGATTGCTTGGGGCATGGGACGGGCGTGGGGATTGGCTGGGAAGAGCGTTTTGGGTGGTGGAAACGTTCAATATCTTGATTGTGGTGATAGATACGTGGATGTAAACATTGCTAAACTCATTGAACTGCACACTCAAAACACATGCACCTACTGTATGCAAATGGGCCTTAGTGACGCGGGTTTTTTAAAGCAAGTGAAACACCTGCCCTGCCACTTCAGTGCTGATTCCTTGAGTGAGTGTCTTCCCTTCTCAATTCGCTCACCTGCAAAATGGAAGGATAGACCTCACCAGGTGGTTCTGAGATTTAAATGAGATTCATTCACCTGAAGGGTCCTGTTGGGAGCCCTCCGCAAAGGCTAGATGTTACTGCTGGGGGAGGGGTGTCTGGTCTCTCCTCTGGCCCCTCGTGGCACCCAGGGGAAGTCCGCCTGGTCCCTTCAGTTGCATCTTGTGCCTCCTCATCCCGAAGGCAGAGCCACTCCAGGCCTGCCAGCTCTTTTTAAAAAATGCCACTTCAGCCGAGACCGGTTTGGCTCAATGGATAGAGCGACGGCTTGGGGACTGAAAGGTCCCGGGTTCAATTCCGGTCAAGGGCATGTACCTTGGTTGCGGGCATATCCCCAGTAGGGGGTGTGCAAGAGGCGGCTAATCGATGACTCTTTCATCGATGTTTCTAACTATCTCTCCCCCTTCCTCTCTGTACAAAATCAATAAAATATATTTTTAAAAAAATGCCACTTCACAGAGAAACATCGATCAGACCATCAAACGTCAAGGGAAGTTTGGGGAGGGTGGGGGAAGGGGAGAGATCAACCAGAGGACTTGTATGCATGCATATGGGCCTAACCAGCGGACACAGACAACAGGGGGGTGAGGGCATGAGTGGGGGGGATGGGGAGGTAATGGAGGGATAAGGACACATATGTAACACCTTAATCAATAAAGAAATTTTTTAAATAAAAAATAAAATACTCCCAAGTTTATATTTTCACTCCCCAAAAATAAAAAATAAAAAATAAAAATGCCACTTCAAGGCCTTTGCACTTGTTGCTTTCTGCCCCTCCCCCAACTTCCCTAACCACCCCCCTTTGGCAACCATCAGCTTATTCTCTATATCTATGGGTCTTACTGTTTTGTTTATTCATTTGTTTTTTCATTTCATTTATTTTCATTTTTTTATTAAGGTATTATATGTGTACATATCTTACTATTGCCCCCACACACACATGCCCTCACCCCCCAGATATTTATTTATTTTTTAAATATTTTTATTGATTTCAGAGAGGAAAGGAGAGGGTGAAAGAGAGTGAAACGCCAATGATGAGATTGGCTGCCTCTTGCACGCCCCTCCTGGGAATCGAGCCTGCAACCCACGCATGTGCCCTTGACCGAAATTGAACCTGGGATCTTTCAGTCTGCATGCAACGCTCTATCCACTGAGCCAAACCAGCTAGAGCTGTTCTGTTTTTTTTTAGATGCCACTTCGAAAGTGAAATCATATGGTACTTGTCTTTGTCTGATTTATCTCACTTAGCATAATACCCTCTAGATCTATCCACGTGGTTGCAAATGACAAGCTTTTGTTCTTTTTTTATCGCTACATAACATTCCATTATGAAGACACACCATATCTTCTTTACCCATTCATCTATCGCTAGACACCTAGTTTTTGCTTCCATGTGTTGGCTATTATAAGCAACGCCCCAGTGAACACAGGAATGCATATATCTTTTCAAATTAGTGCAGTGTTGTTGTTTTCCTTCTACCAGCTCCTGATGCTAAATCACTTAACTCTTGGTGGCTAGGGGAGCCTCCTTCTGTGCCCTGACCCCTCCCAAGGCCCAGGGACTCTGTGAGGCTGCTCACTCTGACTCCCAGGCTCCCTCTTGCCCTTGGCCTGGTTCCAGCCAGAAACATGGCACAGGATCAGGGTGCTCACAAGCCTCTCTCTGGTTCTCTTCCTTTCTACACTGCAGCTGCGGTTAGGCCAACAGGCTCTTCCTGGGAACACCCTGACCTCTCCACTCCTTTCTGACACTTCTGCCGTTCCTGTCTTCCCTCGCTTCATCTTTGCATCATTCCCCTTGGTGGAGGGTGGTAAGTTGATCAGTTCAGTATCAGAGCATTCATTCTTCCAAATCTGTTGTTTATGACCCTGAAATCAATGACTTCTTTTGTTCCACTGGGTCCTGAGTCAGTGACTAAAGAGGGAGTGTCTCAGGGTACAAGGAAGTGTGTGTGTGTGTGTGTGTGTGTCCTGTGATACTATCTCAAAACCTTCTCCCATGCCAGAGATGTGTCAGGTTGAGGAGGTACAGAGGAAGGGTGGGAGGCTAAGGAAACAGCGCTGACTCCTGGGCTTGGGCCATGCCTGGACTGAAAACAGAGGAGGGACTGAGATATGTGTGTCTGGGGCACAGTGAGACTATGCCGGCAAGCTTTGGGCTGGAGAAAGGCCGAATGGACTTGAGTCAGATGTGCCCAGAGGCCCTGGCTAGGAGAGAGCGGAAGCAGAGGCAGGACTTAGTTGGTGAGAGGGGAATGGGGAGGGGGGATAGGAGCGTCTGGCTTTGGGAGAGGGTAGGAGGCCAGTAGAATGGACGTGTCTTACTGTCTGCTTGTGTGGTGTATGGCAGGTGGAAACAGGATTTTCTTTTCCTGTTTTTGCCAGGATTTGGACAGAGTGAAGTTCTGGGGTTACGCAGACCTGTGGCCACTCCGAACCCCAGGAACAAGCCAGGGTATGCCTTGTGGGGTCATCAAAGGCAGCCCCAAGGTCCTGTGCTCTGTGTGCCTGCCTCATGTGGGACTTCTCCAAAGGCTGTGGAATCTGGAAATCTGGAATGAACCAGAGAGGTTAGAAGGGGACAGGGTGTGTGTGTGTGTGTGTGTGTGTGTGTGTCACTGTCGACATGGAGCTTATGTCTGTCTCCTTTTAAAACATCAATTCCAGTCCTAGCCAGATTGGCTCAGTGGATAGAGCATCGGCCTGCAGATTGAAGGGTCCCATATTCAATTCTGGTCAAGGGCACGTGCCCTGGGGCTCAATCCCCAATAGGGGGCGTGCAAGAAGCATCCGAGCCATGATTCCCTTCATCGTTAATGTTTCTATCTCTCTCTCCCTCTCCCTTCCCCTCTGAAATTAATTAAAATATATTTTAAAAATAAAATATCAACCCCACCAGGGCTACGACTTTGTCTTGTTTACGCTCTGTCCCAGGCACATTGGAGGCACACAGTCAATACCTGGTGAATGAGTGAGTCAGGAGCTGGGTCTGAGGGCCCGAAGGCAGAAGGCTGACCCTGACGGGGAAGTCAGAGGGAGACAGATTTGGACCCTCCATCAGAAAGGACCTTGAAACACCAGAGCGTCTGTGAGCATTCTGTTGCCTAACTGACCAGACTGGGGCAGAGATGGATCTGGAGGGGCACCGAGGAAGCTGACTCTGACTCTAGGACTTGGCTCATGGTCACATTGCGATAGGTAACCGCACAAAATGTCCCCTCTCAAGTCAGACATAACCGGTTCAAATTCTGACTCCTCCATTAAGCTGTGTGGCCTTGGGCATGTTACTCAATGTCTCTGAACCTGTTCCCATGAGTATAGATACCAATGGGACAACACCTATCCCAAAAGTGGGTTGTAAGCTTTAGATTCAAATGGTCACCCATGTACAGCATTTAGCTCAGCACCTGGCACTCCGCCAATGCCCAAGCATTAGCTGCCATCACAGGGCTGGAGCCCGGCCGGCGGGGCTGCTGCCCAGGGCCCGTGAACAAGGACCGCTCACATGTGAAGTGGAGGAGAGAGATGAAACAAGCATCACCGTTGGTCATTGATGTCAGCTGAAGGATGGGTATGTGAGGCTAATTACACCATTCTCTTTAATACTGAGTGTGTTTGGCCCTAGCTGGTTTGGCTCAGTGGATAGAGAGTCAACCTGTGGACCAAAGGGTCCAGCGTTTGATCTGGTCAAGGGTATGTACCTTGGTTGCAGTCTCTCCCAGGCTGGTCGGGGCTCCTGCAGGAGGCAGCCAATTGATGTGTATCTCTCACATTGGTGTTTCTGTGTTTCCCTGTCTCTTCCACTCTCCACTCCCCAAATATCATAATGAAACCTCATGTGTTTGAAAATGTTCATAATGAAAAAGTTAAAATCTTTCTGCCGAGGAAAACAACAGTTACAGGCAATTTTACTTGTGAGTTTTATAAATCCTTTAAGGAACAGCTCTAGCCAGTTAGGTTCAATGGATAGAGCGTCGGCCCTCGGACTGAAGGATCCTGGGTTGGATTCCAGTCAAGGGCAAGTATCTCAGATGTAGGCTCGATCCCTGGTCCTGGTGGTCGGGGTGCGTGTGGGAGGCAACCAATCAATATACATCTCTCACATCAATGTTTCTCTCCCCCTCCCTTCCACTCTCTCACTCTCTCTAAAAATCAATGGAAAAATATCCTATCCTTGGGTGAGGATTTACAGCAACAAAATCTTTTAAGGAACAAAGTATTCCAAACTGACATGGACTTTTCCAGAGAATAGAAAAGGTGATATTTTTCTTCAAATCATTCTATGAGGCTGATATAACTTTGATACCAAAATTAGACAAGGTCAGGACAAATGAAGGGAAACTACAGTCATTCCATTTACAAAGAGAGTTGCAAAATCCTCTCCTAAATATCAGTGAATCAAATTCCACAATATGACACCACCATGAGCAAGTTAAGTTTATCCCAAAATACAAGATGGTTTGCTATTAGGAAATCTATGTCATACTCTACATTAACAGGTAAAGGAGAAAAATCTCATGATCTCTATAGATGCAGGAAGAGCATTTGATAAAAACCAACACCGATTTCTCATAACCATTATTAGTAAATGAAGAGTAGAAAAGAGCTTTCTTTTTAAAAATATATAAATGTTATTGATTTTAGAGAAGGAGGGGGGAGAGAGAGAAACATCAATGATGAGAGAGAAGCATTCATTGGCTGCCACTGCCTTCTGCATGCACCCTACTGGGGATGGAGCCCACAACCCAGGCATGTGTCCTTGGCCAGAATTGAACCTGGGACCCCTCAGTCCGCAGACCAACAGGCAAACCAGCTAGACGTGAAAGGAGCTACCTTAATTTGACAATGGATATGTACCAAAAATTACAAACAGTCTAGGAACAAGAACTGAAAAAATACGTTCTGTTTCAATAATCACATTATTGGTGATAGAGTTGGTACTGTTATGCTGAGTGTTTTGTGTATAGTGTGAGGTAGATCAAATGAATAACTGATTAGTATCATTGATAATTTATATCCTTTAGTAAAGAGTACATAAAATTTACCATTTTAACCACTTTAAGTGTACAGTTCAGTGGCATTAAGTACATTCACATGGTTGAGCAACTATCGTCATTATCTTCAGAATCTTTTCATTATCCGCCAACATAAACTTGGTATCCATTACACACTAACTCCTCATCCTTGCTGTCCTAGCCATGGGTAGCCATTATTCTACTTTCTGCCTCTGTGAACTTAACTCTGTACTTCATGCAATGGCCGCCCACTTGCACCTGGCTTACTGCCCTTAGAATGTACTCAAGGTTTGTCCTGTGGTAGCAGGTATCAGAATTTCATTTTTAAAGGATCACGCAAGGGACAGTGGTGATTGCCTGTCATTAAGCAAAGGTTATAAGGAGCCTCTTCTGCGCCTCGGAAAAGTAAATGCCTTGACTAACCCGGGCCAGCCACGTGAGAAACGAAATGAGTGGGAGGGCGGTAACTGTTTTCACTTTTCTCTTCCTGTTTTCTCAGGGCCCGAGAAAGCGGCTCAGAATTTCCAGTCTTTTCCAGTTCCCACATGATTCCCTAATTTAGAACGAACTCGTAGGAAATAAAGTCGTTTTCCATGTGGGGAAGACTCCGCCGCCGCCCGCCGGGAGCACCCGGCCTCTGGCCGAGGCCCGCGGGGGTGGGGGGTCCCCGGACACCGCCCAGCGGGGCCGCTCCGTCGCTCCCGGGGGCGGGGGCGGCGGCCCAGGGGTCCGGGCCTCCTGAGGGGCAGTCGGGCCGCAGGGACGAGGCCTGGGGACACACTGTCCGGCGCCCTGCCCCCAGGGCCCGGGCTGCGGAGTGATGTCCGCACACCGCGCTGTCCTCCGCGTAGCAGCTCCCCCCGCCCCCCAGGCCCGGCGGAGCCCCCGCCCGCGGCGAGGCCGGCGGCGGGCGCACCCTCGCCATCGGGGCCGCGGCCCGCGCTCGGCCGGGAGGGCTGGCCTCCTGCGGGCGGGCGGCCGCGCTGGCGGCGCTCCAGGCGGTGACATCACCGCTCCTCCGCGGCGGGGGGGCCCCGAAATCCCCTAAACTGAGCAACCGCCGGCCCGCCCTCCGGCGCGGCGACGGACAGCGACCGACCGGCCGCCCGCAGCGCCCAGGACAGAGCCCCGGCCCCCAGCCCCCGGCGCGGCGCCCCGCCAGGCCCGGCGGCCGCGGCCTGAGCCGGAGCCGGAGGCCCCGCGGCGGCAGGAGGGCGGCGGCGGCGGCGGGGCAGCGCGCAGGCGCGCCTTCCCGGCAGTGACCGCGGCGGCGGCGGCGGCGCATTTCCGCCTCTGGCGAATGGCTCCGCAGTAGCGCCCGCGCCCAGCTGCGACCCCGGCCCCGCCCCCGGGCCCCGGGACCCCGGCCATGGACGGTGAGGGCGCCCGGGCCGGGGTGGGCGGGCGGCGCGGGGCCGCGGCGGGACCCCCGCGCCGCCTTCCGCCCCGTCCTGCGCGGAGGGGCCGCGGGGGCCGCGGGGCGGGGCGGCGCGGGGCGGCTCGCGGGCCCTCCCTCCCGGTGGCCGCGACCTGGGCTCAGTAGGGGGCGGAATCGGGGCTTTGACTCAGTTTCCCCCCGCCTCCGGGGCAGTTCTGAGTCTGCGCCCCTGTTGGGGGAGAGTGTGCCTGACTCGGTTTCCTCTCAGGATCCCGGTGGGAGGGGCCGCCCCGTCGTTTCCCTTAGGGAAGTAGAAAGGGCCCTGACTCAGTTTCCCCGAGTGAAGGGGGAACGCCATCCCGGGGTTCCTGGCTCCTCTCCCACCCCTGAGTTTCACTCAAGTTCCAGGGGGCAGGCCCTGACTCAGTTTCCCCGGGAAGCCCTCCCCGGTGGAGCTGGGAAGGGGCCTGTGCTGACTCTTTTCTCCCTCCCCTTTCAGACCTGTTCCCCCTCATCTTCCCCTCCGGTAAGTGGACCTCCTCCCGCCCTGAGGGCCGCCGGCAGGGGGGGCGGGCGCCGCCTGACGCGCTGTGTGTCCGCAGAGCCCGCCCAGGCGCCCGGCCCCTTCGTGGAGATCATCGAGCAGCCCAAGCAGCGGGGCATGCGCTTCCGCTACAAGTGCGAGGGCCGCTCGGCGGGCAGCATCCCCGGCGAGAGGAGCACGGACACCACCAAGACCCACCCCACCATTAAGGTGAGCGGGGCCTGCAGGGCCGGGGCGGGGGGTGGGGGGAAACCCGGGTCTGGAACTCCTGAGCCTCAGCGCGCTCTGTCCTTCCGATAGATCAATGGCTACACGGGGCCAGGGACGGTTCGCATCTCCCTGGTCACCAAGGACCCCCCGCACCGGCCGCACCCCCACGAGCTGGTAGGGAAAGACTGCCGGGATGGCTTCTACGAGGCTGAGCTCTGCCCGGACCGCTGCATCCACAGGTGAGCTCCCGCAGGCCCGCGCTTCGGGGTGAGGTGGGAGGACGAGGCGAGGGCCGGGGTCACTGTTACCGAGTTCTTCCCGGACACGGGGCAGAATCCTCCCTGCTGCTCTGTCCCCAGCTCTGCAGGCAGAGTCCTTGGTCTTGAAAGGATGTGTATGTGTCTGATCTCTGAAGCAGATCTACCCACGTCATTGCAGTGCAAGTGGGAAGCCATATCAGATGGGGCTGGGTCCCTAATTACCTCTGACCCTAACCGTGTGGCTGGAACATGTCTTTCTCACCAGAAAGAAAACCATAGAACCAACAGTCTCCCCTGGAACTTACGTGCCAGTTGACAGAGACAGGCTGTAAATAAAAATATAAATAATAAGCAAAACCCTGCTTGAGAGTAATACTCTAAAGAGGAAGATGAAACAGGAATAAGTCGGAGAATAGCCTGGGTGGGGAGGCGAGGGAGCTGGGCTCATTGGTTTGGACTGGGAGGGCAGGGAGGCCTCCTCCGGGTAAGATGCAGGTGAGCTGGATCAGGGAGTCTCGGAGAGGGCATTCCGAGCAGAAGGAACAAGGGCAGAGGCCCTGACTGGGAATGAGGCTAGCGTGTTTGGAGAACAGGAAAGCCGCTGTGACTGAGGGTGGGAGCTGGCAGGGCTGTGGCGAGGGCCAGGTCACAGGCAGAGGGTCTTGTCAGCCAGGAAGGAGTGGGCTTCACTGCAGCACAGTGGGAAGCCATGCCAGAGGGTAAGCATGGCGTGGTGGGCTGGTGCGGGGACAGGGAAGGAAGGGACAGACGGGGTGAGGCAGGAGGGCCCAGCGCTGCTGGAGACAGGGCGCCTGATGCCTGGGGGACTCAGCTTCCAGAACCTGGGGATCCAGTGTGTGAAGAAGCGGGACCTGGAGCAGGCCATCAGTCAGCGCATCCAGACCAACAACAACCCCTTCCAAGGTGAGGGCCCACCCAGAGCGCCCCCACCCTCTGTCACCCTTCTGAGGCCACGTCCCTGCATCTCCCTCATTGGCCAAGACTCAGTACAGCTGGACTCTGGCTGGCCATTCGGCCACTCCCATTTTACCACTGGGGAGACAGACCCAGAGAGGGGACATGACAGCCTGGGTCGCGCAGGTCAGTGATGGGTCTAGAACCTTCCCTTCCTCCTCTAGGAGCCTCCTGTTTCACACACCCTCAAACAGCCCTTCCTAGCCCCAGCTTTCTGCGCCCCCCCCCCCCCCCCCGCCCTCCTGATAGCCGCTCTCCTGGCAGTTCCCATTGAGGAGCAGCGCGGAGACTACGACCTGAATGCTGTGCGGCTCTGCTTCCAGGTGACAGTGCGGGACCCATCGGGCAGGCCCCTTCGCCTGCCTCCTGTCCTCTCTCATCCCATCTTTGACAACCGTGAGTGGCCAGGGAGTGCAGGAAGGGAGAGGAGTGGGCCTGTGAGGAGGAGGAGGTGGTGGTTATGGCCACGAGGGGCACTCTGGCTTCGTTCGGTCATCCGGCCTTTTCGTCGTCTGTGTGCAGTCCTGCTGGCCGGGGAGACAAGGCAGGCAAGACTCAGCTGCCCTGTGGCGCAGCTTCCAGGCCGGCAGGGAGTTATATTAAAGGATGCATGCCCAGAACTGTAGTAATGACTCCAGGAAATGAGCTCCCAGAAGCAAGACCATGTTAGAAAGTAATAATTCAGTGATGAAAGCTGACAGGAAGTTCACAGATCAATTGGGCTGACATTGATTAATTGCAGTCTTTAATTAAATAACCAAAAGCGCCAAGACCGGTTTGGCTCAATGGATAGAGCGTCGGCTTGGGGACTGAGGGGTCCCGGGTTCGATTCTGGTCAAGGGCGTGTACCTTGGTTGCGGGCATATCTCCAGTAGGGAGTGTGCAAGAGGCAGCTGATTGATGACTCTCTCTCGTCGATGTTTCTAACTTTCTATCTCTCTCCCTTTCTCTCTGTACAAAATCAATAAAATATATATATATATAAAAAGTAACCAAAAGGATGAATGAAAACAAAGGGCTCTTGCCCTGGGCGGTGTTGCTCAGTGGTTGGGCCTTGCTCCATTCACCAAAAGGTTACCAGTTTGATTGCTGTTCTGGGCACAGGCCTGGGTTGCTGGCTTGATCCCCAGTGGGGGGCGTGCAGGAGGCAGCCTATTCTTGTTACATCCTCACATTGATGTTTCTCTTTCTCCCTTCCTCTATCTAAAAATCAATAGAAGTATTCTAAAAAAATAAAATACAAGAGCTCTAGGCCCTAAGGACAGGAAACTAGAATGCATGGGGCCGGGGGTGGGGCTGGGGGTGGGGGTTCTGGAGCCAAGGGTTCATTGCCAAAGTGGGTGTAATCAACTGAGAAAGGAGGTGTGGCCAGACTGGTTCCCACGGACTGTAAGCTCCATGAGGGCAGACATGCTTCGGTTTGAGTTGTCGCATTGATGCCACAAGAGTGCGGGGCACACAGTAGGGCTAGAGGAGAGACGGGTGCTGAGTTGGTTGGGGTGAGGAGCCAGTGGGAATGGTTGAACCGTGGCTGCAACAGTGTGGCCAGCAAGCTCTGCAGATGCTGGCTTTGGGATGGACCAGGATGTTGCATCCTCGGTAGGCCAGTCCTGGAGACCTCTGGTGGTTCAGGGCTTCCTTCCTTGTTCCCCCCCGCAGGCGCCCCCAACACAGCGGAGCTCAAGATCTGCCGAGTGAACCGGAATTCAGGGAGCTGCCTCGGCGGGGACGAGATCTTCCTGCTGTGTGACAAGGTGCAGAAAGGTACGGTCCAGGAAGCAGGGCGAGACTCTGGAGCAGGGTGCGGGGCGAGGCGGAGCAGAGGTGGGAAGTGGGGGAACTGGCTTTAATCTCCCCCCTCCACCTCGGTATGAGCGATGGGGCGGGTGGGCTGCGGGTGAGGCGAGCACAGCCCACACCGCCGCTCTCTCCCGCAGAAGACATCGAAGTGTACTTCACGGGGCCGGGCTGGGAGGCCCGCGGCTCCTTCTCACAAGCCGACGTGCACCGGCAAGTGGCCATTGTGTTCCGGACGCCTCCCTACGCGGACCCCAGCCTGCAGGCCCCTGTGCGTGTCTCCATGCAGCTGCGGCGGCCCTCCGACCGGGAGCTCAGCGAGCCCATGGAGTTCCAGTACTTGCCGGACACAGGTACGCAGACACAGCGGAGGGCGGCTCAGCCGAGGAGAGCGAGGCCGGGCTGGGTGTAGCTGAGTCTGAAGCTGGAGCTGGTGGGATTGACTCGGTAATCACTTTCTCTCTGGCCTTGCTTAGTAATAACGATATTCAAGACTATTGAGCTCTTATTGCACTCTTGCATCTATTTCAAGCATATCAGTGCATCGCCTGATTTTATTCTCAGGAACTCTTTGAGGTAGGAGATAGCATCTAATCTGCCTGAGGTCACACAGATAGTGAACCAGAATCAGCAACTGAACGCAGGTCCTTTTACCACACCGTGTCTCTTGTCACTGTCACACGGCATTTTTTCGTCAAGGCTTTTGTGCATCTCACCACAGTAGGAACAGCCAGAATGATCCTCTGTCCAGTGCCCCTCATCGAGCCTGTTTTCTGCCCTAGGAGCTTGGAAAGCAGCCCCCAAACCAGCCAGCAATTCATTCCACAAATAATTATTGAGGGCCACTTGATGCCAGGGCCTGTGCCAGGTATTGTGAACACAGAGATGACTAAGACGTGGTCCCTGACCCCAGAGGTTCAGTCACATGAGGAAGCCATGCAAACAGAGTGACTTGTGAAACGGAGGGAGGTATGTGCTGGAGGCAGCAGCAGGAGGAGGTGGCACTGAAATGGAGAAAGGTAGAAGCACGCTCCCAAGCAGGTGCACAGCACTGGGGAGGGAGGGTGTTGGAGCATGCACAGTGTTTGGGGCAGCTTTGTGGTGGGAGGTGGCACTGGGCAGTGAGCAGGCCTGGGCAGGAGAGCCATGAATGTTAGGTTTCGTCCTGAAGGCAGTGGGCAGCCACCGAAGGTTTTTAAGCAGAGAAGTGATGTGTGCAGGTCTGGAAGCTCACCCTGGCAATGGTGAGCAGAGGATCTGAGAGGGAGTGGCTGGAGGCTGGAGGCCATGCTGGACAGTGTCATGGTAGTCCAGGAAGAGAAGACTCAGCCTGAGCCTTGCAGAGGGAATGGCAGCATGCTGGCATACGCTGCTGTCCTCTGTTACCCAGCAGCCCCTCAGCCCTTTCTGAGTTTCACACACCGAGCTCGTCCCGCCTCTGGACCTGTGTTCTCGCTATCTCCTCTGAAGCCTTGGCCCCAGATCTTCACGTGACGGCTTGCCCAGTGCTTTCCTGGCCATCTCTGAGCTAGACTCCCTGACCACCTTGGGGACTGGACTTCACCTGTGTCTTCCTTGGTGCTCTTACCACTTTGTTTGGTGGTTTCCCTGCCCTCTGTCACCAGGATGTCAACTCTTGGGAGCAGGAACCTTGTCTGGTTACTCAGGGCTGTATCCACCGTGGCTAGCATGGAGCCTGGCACATAGGTGGTGGTTGGTAAATAAGTGTCAAGTCAATGAAAGGTGTGAGTGAGAGGAAGATGCTGAGGATGATTCCAAGATTTCTAATTTCTGCAGTGTTGGTGGTATAGCGGTGAGCATAGCTGCCTTCCGAGATTGCTAGCTTTGGTGACAGGGCAGACGGGCAGGGAGGGAGCACGGGAGGAGAGATGTGAGGCTGGCTCTGGACTGATGGTGTTGAGTACTTGGGAGTTACCCAGTTGCTGCTATAGCTAGAAAGACAGTTCTGAAAGCTCTAGACTCAACTAGCAAGCCCGCAAAGAAGATGCCTCTGTGGGATCCGGAGCAGGCTTGTGATGCCTCAGCTGTCCCCGAGCACAGGAGATCACCACCAGGCCTGGATCGGGGCTGGAGATGAACTAGGAGTGAGCAGTGCAAGGAAGAGGATGAGCTGAGATTGGGGCCTCATGAGGCCCCCGTTCTCCCAGGCCAGGGCCCCTCCACCTGGAGGCACTCCTGTGCCCTTCAGAGGAAGCAGATTCAGACAGAGACTTCTCAGAAAGCTGGGGAATTCTTAGGGTCACTGAGTGTCATGCAGCTCTTCTCACTGACCGGGGAGGTTTGGAGAAAGGGTTTCAGGGAAGCTTGGCTCATCGCCTTCCTCCTGAGGGCCTTGGGGAGCTTGGGGTCTAGCTGAGAAGAACGAGACTCATTTCTCCCATTCCTTTCCCAGATGATCGGCACCGGATCGAGGAGAAACGCAAAAGGACATACGAGACCTTCAAGAGCATCATGAAGAAGAGTCCTTTCAATGGTGAGTGGGGGTGGGGAGAGTTAGAGAAGGCACAGGGGGTGGGGGTGGGGGGGGCGGAGACCCTGGGGGCCAAGAACTGACCCGGACCTGCTCCACAGGACCCACCGACCCCAGGCCTCCTCCCCGGCGCATCGCCGTGCCTTCCCGCAGCTCGACTTCCGTCCCTAAGCCAGGTAACCATTTCCTATTGTCACTGGAATTAAAGGCTTGAATCTGTTCCGTCTGTGGCTCACACACGCGCTGGGAGAGGACAGAGTGGCCAGCCTCATCCGCAGGTGTCTGGAGGCTGCTGCGTGTTGGGCTCGTGTTTCTCAGGGCCTGAAGCCTAATTATCTCTGCCAGAGCCATCTGGAGAGGTAAAGGTGCAGGTCCCAGGCCATTACACACCTGGAATCAGGAGCTTTGGAAGTGTGGTCAGGAGCCAGCCAATGCACAGAGAGGTCTGAGGACCGCTGTGCCCGTTAGAAACTCCAGGTTGGATACCGGGCATCCAGAGTTCAAAAGGATGGTCTCTGCCTTCAGCTCTCAGTTGAATTAGGGAAACAAAAATCACGTCCAAAGCAGCAAAATGCATGTGCTGGTGTGTGGCTCAGACAAGAGTGGTGTCCTTCAGGCCACTCTTCCGGATACTCCGTGGGCCCACGCCTCCTGGGGCTTGGCTTTTCAGCTATAAGATGACACGTGACCAGCTGACTCCTGACAGCATCCCTTCCTGTGATGGCTGGGAGAGCTTTCTGGCTGGTGTGGATAGGGCTCCAAGGAGGTGGGGCCGGAACTGGACCCCCACCCTAGACAGATTGGGTGAAGGATGCTGGCCTTGACTCACAGGGAGGGGTTGGTCCTGTGCTACTGATGGGCTGGGATACAGAGGACGGTGGGTCTCAGGCTTCCTCTGACCCTTTCTCTCTGTCTCTCTTCCAGCTCCCCAGCCCTATCACTTTACGCCATCCTCCCTCAGCACCATCAACTTTGAGGAGTTTTCCCCCATGATCTTTTCTGAGCAGATCCCAAACCAGCCCTCAGCCATGGCACCAGCCCCTCTCTCAGCCATGGCACCTGCCCCTCCCTCAGCCATGGCACCAGCTCTGGTTCAGACCACAGGCCCTGTCCAAATCCTAGCCTCCAGCCTTGCTCAGGCTGTGGCCCCGCCTGCCCCCAAGCCCACCCCGGCAGGGGAAGGGGCACTGACGGAGGCCCTGCTACAGCTGCAGTTTGACGCTGATGAAGACCTGGGGTCTCTGCTGGGCAATAATTCTGACCCGGCCGTGTTCACGGACCTGGCATCTGTCGACAACTCTGAGTTTCAGCAGATGCTGAACCAGGGTGTGTCTATGGCCCCCCACACAGCGGAGCCCATGCTGATGGAGTACCCTGAGGCTATAACACGCCTGGTGTCAGGGTCCCAGAATCCCCCTGACCCAGCTCCTGCTCCCCTGGGCCCCTCTGGCCTCTCCAACGGCCTCCTGTCAGGGGATGAAGACTTTTCCTCCATCGCAGACATGGACTTCTCAGCCCTGCTGAGTCAGATCAGCTCCTAAGTGGGGGTGACACCTGCCTTGCCCGGAGCACGGGGTGCGGAGATTGAAGCCCTCCCAAAGCAAGCACTTATGGATTCTGGGGGAGGGGTGCTCCAACTGCCCCCGACTTCTTTGGGTGATGTCTTTGTGGTGGTGGGGGTTGCATTTTATTCTTTCATCGGCAATATCTCTCTCATTTTGGAGGTGCTTAAGCAGAAGCATTAACTTCTCTGGAAATGGCGTTGGGAGGACCCAGACCCTTCCCTTGTCCTGATGTTCAGCTCCTCTCTGTAGAGAATTCTGGAGGCTCCCATCACCACCCTCCAGCTTCTAGTACTCTCCTAGAGAGAGGGACAGGCTGGAGCTAGGCCTTGGAGGCCACAAAGCCTTATTGTCAAGTGTCTTCCTCAAATCATGGATTCATTTACACTTGAGCCAAAATGATGCCCCTGTTACCAGCTCTTCCGTGGTGCTGGCATTTCCCTTGTGCCTAACACCAGCATTTGAGAGGCTGGACTTCCTGCCCTGCCAAGGACTCTTGCCGGCTCTTGCTTTGCTCAGCTTGGCTGAGGAGACTGGTGGGACAGCTCTGGCCCTCTCCTCTCCATGATCCAGGGAGGTTAGGTCTGAGACTTTTCTGTTCCCCTTTTTTAAGTGCCTTAATAGAAGGGCGAGTTGTTTGGAGAGTGGGGGGGAGGGCAGGCTGGCAGCTCTCCAGTCAACAGGCTCAGTTTTTACTGAAGAATCAAAGCAGTTGGACTCTTGCTTTCACTTTGAACTAATAAATTTGTTACCAAGCCTATCAGAGGTTTGCCTTCTTTCATCACACTCACGCTGGCCACGTCAGACTGGGCATTGGTGATACAGATTTGGATGGATATTTAATCATTGGGGAGCTTGCCCTCTGAGGATGCCCTTGGAAACGCCTAGTCACTGTCCAGTGGATGGAAGGCAGCTAAGATGGGTGGGGTTCTCAGCTTAGTGAAGGCCTCCTAGGGCCTATTGGCTGTGGGGACTTCAGCTCGTGGATACAGAGGAAGGTGGATTTCAGAGGGACCAGCCAGCATCCGTAGGTGAGCAGGGTAAAGAACGGTGTGGAAAGGTTCAATGGCTCCAGGCTGTGAAAGATCAAGAATGCTGGACTAAGAGGGTTGGGCTTCATCTCCTGGGTGGCCAAGGAAGAGTATCTGTTGGGGAAGTGAGTGCCAGGTAAAGGTCTGTGGTTTGGTAGTCTGTTCTAGGACCAAGGACCTGAGAAATCCTAACTCCGCAGCCCCACGGGGCCTAAACAAAGCCAGGCCGAGACCCAAAGGGCTAGAACAGAGGCATTTCCGGTTTGGCTTGACGCATGCGCAGTAAAGGAGGATTCTGGCGCACTGACCAGCCTTTCTGAGTGCGCATGCGCGCATGTAGTAGTCTGACCGGAAGCCAGGTAGCGCGCTTGGGGAAAATCCCGGTCGGGTAGCAGATGACGTCTGTGTTCCGGGTGTTGCGCTGTTGCAGGAGGGTGAAGGCAGCGGCGAGCGGTTTATCAGTGGGACTTGCCACAGCAGCTGGCGCGGCCCGTGGGAGCACCGCAGACTCCGGGCGCAGGGGCGGCGGGAAGTGGTGAAACCGGAAAATGTCTAGCGTGGACCTCGCTGCAGCCTCTCGGTCAGGGGGCGGGGTCAGCGGCGGGGCCTGAACCAGGGTGAGCTCCGCAGGGGTCAGCACCGACTGCACTTCCGTGCGAGGGGCGGGGCCTGACCGGAGCGGCCGGGTCAAGACCCGGCGAACCTGCCAGGCAGCCCCGGGGAGGCGGGGCAGATGGAGCCCGGGTCCTGGGCCGCCTGGGGAGCTGGAGGAGGGGCCTTGTCTGGCGAGAGGCAAACCCTAGACTGAGGAAGTGGATGGCGGGGCAGGAGCTGCCCGAAATTTGGCCAACCTGCGGCTTAGAGGGGTCCTCCAGCCACGCCTCGGTCCGCTCTTCTTGGCCTCCCCAGCGTCCGTCAGTGTCCTCCCGTGACCCCCGGAAACCCTTCCCACACTTCCTGAGTGACCTCATCCTGTTCAGGGCGCACCAGCCCCAAATCCTTATCTCCAGCCTAGACCTCTCTTCTGCGTGCCAGTCCACTGGACAGCTCACACCCACGTCCTCTCCAAAGAGCCCTGTTTCAAATGAGCAGAGCTATCCCCAGCCTCCGCTCCCCAGCTCCGCGATGGCCCTGCCCTCCAGGGGCTGCCACTGCGGGTGCTGCGTTTTCTCCCCAAGCCCAGGTCCTGGCAAGTCTGCCGCCTCCTCCCCATCTCCACCCCTATCACGCCTAGTTTAGGCTTCCACTCCCTCCCACCAGGGCTGCTGGTACAGCCTCCTCCCTGGCTTTGCTTTCTCTGCAGCCAAATCTTGCCTCATTAGTCTCATGTTGAACATCTATCAACAACATGACCAGAGCTGTGTTCTGCAGACACACCCAGAGGGCCCTTCCGGAGGGGAGTAGGCAGTACCAGGCTTGGGAGCTCGGTGACTAGAGAGGAAAGGAGGCGCCTGCATGGGGGGAAGTAAGGAGGGGGGGCTTGCAAGGTGAAAATGGGGTGGTCAGGCTCCTTGACCCCTAAACTCCATCTCTTCCCTGTCCTGCAGATCCACCCTCTGCCCCTGACCGCAGCCCATCAGGTTTGGTCCATCAGGGACCTGGCTGGGCCTCATTCGGATAACTAAGCAGAGCAGGTGTGAGTGTGGCCACGTGCCTCCCACAGACCAAATGGATGTCCGTGAAAGAGAAGCCAAAGGTGGCTGCGCATCAGACACCCCTCAGTGAGTGCCAGTCCAGCCCGGTCCCCTTTCTCAGGTCCTGGGAGCCGGCGTCTCTGAGAGCAGAACCCCTTCCCTGTCATGGACATCAAACACAAACGACACAAACTGCAGTGGCTTCTTTAATCCCTGCAGTCCCTTTCTCACAGAATATTTACAAACAGGAACGGGGAGGGCAACTTGGCCACCGGGAGTGGGCTGGGGAGTGGGGGCAGTGCTAAGTCACGCCCGTGCGCAGGGCGAGTTCCTGAGGGGGCCCGGGGCCGTGTGACCCCGAGCCCTGAGGACTGGGCAGTCCGAGCAGGCCCGCAGCCAGGCGGAGGCTGGCCCCGCGGCTCAGGCCAGGTCCGTGGCGGGCGAGCCCCGGTGCTTGGAGGCCAGGAGCAGGCGGTTGTTGTTCCGCAGGCTGCGGACCTCCTCCTCCAGAGCCGCTCGGTCCGCCTTCTCCTGGGGTGAGGGGCGAGGATGCAGAGTCAGAACCGTGGCCCCTTTCCTGTGTGGCCCCTGCCATTTCCCCGCACACCCAGCAGCCCCGCACCTTCTGCAGGTCCTCCTGCAGCGTCCTGAGCAGCGACTCCAGGTGAGAGACCTTCTCCGACAGGCTCCTGGGTTCTGGCCTGAGCACATGGGGGTCAAGACTCAGCGGGACGGAGGCCGAGGTCATACCACAGCCGGCCCCAGCCCCCCGGAGAGGGCAGCCCGTCTTCTCAGACATATGTATGGGCTTAAGTGCACTGCGTGGGCACAGGGGGCGGTCACACAGACGCGGTGAAGGGGCTAGGTCAGGGAGGGGAGCCTTACTCAGCATCAGGTTTTGGGGTTCCTCTGGCTTCTCCACTCTCCGGGATGGGCTGTCCTGCGGGGAAAGAGGAACCCCAGGTCGGTAAAGGAAGTAAGAGCCCCGTCCCGGCCCCTCCCCTCCCCGCAGCACACACCCTCAGTGGCCTCACCCTCCCGGGACAGCGACTCCAGGATGGTGTTGCAAGTGGAGGCGATTTCTGAGATGGACTGCCACTCGTCCTCCAGGGTCTCTGCGCCCGCCTCGGACATGACTGGCACAGGAGGGGGCTCAGCCAGGGAAGCCCGGGCCAGCCTGCCCACCGCCCACCTCCCGTCCTGAGCTCCACCGGGCTCCACACTCACTTTTGCTGATGGAGTTTCGGAGAGACAAGGTTCGTGGCAGGAAGGAGGCCCTCATCTCTGGGGCCGGGTCACCTCTGTCCTCCTCGCCGCTGGGGCCGGCCGGCCCGTCCTGAGGGGCGGGAATGGGTGAGGACATTGTGACGCCGACTGTCACCTGTGCCCACCCTGCCTGAAGGGCTCCAGAGCTTTGTTCCTGCTCACCTGGGCGGGGGGCGTCTCCCTGCCGGCACCGGGAGGCGCCGGCTTGGCCTTGGTGGCCAGCAGGAGGTCTGGGGTGGTGTTGGGCAGGACCGGGGCCTCATCTGACAGGGAGCTGGGAGAGCACGGAGAGCTCAGCAGAAGCTGCACTGCGGCCCTTGCTAGCAGAGGCCGCCTGTCCAGCCTCACTGGGGGGTGGGGGGGCGGCGAGGCGGGGGAGGGCGCCAGAGGGTGCACCTGCAGGGCGACGGCGAGCTCTGGCTGTGCAGGAACTCGGTCCTCTCCTCTGCTAGGTCTCCGGGCCCCGGAGGGCCGCTGCCGCCATCACTCAGGCACACGTGCAGCAGCTGCTGCGTGGTGGGCATCAGGCCCACTTCGGGGGCCTCCTCCTGCACTGGCTCCGGGGCCCCACGCCTGCTGGGCTCCTGCAGGGACAGCCTGTACAGCTCCGAGAAGCTCCTGGGGAGGAAGGGCAGCTTCAGGCGGGAACACCTGGTCCCCAGCGTCCGCATCCCCAGCCCGCCATCAGCTGTGGGGCTCCCCTCCAGGGCCCTCACAATGAGAACGTTAGCCTGGCTACAGGCCGTGTTCCCGGACCCGGATTCAACCCGCAGTGCCGCCCTGCGTGTCCAGGGCAAATCACTCTGTCCCTGCTCCTCCTGTGAAATGGGGTAATAGTCCTGAGCTCACACCACGCTGTGAGGACTAAATAGTAACACAGGTATGCCCGGCTGGTGTTGCTCAGTGATTGAGCGTCAACCAATGAACCAAATGAAACAGGAGATCACGGTTCGACTTCGGTCAGGGCACATGCCTCGTCTCAGGTTCCATCCCCAGTGTGGGGTATGCAGGAGGCAGCAGATCAAGGATTCTCATCACTGATGTTTCTCTTTCTCTCTCCCTCTCTGAAATCAATAAAAATATTTTCAAAAAGATAACACGGGCCGAAACCAGTTTGGCTCAGTGGATAGAGCATCGGCCTGCGGACTGAAGGGTCCCAGGTTTGATTCTGGTCAAGGGCATGTACCTTGGTTGTGGGCATGTCCCCAGTTGGGGGTGTGCAGGAGGCAGCTGATCGATATTTCTAACTATCTCTCTCCCTTCCTCTATGTAAAAAATCAATAAAATATATATATTAAAAAAAAAGATAACACGGGTAAATCTTTTAGCATAGAGACCCAAAAGCTACTGTGTGGGGACCAGATCTGGCCTCTGCCTCTTCTCTTTCAGGTGTGCCTGTTTCTTTACTAATGCAAGCTAAGAAAGGCTGAAAAATGCCGAGACCGGTTTGGCTCAATGGATAGAGCGTTGGCTTGGGGACTGAAGGGCCAGGGTTCGATTCCGGTCAGGGGCATGTACCTTGGTTGCGGGCATATCCCCCAGTGGGGGGTGTGCAAGAGGCAGCTGATCGATGACTCTCTCTCATCGATGTTTCTGGCTCTCTATCTCTCTCCCTTCCTCTCTGTGCAAAATCAATAAAATATAAAGGCTGAAAAAAATCAGAGCGTTTCATGACACGTGAAACTCATAAAGCTCAAATGTCAGTAACTAAAGCTTCAGAACCCCGCACACCATTTACCACGGCCCCGAGGCCCCGCGGGGCCGCCGCCGCCCTCCCCCGCCCGCGGCGCTGACCTGCGGGGCCGGCCGCCGTCGTCGGGCGGCAGGACGGTGACGCAGACCTTGGGCGCGGAGCGCAGCAGGCGGGCGGCGGCCGCGGGGCCCAGGGCGGGCAGCGTCTGGCCGCACACGCGCAGCAGGCGCGCCCCGGGCCGCAGCCCCGCCGTCTCGGCGAACGTGAAGCGCTCCACGTGCGTGACGAAGCCCTCGGCGTCCGCCTCGAAGCCCAGGCGGCCCTGGCCGTCGCGGGGCAGCGCCAGCTCGCGGGTCTCGCAGCCGCGGCTCACCAGCTGGGGGGGGGGGTGAGCGGCGATCGGAGGGGCGCCCCGGCCCAGGCCGCACAGCCCTCCCGGGGCCCCGCCCCAGGACCCCGCAGCCGCGGCCGAACGGGCTGGGGCTGCCCAGCGACGCCCCCCAGCGGCTCCCCCGACGCGCGGAGGGGGGCTGCGAGCGCCGCCCTGCCTCCCCCTTACCCTCCCCCGCCCCCGGTCTCACCTGCAGGCGCCCTCCGCCCCGCCCCCGCCCCGTCTCACCTGCAGGCGCCTCCCCCGCCCCCGGTCTCACCTGCAGGCGCCCCCCGCCCCGCCCCGCCCCCGCCCCCCGTCTCACCTGCAGCCGCGCCACCACCTCGCCCACGGCCTGCCCGGGGGGGCCGTCGAAGCGCAGGGCGATGGCCTCCCCGCGGCCGTGGTACAGGTCGAGCTGCCGCTCGGAGAAGGTCCAGGCCAGCACGTCGCGGCAGGCGCAGTTGAAGACCACGCGGCCGTCGCGGGGCGCCACGAGCACCAGCGCCTCGGCGGACACGCCCAGCAGGCAGGGCACCTCGGGCGGCTCGGGGTCCGGGCTGCCCGCCAGGGCCCCCGCCGCGCCCCGGGCCCCGGGCGCCGCGCGCACGCCCCACACCAGCGCGCCCGCCGCCTGCAGCTCGGCGCCCGCGCCCCGCGGCGCCGCCCGCCGCCGCACGCCCAGCGACGGCAGCCCGAAGCGCGACGCCGCGTCCAGCGACGTGGTGGTCACCTCGTTGGCCGCCAGGTCCTGCAGGTACTGCTGGCGCGTGCGCGTGGCCATGGTGTGGAACTGGCGCGCGTGGCCCGCCGCCTGCTCGCCGTTGAGCGCCTTGGCCAGCAGGAAGGCCCGGAAGTCGGCGTCGGCCGCGAAGGGGCCTCCACCTAGGGGCAGAACCGGACCAAAGGCTGGGGTGTCCTGGGTGCGGCTCACGGCCACCCTACGGGAGGAAGACGGCAGTCAGGGCCGCGGGAAGGCTCCGGGGGCGCCGGGGCGGGACGGGCAGGGGCGCCCACCTGTAGGACGTGTGCGGGGTGCAGGGCGCCTGGGCCCGCACCACCAGGAACACGTGCTGGAAGTGCGAGCGGATGGTGCTGGGGCAGAAGGCCTTGCTGCCCGGCTCCTGGAACACGATGGTCACGATATTGTTGCCGATGTGGCGCTTGCGCAGGAGCTGCAGGTCAGATGGGGGGAGTGGGGGTGAGGGGGACCTGTGTCCCCCCCTCCCCCCAGTTCCTCCGCATGTAAGCAGGGCGGAGCCTGGGCACCGGGGATCCGCCCTTTGAGGAGCATTAGCAGCCAGGAGGGCTGCTGGAGGTCAGCAGAGCTCAAGCCAAGACTCAAAGATTGCCATCCCCACAGCACCCCTCCCGGGGCCCTCACAACACCCCAGCCCCCCACAGCACCCCTCCCCGGGCCCTCACACCTGCTGCTGGTTGTTGGGGGTGTAAGGCAGCATTGTGGACACGTGGAACATGATCTCGTGGTCCTGGTACACCGTGTAGAGTGAGTGCGTGCCGGTGGAGTCGGCTGGGACACAGGGAGAAAGGGTGGTCTGGGCGGCTTGCCCACCATCCCTGCCCGGCGCCAGGAGCCGCTGTGCCCCCGCCGGCAGGTGGAACCCTTCCTGCACCAGCCCATGGCCAGGCCTCGGGGTTGTCAGCCTCTGTGGCTCCCTGTCCCCCCCCCCGCCCCCCAGGCTCCAGCCGCCAGCCTGGGGTCAGGTTGGGGTGCTGACAGAATGAAGACAGAAATAAGAAATGGCCTGTTAAGAGGGAGGCAGGACAGATGTCCTAGGAGAGGACAGAGAGAGAATGGAAGGCATAAGCGGGGCAATCAGAGGAAGGGTCGCCCCAGTGCCAGCCCCAATCCCTGTCCCAGCTACCCAAAGAACCCTCCATTCCTGGCCCCGCCCCTAGGACAACGAGACAGAAAAGTGACAAGACCATTGGTTCGCACCAAAGCACCCTGCCCCTCAGCACGGGTCTGCCCCCCCCCCCCCCGCCCCCAGCTTCCTGGGCCTCAGAGGGGATTGTTCCACTGATTTTATTTTTTTTAGAGGGAGAGAGAGAGAAACATCGATGTGAGAGACACACATCAACTGGTTGCCTCCCACATGCCCTCTAACCAGGACCGGGGATTGAGCCTGCAACGGAGGCATGTGCCCTTGCCCAGAGTCAAACCCGGGACCCTTCAGCCCGCAGGCTGGCGGGGGCTGGGCCTCACTTTTGGTGTCCAGCTGGGCCCGGTAGCTCTCAAAGCCTTTGAGCCGCACCACGTCGCCCAGCAGCGTGAGGAACTGCATGAAGGCGGGTCCTGCCTCCTGGTTGTTGTACATCTCCTCTTCCGAGCCCTGGCCCGCCCGGCAGTACAGGATGCCCACCTTGCGCTGGAAGCTCAGCTGGGGGCAGGGAAGGCACAGGCAGAAGACACAGGCCTCAGTGCCCCCCAGCCCCCCCCCGGACCCCCCAACACCGGGTCTGGGGGAGCGGATGGGACGCTGGCCTGCAGGCTGGGCTGCCTGGGTGCCCAGCCCTGAGCGCCGCCTCTAAGCTGTGTCCTCGCCTATCGGCAGGGTTTGCCTGTGTGCCCAGCGCTCAGGAGGTGGAGCAGTCCCAGGTGGGACAGGACAGGGAGGGGGTGGAGCTCCCGTGTCCACAGAGGAGATGGTTCATGGAAAGGATCCTACATAGGGTGCCCCGGCCTCGAGATATATTCACATCCTCCTCATCTCAGAGCTAGCCTGCCCCCTCACACCCAGCACCCCACCCCAGCCTCTGAGGCCTTGCGTCCCACACCACCTCTGCTCCTTGTCTGCTCCCGGCTCCTTTCCACCCGGGGTCAACTGCACCACTCGGCTCGGGGGCCCCGCCCCCCTTCAGCTCTGGCCTCCCCTCTTCATGCCAATCCTGTCCATACCATGGCCCCCTCTTTAATTTCACCCCCAAGACCTGCAGCCCACTCCCACCCCAGCTCCTAACCCCCAACTCCCTCCCCAGCCCATCAGATCCTCAAGGTCAGGCTCTCGGGCACGGGGTCTGGGCCGGCCCAGGTGATGCGGTGGCTGGTCTGGGTCTGATTGACGGAGGCCGGGCTCCAGGTGGCCGCCCGCAGCCTCTCCAACAGCCAGCTTCCTGGGGCTCCCTCCCTGCCCGGGACCGCGGTCGGGGCTAGGTGCGTGGAGCTGGGCAGGCGGGGTCAGACCTGGCCTAGCGCTAGGGCTGGGCTCCCACCACTCACCACCTGCTCGTCCAGCGTGAGCAGGGTGCGCGGCACCTTCGGCGAGGCGGAGCCCAGGCGCAGGCAGGAGAGGCTCAGCTTGGGCGCCACGTGCTCCAGAAGCTTCCGCGGAGACAGGCCCCTGGGGGGCCCCGGGGGCAGCACCTCCTCCGAGATGGTGCCCCGGAGGGTCCGGAGCTGAGGGGGAGACGCAGGCGCTCAGGACCCGCACAGGGGGCTGGGGGTGGAACCGCGGTCCGCCCCTGCCCCCGGCCCACCTGCGTGGTCCGCACGATGATCCGGTAGCTGTGCAGAGTGCCCCCTCCGCTGCCCTCCTTCTCCTCCCGCCGCAGGCTCACGGCCACCGGGCCCAGAGCCTCGTCCAGCCCGAAGAAGTTCTGGTGTTCTGAGGGGCCAGACAGCGGCGGCCAGTCCTGCCACCCGTCCACCCGCGCTGGGCCCCACCCGTCACCAAGTCCCTCTCTGAGGCCCCATCTCATCACCTAGTGCAGGCGCTGGACTCAGGCCCCCCGAAGCCCGCCCACATGCTACCACGCCCAGCGCCTGCCCTCACACCAGGCCCTAAGCCCCTCCACCCCTGCGCGCGCGCACACACACACCCCCACCCCTGTGCGCCTGTCCCAGACTGAGGGCCCAGTGCCGGCTTCTCCCCCGCCCACACCTCCCAGGCTCCGGGATGTGTGTGGACCCTCCCTCCTGGACACGGACAAGAACCAGGTTCTTGTTAGCGTGGGCTTTCAGGCCTCAGTTTCCCCCTCTCAGAAATGTAGCTGGGAGCGCTCTCCCAGCCCGGGGGGCATGAGGCAGGTGGGAGCAGAGGGGCGTGCCGGGCTGGGGCGGAGGCGGGCTCGGCTGCAGGGAGGTGGTTAGCGCCGGGCCCAGCGAGCAGCCGGGCCCAGAGGCAGAGCTGACCCGGGGCCGGGCAGGGAAAGGCCAGTCTCAGTCCGCACCGCGGGGACAGTCCGCACCGGGAAGGGGCCTGTGGGCGCCGCCTCACCTTTGTTGTAGAAGTACTTGCGGTAGTAGCCGGCGCCCAGGTCGGCGTGCTCCAGGCTGTAGGCCGAGGTTCGGTTCTGCGGCTCCTCCAGCACCGACACGGCCGCGTTGGGCAGCGCGGGGGGCAGGGGCGGGGGCACGGGCCCGCCCAGGCCCGGCTCGCCCTCGCCGCCCAGCTCGCTCACGAAGCCGGGCGCCTCCAGCAGCAGGTCCGAGCGGGCGGCCGGGGCCGGGGGCCCGGGGCCGGGCTCGGGGTGGCCCGCCGCCCCCCGGGGCCTCGGCGCCCAGTCGAAGAGCAGGCTCTGCACGTCATAGTGGGCGAACCAGCGGGGCTCGGGCACCGGCGGGAAGGCGGGCTCCGGCTCCTCGGCCGGCAGCCCCAGCAGGGCCAGGGGGTCGGAGAAGAGGCGGGGGGGCGCCCCGGCGGGGCGGCCGGCCTCCTCGTGGCTGTGGGCGCGGGCGCGGGGGCTGGCGGGCGTGGGGGGCCGGGCCTCGCCCGCGTCGCTGCCGCTGCGCAGGAGTGGGCCCCGGGCCGCGGCCGGCCGGGGCTCGAAGGTGTGCGGGGTCAGCGGGGGCCGCGCCGGCTGCCGCAGCTTCCGGGCGAAGAGGTCGTCGGTGGGCGCGGGGGCCGCGCCCCGCCTCGGGCTCCCAGCGCCGCCGGCCCACATGGGCGAGCAGCGGGCCTGGCGCTGCCGGGGCCCGGCCACATGGGGGGCGCGGCGCTGCTGGGCGCTGGTCCCGCCGGCCGGTGTCTGCCCTGCGGGAGGAGGGGTGCTCAGACGGGACGGGGAGAAAACAGGAACCCCGGTTCCCAGCCCGGTCCTCCTCCACGCGGGCTGGCTTCCGGCCCCTCTGAGACCATCAAAGCCGCTTCCGCTTTCCTGGCCACTTCCTCTGCCTGGGCTACGGCTTCCAGCCCCCTCCTGCGGCCCAAGGCCGGGAGGGCCGGGCCGGGCGGCCGGGGCCCTGGCCCCGAGGCTGCCAGCCCGCCCCGGCTCCCACTCACACGCCCGGCGCTGGCCGGGGCACCGACCCAGGGCCCCACCACGGCCCGGCCCGGCCCAGGCGGACAGAGGCCTGTGCGGCCGGGACGGGAAACCCGTGGGGCCGGTGGTGTCGGGGTCCTGCCCGCTTGACAAAGGGAGGACGTCCTGTCCCCAGAGGTTTTCCTCCCTGCCCTTCCCGCTTCCTCTGGGGCCCCGAGGAGCTGAGCACCCAGAGGCCAGGTCTCCGTGCCCCGGCCCTCACGGCCCCAAACCTCAAGGACACAGGGGTCCCCAGGGGCACTGGCAGGGCAGCAGGAGCGACAAGAGGACTTCCTTTGGCACAGGAAGTGGCCCCAACTCTGGGCCCAGCCCCCTGCCCAGCCCCACATCCTGAGGAAGGTGCTGGGGTCACACCAGCTCAGTCATGGGACCCAAGTCACACCGGCCCGAAGGACAGGCCTGGCTCGGCCTCTCGCTGGCTGCTGTGGCCGTGCCTGGGGCAGGGGAGTGAGTCCCAATGGCTGGGCCCCTTTTCTGGAGCCGAGACCCGTGGCTGCTGCCTGGCCTCACCGGTGCCGAGGGAGGTCTGAGCCAGGTGACAGGCCGTCCAACTGAGGTCCCTAAGGGGACGCTCTTGCCCGAAGCAATTTCGCGTCAGAGCTCGGGTCTGAGCCTGGGTCTGTCCATTTCCATAAACAGTGCGGTGCCGCCCACGCCTGCCCCTGTGTGCACAGTGCGGGGCAGATGGGGGCTGGGCCGAGGCTCAAGATCTCACAGGATGTAAGGCTGACACCCGGGCCCCGGGGACCTGCTAGGTGCGGAAATGTGTGCGGCCAGGGGCAGGTGCAGAGGGGGGGTGTGAACCCAGGATGGAGGTGGCCGCTAGGGGTGCCGGCATCTGCTAGTGCTGTGGTCGGCAAACTGCGGCTCTAGAGCCACAGGTGGCTCTTTGGCCCCTTGAGTGTGGCTCTTCCACAAAATACCACGGCCTGGGCGAGTCTATTTGGAAGAAGTGGCGTTAGAAGAAGTTTAAGTTTAAAAAATTTGGCTCTCAAAGGAAATTTCAGCCCTAACCAGTTTGGCTCAGGGGATAGAGCATTGGTCTTCAGACTGAAGGGTCCCGGGTTCGATTCCGGGCAAGGGCATGCACATCCCCAGTAGAAGGTGTGCAGGAGGTAGCTGATCGATGATTCTCATCGATGTTTCTAACTCGCTATCCCTCTCCCTTCCTCTCTGTAAAAATCAATAAAATATGTTTTTTTAAAAATAAATTTCAGTTGTGCTGATATTTGGCTCTGTTGACTAATGAGTTTGCTGACCACTGTGCTAGTGGGTCTGTATACATCATCCAATAACACTGTGTGGGCTGGGCTGGGGGCTGGGGCAGGGGTTCTGTGCACCCCTCAGCTAGTTCCAAACCGAGCCAGAGGGCGTCTGCAAGGCTGCCTCCTCCTTGTTCCTCCCAGGACAAGCCCTGAGCTGACCTGAGCCTCTGATCTCTAATCCCTAAAATGGGGTGAACCAATCCCTTCCCTTCCCAACACTCTGGGGAGACTGGAGGGTGAGGGAAAGCTGGCCAAGTGTGAGGTGTGGAGAGGCAGATGCAGCCCGGCTCCGTGTGCCCAGCTCCGGGCCTGGCTGTGCGCTGTGGTGAGTGAGGGGACGGAGGAGGGGTCGGTCCAGCCCTGCCATGTGAGCCGAGCTCCGTGTGTGCGAGCTCGCGGGCTGCGCTCACTCTGTCTGGCCCGGGGCCAGGCTCGGCCGTGCCTTGGGGGTGTTCCTGGGCTCTGCCCCCCACCCAGCAGCTTCACACAGGGCCCATTGAGGCCGGGACATTCCTCCCGCCTGTGTCACTGGGGAAGGGGGGCTGGCCCCGCCCCCACAGATCCGGAAGGCCCGGCTGCCCCAGGAGAAGGCGCTGGATGCTTCCCAGCACATCTGGAGGTCACGACCCTCCTGCTGCTGCCAGGGGTGCGACAGATGTTTCCTCCGGCCTGGCCCGGGCACGGGGCGGTGTGCAGAGGCGAGGGAGGAGGCCACCCCGGGAGAAGGGGAGCCCCCAAACAGGGGAGCCCCGCAGCCAGCCAGCCGCAGGGCGGCCGCCTCCCTCCTCCGCACCCTCGCACGCCGGCGAGGCAGCCAAGCAGTCAGAGTGGGACCTGGAGCCGCAGGGACTCGGCATGCCGGCTGGGGCCGGAGCCGGAGCCGGAGGGCGGGTGGGAAGCCACAGGCAGCCCGGGCGGCGGGGCCCCTCCCGCACACCCGGCGCCGGGTCCGCCGGTCCGTCCTTCCCGCCCCCGCGCCCGCCGGTACCTCTGGGCTCCCGCCTGGGCCGCCTCCCGCGCCGGTGTCCCGCTGCCGGCTCTCCGGCCACCGCTCCGGGCGCCGGCTCCGCCTGGGGGCGGGGCCACCCGCGGGGCGGGGCCTCGGGCGGGGCCACCGGGGGCGGGGCCGGCCAGGAGCCGCTGGGGAGGGCAGCGCCGGCCAGGCCCAGCCCAGCGAGTGTCCGGCTCTCGGGTCCAGGCCCGGCCGAGCCGCACGAACAAGCATGCCCGCCCCCAGGCCACCTCGTGTCCAGCTCTCCAGGCCGGAGCAGGTGCTCAGACCGCTGCTGCCGGCCACTGGCTGAGCACTGGGTCCTGCTCTACACACTTTGTCCTGAAAACCCCGCAGACAGCTGTCACCTTCCTTATGGGGGAGAAATTAGTTCAGAGGAAGGTCTGGGCCACATAAGGCCAGTTACCAGGGCTGATAATTGTAGGAGCCAGCCACGGTAACGGTCTTCACATGCCATACAGGTGAGAAGAAATGAAATAAAATGGATTTTAGGTCAAGGCTTGAAAAGGGGATGGGCTAGTAAGGAAGGGGACTAACAGTGTGTCTTCTGAACTTTCTCCATCCCCATCCTTTACACTCCTCTCCACACTCACTCACTGACTGGCCAACTCTCCCTTCCACCCAAACATCCCCACACAGAGTAGAAAGCACCAACCAAAATCAAAAATAGTGTTATTAATTCTGGTGTCTCCGAAGCACGGAAGAAAAAAAGGAACAGAAACCACCCTTCCCACACTCAGCCCGGTCCCGGCCCTGCAGGCAGTGCGGCCAGAGGCCCAGTCCTGGCCGCAGGCTGAAGCGGGACCAGCCCATGGGTTTGGCTCTGGGCCCGGCTGGGAGGCTCCTGCCTCAGTTTGGGAGTCCAGGCCCTGGACTCGGGTTGAGAGTCAGGGGTCAGGGTGAGAGTTCTGGGCCACTTAGTCTGGCGCTCTGGCTAAGGCGACCAGAGGTCAGGTTCAGCCGTGGACGGAAGCCAAAACCCTTGGTCCTGTGGTCCAGCGGAGGCCGAGGCCATGGTCCAGGTGACTGCGTCCGGCGGGATCCAGCGCGGGCGCTCAGTACTGATGGTCCAGCAGGGGCTGGGCGGCGGGGCTCTCCCGCTCCTCGGAGGCGGCAGGCCAGGCTCCCGGGGCTCCCGGGGGTGTGCCGCCCTCGGGAGCACTGCTGTCCAAGCAGGGGACGTCCCGGGCTGCTCTGGGGGGTGAGGCGTCGGTGCTGATGTCCAGGCTGAAGCTGAGGTCTAGGGGCGCCTGGGGGAGGGCAGACAGGTTGGTAGAAGAAACCGGAGCTGCCCAGAACCCAGTCCTCCCACAGGATCCTTACCTGAGACTTGGGGGTGCCTTCTTTGGGGCTCCCTGAGGCTGGCTCCCCCTCGGGTCCCCCTAGCCCCTTCCGACCCCCCAAGCTCCACTTCCCACTGGGACCTTCGGAATAGAGGAGACCAGGGCCAGGGGGCCTTGAGGGCCGGGGACCCTCAGTGGGGGCAGGTGAAGCGGGGGGCTGTCCAGGGAGCCGAGGGGGTGGCCACTGCAGCAGAGGAGGGGGGCGGCCATCACCAGAACTGCTAAGGGAGGGCCTCGGGCCCCAGCCAGCGCCTGGCGGGAGGAGCTGGTCGCCACTGCCTGTGGAAGACAGATAAGAGGGCAGAGACTCAGCCAGGCCGGCCCGGCCCCTCGCTCACTGGCTCGGCCTGGCCTCGGGCTCACCTGCCGTGTTCTCGGGCGTGGGGTGCGCCAAGGGGGGGTTATTGCTGAGGGCAGTCAGGCCGCCGCCTCCGCCACAGTCTGAGTCGTCTACGTTCCCGCCACTATTGCAGCCGGCACCGCAGCCCTTGTGAAGCCTGGGGGGAGGCGAAGAGGTTGGTGGAAAGGCCAGAGACCTCACAAACGGAAGTGCTCAGTTCGGGACAAGCCTCTGACATTCCTGAGCCCTGGGGTGCCGTCTGCTCTCCCGGATCTGTCAGGAAGGCATTCCCCACGGCTCGCAGGCTAAAGGCCAGCTTCGGCTGGGGGCTGGGGTGGAGCCAAGTCAGCTCTGGGAAGGGGTCAGCTCTTGGCTCCATCCTGGCTCCAGCACTTCCTCCCCGAGACCCTGGAGGAAGTGGCTTCATCTCTCCGAGCCTCAGCTTCCTGCCGGTGAACCAGCCCCCAGGCGGGGGCGGGGGTGGGAGGTGGAGGGGCAGCGAGGGCTCACCTTTCCCAGCTCTGCAGAAGCCAGCGGGCAATGGCGCCCAGGCTGACGGGGCCCCCCCACAGCGCCCGCAGCTGGGGGTGGCTGCCCGCCAGGGAGGTGGTGAGGGGCGACACGTAGATGGGGTAGCCGAGAGGCTGGTCACAGGAGGAGTTGATCATGTTGCGGAGCGCCTGCTTGGCGTTCTGGATGCTGCCGCGCTCCGGGTTGCGGTTGCGCAGGAACACCAGCTCCTGCTGCTGCCCGGCCCACAGGCCGCGCACGCACTCCCGGTTCACCTGCGGAACAACGCAGGGTCAGGGCTGCGGGGGACGGGGCCGGGGGGCTGCGGGAGACAGGGTCAGGGGGCTGCGGGGGGACAGGGCAGGCCAGGGGGCTGTGGGGGGACAGGGCAGGCCAGGGGGCTGCAGGGGGACGGGGTCGACAGGGCCCAGGGGGCTGCGGGGGGACAGGGCAGGCCAGGGGGCTGCGGGGGGACGGGGTCAGGGGGCTGCAGGGGGACAGGGTTGTGGGGCTGTGGTGGGACAGGCCAGGCAGGGCCGGGGCGGTAACCCACCTTGATGACGCGGAAGCTGAGGTGGCGCCGGTTGAGCATGATGATCTTGTACTCGTCGGAGGCGTCGTCCAGCACGTGGCGCAGTGCCAGCAGCGAGGGCGTGTTGCTCAGGATGGCGCTGCGCCAGGCCGGGTCGCCCTCGTGCGAGATGACCAGCCGCTCCTCGTTGGCGGCGATGGCGTCGTACAGGGCGGCGGGCTCCTCGTACTCGTCCGGGGACGTGAAGTGGTCCTGCGGGAGGAGCAGGGGGCGGGTCAGGGCCAGCCTGAGCGGCTGCAGCCCCCCGCCCCTCTGCTCGGGCCGCCCCTCCCACCTGGTGGAGCTTGAGGGCCATGCGGACCCCGGGGGCCACCACGCGGTGCAGCAGGTCCATGTCGGCGAAGACCCACTCGTCCCGCGGGGAGGTGATGCGGAAGTCACCCTTGAAGAGGGCGTGCAGGCCGTACAGGAAGGGCTCCAGGCTGGGGAGGAGCAGAGGTGAGCCTGGGCTGCCCAGCTCCGGCTCCAGGCTGGGGAGGAGCAGAGGTGAGCCTGGGCTGCCCAGCTCCGGCTCCAGGCTGGGGAGGGGCGAGGTGAGCCTGGGCTGCCCAGCTCCGGCTCCAGGCTGGGGAGGGCCGAGGTGAGCCTGGGCTGCCCAGCTCCGGCTCCATGGGCAGCGGTCTAAGCTGAGGCCGTTCGTCATTCTGGGCCTCAGTTTCCTCGTCTGGACAAGGTCAGTTTCTGCCCAGTCCCTCCCAGGGAGGTGAGGAGCACAGGTCACGACTAGGGGGTGCCTTGCCCACTAGAGAGCCGCACTGAAGGAAGACCAGAGGAGCCTCCTGCTGGCCTCTGGCCTGGAACTCTCCGTGGGTGGGTGGAGGGGTGACAGGCCCCCGGACGGGGCACTCACCTGGCAGACATGCTGTGCGAGGCGGTCCCCAGGGCCCGGCGGCCCAGCACGCAGAGGCCGAAGCACAGAGTGACCAGCGGCGAGTTCCAATCCTGATCCACGGGCTGTGGCACAAGGACCCCCATCCCCCGAGCCCAGCTCAGACCTGGGACGGGACGTGGGTTGGGTGGGGCTGAGGGTGAGGAGACGGCCCCGGGGAGCGGGGACAGACCTGGCTGCGCCGGGAGGCGCAGTACTGGATCCACTCCAGGTGCACGGCGCAGAAGGAGGGCAGCGAGAGGCCCGAGAGGCGCAGGTCGTAGTCCTCGTCCACGCTCAGGGAGAAGGTGGGGTCCGAGTCGGCGTAGCCGGGCGCCCGGACGGGCCGCAGCGCCGCCGCGATGCCCTCGTGGCTCAGCCACGCCTCCAGCTTGGGCGAGCGGCTCACGTAGTAGATGATGCTCTGAGAGGAGGCCCGGCGTCAGGGCGGGGCCCGTGCCCGGCAGTGCCTGGGCCTGGGCGGGCGCTGCTGCGGGAGAGCCCGGGGACAGGGGCTTCTCCCGGACGCTGAGCAGGGCTCAACCTCCTGAGCCACAGGCAAATCTGCTCTCCCCTGGGCCACGCAAGCACCCCTCCTTAGCGCGGCCTGGGAGGGCCCTGCACCGTGGCAAACGCTTGCTTCAGAAGATGCCCCATGTGTGAGGGAGACGGAGGCTCGGACAAACCGCAGACCTGCCTACATTCACACAGCAGGGTGACTGAGGTGAGGTGGGATCCCAGGACCTTCAATCCCATGATGCCATGGGGCCCAGGCCCCAGAAGCTGGGAAGGCGGGCTGAGTGAGTGGGGCTGCCCACAGGCCAGTGCATGACAGCCACAGGACCTACCCCCAGAAACAAACCATCCTGCGCCCAGTCAGGGCCCGCCGGACCCCTGAGAGCCTGCTGGGCCAACGGAGGAGCCACGCTGAGGGGCCCCTCAGCTCAGTCATGGCGGCGGGAACGGAAGCAGCACCGTTTCCCTGGGGCTGAGGGAGGAGGGGGCAGGCTGGAGAGGGCTGGCTGCCCCTGCACCCGAGGAAGGCTACCAGCAGCCTAAGGCGTGAGCGGGCAGCATGGCTATGAGGTCACTTTGGGCTCCAGGCAGACCAGTTCCTGGCTGACCATCTCCGCAGGCTGGGCCCATAAGCCTCCAAGCACCAGAAAATGCGGGAGGGGCGGGCCTGGCACAGTAAGGGCTGCCCACCGGCCTCCGTGCTACTGCCCCCGGCCAGCCTTCTGAAGCAGTGCTGAGGCGGGCACCCAGCCTGCACAGCCCGGGAGGCCTCTGCTTCCCGCGGGCACAACAGGCCCCACACGGGAGCGGGTGGGGTGCCCGGCGGAGCGGCCGTACCTTCACGTAGTAGGTGATGAGGATCTTGCGGAGGTCGAAGACCTGCAGCATGGAGGCGGCGTTGTTGTCGCTGATGCTGTAGCCCTCCAGCACGTACTTGCTGGCTGTCACCTCCCAGGCCAGCCAGCGCTGCCCGAAGGCGGCGTTGAAGGACAGGACCCGCGGCAGGTGGCCGGGCTCGCAGCAGCAGCAGCCCTCGTCCTCCTCCACGCCCTCGGTGATGGCCTCCACCTCGCGCTGCTGGCAGTACGTGCCTGCGGGGAGCGCCCGTTCAGAGGACCCCAGGCCCTCCTCCCAGCGAGTGCACAGGGGTGGCAGTCACCCTCCCAGCGGGGTGCTGTGTGCGTGAGCTGACTCCAGGGGCACATGGGCGGCAGGGGAGGGCGCGGGCTCTGGTCCCTCTCAGAGACACTGACGCTCACAGAGAAGGAAGGGGCTTTGCTCAGGGTGACGAGCTTAGATGCCTGTGCACCATCTGCGGCCGCTTTGAAGCGGGTATCCAGTGTGTGCGTCTCTCTGTGGGGAAGAAGCTAGTTCACCCGCGGCGCGATGTGTGGCACCCAGCCTGGGCCACGGCCACGGCCACGGCCACGGCCACGGGGCAGGCCAGCAGGCACTGGCGGGAGAACGCAGAGCTCCAGGCCCAAGCCTTCGCCACGCAGCCCGCTCAGTCACATCAGCCCCAAAGGCCCGGCAGGGACAGCCGTGGCCAAAGGAGACCCTGCCACCCACTGCCCAGCCCGGCAAAGCCAGGAAGGAAGAGTGCCTTGCTCAAGGTCACCCGGAAAACGGCAGAGCTGACTGGCACCAGCCTGCACACACTGTGACACAGCAGCTCACCCCGGAACTCCAGGCCGCGCAGCTGGAAGGTGACGAGGCCGTTGCCGACCTCGATGAGGTGCACCAGGGCGTTGAGGTAGTCGGAGGCCAGCACGAAGCAGTCCCCGGGGCCGTAGTTGCCCCAGCGGCCCAGCACCAGGTCCCCGCACAGCGTGTGCTGCAGCGAGCGCGTCAGGTGCTCGTAGAAGATGGAGTTGAGGTTGTTGTCATCGGCGCCTGGGACCCAGCACAGACAGGAAGTGGACAAGGTGACAAGTAAGCGAGGCTCCTCCTCAGGAGACCCACCGGAAAGCCCCGGGTGGCTGTACGCACCGGGGTTCCGGTCCAGCTGGGTGACCAGGCGGGTGTTGGAATGATCCACGCGTTTAGTGCTGTTTGAGGAGAGGGACAACACGGTGACCTCAGGTGGCAGTCCCGCCGGCCCCCTCACGTCCCGCTGACCACCCCACGCCCGGGCCCATGCCAGCGGCACCGTCACTTAGGAGGAGGCCGAGACTCAGGGCAGAGGACTCACCCCGGACCACGCGCCAAGAAGCCCAGGGAGTGGGCCCGAGGCCTGGGTTTTGCCCTCATCGGACCACCCACCTGAAGCCCACTCTGCCTGGCACCCCGCCCGCCGCAGGGCCCCAGCTGCCCCCACCCTGCCTCAGGCAGCAGCCCGCCTCCGGGCCCTTGGGATGAGGTGCCGTCTCCCCCAGACTCACTTGTAGTCGCGCTCCCAGAACTTGAGGGGCCGCGCGTAGGACATGATGAAGACGGCGCTGCCCAGCAGGGGGTTGAGGGGCGTGGAGAAGAGCGCCGAGAGCAGGGCCTGGACGAACAGCATGGCCGAGTCTGGGCGCGACGAGTCAAGGAGGCGGCCAGGACGTTGGACCCTCCCGCCCCCTCACCCCCTTCAACCCGCCAATCCATCCCGGGCACCCCATCCCGAGCCACGGTCCTCTCTGCACCCCCACCAGGAGCGGGCGTAGGCCGGGTACGTGGCACGGCGAAGGGCTGGGCGAAAGCGTGGAAAGCCGAGCCCCAGGTGATCTGCCAGGGCGCGATGTAGGTCAGCACAAAGCGCAGCTTGTACAGCAGGTCCCACAGCTGCAGGGTCAGAGGGAGAAGGTCAAAGACATGAGGTCACTCACAGAGTGGGGTCTACCAAGTGCCCACTCAGAGCCTTGGCGCACCCCACTGGCTGCCCACATGGGAGTCAAGCTCAAGTTCACTCCCAGCCCTCTCTCTGGACCTGGCTCAAAGCCCTTGTTACCATTAGCAACCACACTGAGGGGCACTTAATTCATTCAGCCACTCGAGAGCTTTCCATTGCAGACTCCCTTCACAGCCGGAAGCTGAGGTTCAGAGGACGGAGCGCGGAACAGGACTGGCTCAGGCCATCCCTGTCAGTGAGGAGGCTGGCCTCGACTATGGGACCAAAGTCAAGACACAGTCACAGGCGCTGCGCTCAGAGGAGACGGCTGGCTCCCTGTCACCATGGGCCAGACCAGACCAGGCCAGAAGGCCCAGCGAGCAAGAGGCTTGGGCCCACGCAGCCGCACGACGGCAGGACCCAGGGCAGAGCCAGGACCAGTGGTTTGTTCACTGTGAGCCCAACTCAGAGAGGGTTTGTTGTTGTTTTAGTTCTTCTTTAAAATATTTTTATTGATTTTAGAGAAGGAGAGAAATAGAGAGACAGAAACATCAATGATGAGAGAGAATCATTGATCGGCTGCCTCCTGCACACCCCCCACTGGGCCTGTGCCCCTGGCCTGTGCCCCTGGCCGGGACTCTTCAGTCCGCAGGCTGACGCTCTATCCACTGAGCCAAACCTGCTAGGGCTGCAACTCAGCTCTTAACTGGGCTCCAGGGCTGTTGCTGCCAAGGGGCAGAGCTCAGAGGTCGGTGTCCGAGAACAAGGCCAAGACCCATCTACTGCTTACAAGACGGGTGGAGAGGTATCGTCATTCAGAGGAAGACCGGGATTCACATGTGGGTGGGGCCCAGCCAGTGTGGCTCCGTGGTGGAGCATTGATCTATGGACCATGAGGTCTTGGGTTCAATTCCCAGTCAGGGCACATGCCCAGGTTGCAGGCTCGATCCCTAGTGTGGGGTGTGCAGCCAGTTGACGCTACTCTTTCTACCCCTCTCCCTTTCTCTCAAAAATCAAATAAATATATCTGTGTGTGTGTGTAAATAAACACAAAAAATAGCTGGCCACCAATCTCTCGGGGACCTGAAGCAAATCACTTACCCTGTTAGACCACACCTTCCTCTTGGCCCCTCTAGAAGCTGCCGGAAGGCCACAGCGGTGAGTGGGACGGCAGCTAGAGGGGCGCAGGCCTGAGGAGTCACCTCCAGCCCGCACCGAGGCACAGCTCGGCTGCCCACCCCGCCCGGAGCCCCGTGCGGCTCACCTTGCTGCACAGCAGGGACATGAGGAAGTAGTCGAGCAGAAAGCCCTGGGAGAGGCGCGGGTAGTCGAAGTGGAAGAGCAAGACGGTGAAGGCCAGGGTCAGGTACTGCTGGGGTGGACAGCAGAAGGCCGAGCGCAGCAACTTCAGCCCGGCCACGGTCATCAGCAGCGCCCGGCAGCTACGGGGGAGGGGCAGGCACTGTGTCAGTTGCCTGGCGGGGTGGGGGGGGGGGGGGGGGGGGTGGAGAGGGGCGCTCAGGGGACAGTGGCTGGGCTGTCTGGGCTCTCTGGGCTGGCCCTGCTCTTTGGGCCCATGACACTTGGTCTCTGCCCTCTCAGGGTCCCCCTCCTTAGACCTATCTGGGAGACACACTGCTTTCCAGGAGGCAACTGCTCCGGGGCAGGGAGGGAGGGGCTGGGTCCTCCCTTCGCCTGCGGGCAGAGCAGGCCCGTTTCCTCTGGCCCAGTCCAGAGCAGCGGGCGGGTGGGCGGTCCTCACTAGAGGCAGAACTTGTCCGGGTGGCTGACCACCGTGTGGGCGTCCACGGTGAGGGCGTTGAGCACCACGGCGGGGTACAGGAGGTACTTCTCCACGCACTGCAGGCCGGCGTACAGCTTCTCGAACCACATCACCTGGGCGGCGCCTGCAACACGAGGCGCCTTTGTCAGCCCTGCCCTCCACCCTCCCACCCCAGAGCCGGGCAGGCGTGCCTCGGAGGAACCAGGGGGAGGGCAGACCTGGGCGCAGGGTTCCGGGCCCAGAGACTGTGGGAGGCGGTGATCTCTGCAGCACACAGAGGTGCGGGGACTGGGCAGGGCGCACTGAGGGGCCAGGGCGGTGCTCCAAGGCCTGACAAGGGCTGCCCAGATGCTGCTGCCACCCAGGCGGTGGGTGAGGCCAGGTACACAGTGACCTGAGCTCTAGGGCCCCTCTGAAGGGCTCAGCTCGAGCTAATGATAGCCACATGGAAAAGCTGGCCCAGGGGCGAAATCTGCCATCGTTTTATAAAAACAAGGCCCGTGGACCTCTGTAGACCAGACTGCCCCGCCCGGTGACAACGTGCACCGGGCAGATTCAGTCCGCCGGTAACAGCCGGCGATTCTGGACAAGGGAGCTCTGCAAGGCCCGGACTTCTCCCCTCTCCTCGGAGAGCAGGGTGAGCAGCAGAGGGCAGAGCAGGCAGGGAGGGCACAGCGGGCCAAGCAGGGGCCAAGCGGGCCCAGCGGCAGGAGAGGGCAGTGAGGGCCGTGAAGCAGAGGGCAGCCCAGGAGGAGGCTGCCCCCTGCTGGCACTCTGAGCCGAGAGGACCACATGGATCAGCCAGGAAGTCAGGGCAGGCGGTGGTGGAGGGTCCCGGCACTCACCGCGCACTTCGTACTGGCTGTACTCCAGCGGCTTCAGCACAGGCTGCGACAGGCAGAACCAGGGCAGCTGCTTGCGGAGCTGCGGCAGCAGGTAATGTGTGAAGAAGCCCACGGCCCCGGCCAGTGCGTACAGCACGAACCCCAGCACGGACTGCAAGAGAGGCCAGAGGCTCAGCCACGGGGGGGGCGAGGGGCACAGGGGGCCTTGGGCACAGACTGGGCAGGGGCCTCAGGTAAGCGGGCTCCCGCAAGCACCGGGGGGGGGGCTCGCCACACAGACCTTCAGGGCAATGAAGACGGTGCTGGCGCTGATGGCGAAGGTGAGCACAGCGATCACCACACACATCACCAGGTCGGAGTGCAGGACCTCGCGCTGCGGGGCCAGGAGAAACCAGCTTGGGTGCCCGCCGCCCAGTGGCTGACAACACCTCTCTCAGCGCCCTCCCAGGACCAGAGGCCCGCCCTCGGCCTCACCACGGACTGGCGCATCTTGTCTGGCAGGGGGTCTGGGGGCTCGGCCCGGGCTGTCTCCAAGCTCCGCTCCTCCAGCTCGGGGAAGAGCTTGCTCCGGATCAGGGACCTGGGGGGCGGTGAGAAGAATCAGGTACCAGGTCTGGAGAGAGCCCCCTCCTCCCACAGCCCCAAGGTCAGGAGGTGACAGGCACATGCACAGCCCCACAGACCGCCCCCCAACCCTTGCCATGCAGACACACATACGAACACACGTGTGCACAGACTGGCACACGCAGGCACCCACCAGAGCACGGTGGGGTCGCTGCTCTGCCGGCTCAGGTGGTAGGACAGGGCCACCAGGAGGCCGCAGAAGACGGAGAACAGGACCGGGACGTGCTGCTCTGGCCAAGGAGTCTGGGGAGAGAAGGCATGCCGGCCGGGGCGGGAGGTGAGGGGGGCGCCACCCCCGGGGGGAGCCATTGCTGAGCTGAGCCCGATACACAGCCCGTCCCGGCAGCCCCTGGGCCTCAGCGCGCCCGCCCGTCACCGCTACCTTGATGGCCCCGAGGCAGAAGCCGTAGAGCAGCGCGGCCGCCAGCAGGCTGCGGGAGAGGCTGAAGACCGCGGTGAGCGGGCTGGTGGCGGCTGCGAGGGAGGAAACGGCAGCTGAAGCCCTGCTCCCGCCCGCCGGCCCCACCTCACTGCCCCGCTCCCCTCACCTCCCAGAGGCCAGCCTCCGGGGACCCCATCCCTAGCCCCTCTCTGTCCCCCAGCCCTGAGAGGCCTCCAGAGCTCCTGGCATTTGGGGGTTTAAACCACTTGCTTGGGGAGGAGAGGAACAAACAGCTCTTCAAGTCCATGGTGCCTCCTGGGCCCCCCCCCCCGCTCCCAGCCTCCCAGCCCCCTGCGGGCACGTACCTGTGCCCCCGAAGCCGTGCATGTCTATCTGCTCCAGCAGGTACATGAGGCAGGTGTTGACTTGGGGCAGGAGGCCCAGGAGAAAGACGAAGGGGAAGCACAGGGTAAACACTGGTGGGAGGGCGAGGGAGGACCCGGTCAGCCTGGGGGCTGGCCTAGGCCCACCTGAGGCTGTGCTCCCCGCACCCCTGCAGCCCTGCCCAGGCTCACCAGTGGCCACGTCGCGGGCACAGAAGAAGAAGGAGGCGGAGAAGAGCGTGAGGCCGTAGAGCGAGACGGGCGGGAAGGGCTGGGCCGAGCCGAGGGCGTCCAGCAGCCAGATGAGCAGGCAGCAGATGCAGAAGTAGACCGGCCGGCTGTATGCGATCACCCAGTTGTGGCCCTGGGAAGCGGGCCTGTGAGGAGTGGGGCCTCCCACCGACCACCCTGCACGCATGTGCACACCCAGGCACGTACATGCACACTCAGGCGCCCAGGCCTGGCCCGGGACCGAAGACAGAAAGCCTGGCCGGGAGGGGCAGGAGGACGGAGGACTGGGGCTAGCCGAACCCGCCCCGCCCGGCCCAGCCTCCTGGCACAGGCTGCCCCTCCAGGACTCACGTGCATGGGCGACGCCGCGTCAGGCTGGACGCTCTGGAAGAGAGGGAGCCACATTGCATGGGCGCCAGCACCCTTGGGGGACAGAGGCTACCACTGGGCTGTTATGAGTGACAGGGAAGGACCCTAAACTGCAGAGCCCAGTTCTCCCGTTTGTAAGATGGGGCTGGCTTAGGGGGTGTAGGCGCCTTGCCTTCTGGCTGCTCACCGCCCTCGGACAGGCCGTGGGAAGGGCTGGGAGAGGGGAGGAGCCTGACCTTCAGCAGGGAGTACTGGCAGGAGGCGATGACCAGGCAGAACTGGAAGACCCAGATGTCGGTGAAGAAGCCCTTGAGCAGCAGCAGGTAGCCTAGGAAGGCGACCAGGCTGCTCAGGCCCACACCGAGGACGTTCTCCAGCGGCCCCCGGGTCCTGGAGAGACAGCGGCCGTCACACACCTCCTCACCACTAATGGGCGCCAGACCTGACCACAGAGGCCCCGTCTGGGCCTGAGCTCAGGCCAGGCTCATCCTCTGACCTCTGACCTCTGACCTCTGAGGGGCGTGGCCAGATTGCACCTGCTCCAGGAAGCCACCTTGTGCCCCAATCTGTGCCCCCTCTGGAGACTGAGGGCTCCAGGTGCCACCACTCGTGGGACCTGCCCACCCCCAGCGAAGGCATGCCACCCTCTGACCCAGGCCGTGCTCAGCACACGCTGCTCACAGAGCCTGGGGGACCCAGTACACAGGAAGCCAGGACGGGGGTCCGAGGCCGAACTGTCCACACAGACAACAAGTCATCGGACTTTCTGGGCCTCAGTTTCCCGAGAAATGGGGTGACAAATAGTTTGTCAGCTTTTTTAGGCAATAGGACTCAATCTAGCCAAATGTGCTACAGAAATAAATGACACGATAGACTGAAAAGGAGTTTGAGCAGAGCTTTGGGAGAGAGAGTATTACCCGCCTGGCCATCCCTTTGTGCCCAGGGGAACCTAAAGAAACCCCACTGCAGACTGGTCTTCGGGGCCCCTCAGAGCCCCAGCAGGCAGGCTCTCTGACGCCATGACAGCCTCCACATGCACGAGGTCTGGAAGGGGGGGCTAGCGGCGGGCTCTCACCGGTCCAGCAGGGCCAGCAGGGCCAGCCGCTCGTAGCGCACGGACGTCCAGTGGCCGGGGAAAAGCCAGTACTTGTAGCTGTGCTGGGCTCGGGGCGGGGCCTCCTCCATCAGTGTCTGCTCCTGGGATTCGTGCAGGGAGTCCTGGTCCAGCAGGTCAAACTGCAGTCCCCACAGCCGCGGCCATCAGCCCCACGCCCTCTCCACGGTCCATCCCCCTCCCGCCCTTACCCACGCCCCCCTCCCCCCCCCAGGCACACTGTACTGGTGGACCATTCCCTCCAGCACAGAAAGTCCCCACCTTCCAGCAGCCGTGTACCCTGCCCCGACTCTCCACTGCAAGGGCCTCCTCATGGGCCCAGGTTCCCAGGACATGGCTCACCGCCTGCCCAGGACTATTCCCGCATCTGTCTGTCCTCTCCGCTCGGGCCGCACCTCCTGCCTCTTCCTGGGCTCAATGAAGTTCACCTTGTCCTTCAGGACTCAGTGTCTGTGCTGCTCATCTCCCAGACAGAGGCATCGGGCTCACTCTGACTAGCCACCCTGGCGCCCACCGAACACTGGCTCGGACAGACCTGGTGCCACTGTCACTGCTACAACCTCTTTGATTTGTGTTCTTCATTCCCTAAGTACTTATGGGGCACAGCCTTGGGCCTGGCTCCGTGCTGGGCCTGGGATGTAACGGAGAGCAGGAACACACTGCACGCCCTTGGAGGTGACTGGCGGCCGTGCAGGACAGCGCAGCTGCCCCATGTGGAAGTGAAGGCGAATGTGTGCCTCAGACAGAGGCACTGGGGCTTCTGCCCGGTGCCCAGGGTCTGCCCATGGGCCTGGGTGTTAGAGGCCTGAGTGCTTCTCCTATCACCACTCTAACCTCCGAATCTCTGTTCCACGCATGCCTAGTACTTCCAGCTCTGGCTGACCCTGCAAATTACTGTCCTAATCAGGACACTTTTAGGAGTAAAGAGAGCCCTGTGGCTGCTGAGATGACAGGCAGGAACACTGGCCCCAAGTTACCCCATGTGTCAGGGAGCAGCAGTTACTGTCTGGTAAGTTAAACTGCCCCTTCTGTAGGGATTCACAAACAACTGTCATCCCCACTGACTATGGGCCCCTCCAGGATTAAGACGATACTCCATGCCCAGCCGGCGTGGCACAATGGCTGAGCATCAACCTATGAACCAGGAGGTCATGGTTGGATTCCCGGTCGGGGCATATGCCTGGGTTGTGGACTCAATCCCCAGTGTGGGGCCTGCAGGGGCAGCTGATCAATGATTCTCTCTCAACATTGGTGTTTCTCTCTCCCTCCCTCTCTCTCTCTCTCTCTCCTTTCCTCTCTGAAATCAGTGAAAACATATTAAGAAAAAGAAGATATTCCAGCTGCATCTGCTGAGTAAGCAGCTCCCTGAACTATTCAGATCCAGGCAAATCCTGTGCCAGCCACCCAAGCCCAGAACAGACACCTGCAGGCTCCGGAGCTCTCCCTCAGCCCGTCCCTCCTGGTGGTCTCCCCCCTGCCCTCCGCAGGTCCCTGCCGGTCCGACGGCGCTCACCTCTGGGATCTCCAGGGGCACTCGGCGCACCTGCATGCCCTGCAGCACCACGGGCCTCGGCTGCAGCAGGTTCAGGCTGCCGGCCGCCTCGGGGACGTCAGCCGAGTGGAAGCTGGAGGAATGTGAGTGGCGGTCCCTGTGGAAACCACAGCCATGGGGTCAGGGCCGCTGGCACTGGGCGGGGTTGGGGCCAACACAGGCCATAACTGGAGGGGCTGCTCAGAGCAGGAAAAGAACAGAATCGGGGGCTCCAGAGGGGGCAGGAGGCCCTGGGTTCCTGGAAGACCCTGGAAGCCTCCTGCTTAAAGGTATCATGGACTCAAGGACCCAATAGGTCCTGTAGGCCTGCCCTTCACTGCCCCTTCCCCAACCCAGCGAACCGAGACATGGGAGACGCACAGAGCCACCGCCACCCCCACCTGGGCCTCCAGTTCAGCCTGGGAGAGAAAACGTCCCAAAGGGCAGCCCACACTGGGGAGACTCACCAGGTCCCATTGGCTGCCTGATCGCCCTGCTGCCCTACGGGGTTCTCGTAGCCGCCTCCAGCCAGCCCGAAGGTGTAGGAACGCCGCACGCCTGGAGCAGGGGTGAGGGCATTGGACAACATGTCAGAGACAGGAGCACCAAGGCCCGACCCACGGGAACACCACAGCCTTTGAGAGCACTCTGCTGTGTCCCCTGCCCAGCCCGAGGACAGAGCAGAGGGAGGGCCTGCACTCGGGCACCCGGTGCGGATCCCATTCTACCACCGGCTCAGCCTCTGACTGCAGGCTGCGCCTCAGCTTCCTCATCAGCAGGCTGGGCAGGAGACCATCCCACCTCAGAGGCCGCAGGTGGGATGCAGGCAAGGCGCTCAGCAGAGGCCAGAGGTGCGGACGTCCCCGCGGCGAGCACTGCTGCGGGGCTGACGAGACCCCGGCAGGAGGAAGAGGGGGCACTGGGCGGCCGGAGCCAGAGGCTGGGCCGGCAGGGCTCTCGGGCTCGCGAGGGCTCACCGCTCTCATCGTAGAAGTAGTGCACGGCGCCCTCCGAGGTGTCGTCAAAGGTGCAGGCCTCGTGCACGTTGGCGCCGGCCCGAGTGAGCAGCAGCGAGGAAGCGAAGTGCAGGGCGGAGGGCAGCGTCAGCGCCCGGGAATGGGAGGAGGCCCGGACCCGCTGTGCCTCGTGCAGGCTGCGGACAGGTCAGCATGGGTCAGCAGCTCTTAGAGCCCACTGGCCCCGGCCCACCGCCCTCAACTGGGGGGCAGGCACTCACCTCGGGGGCGAGCCCATGACAGACGCTGGAGGAGTGGGGTTACTGCCCGCGTTGTGGCGCCTCCGGATCGCCTGGGTCCGCCTCACGTTGCTCGCGTGGTCCCGCTTTCCGGCCTCCTCAGCTGCTGCCCGGAAAGACCCCGAGCATAAGGACAGTGCTGAGACAGAGCTGCTGGGGTGGGCAGGCACTCCTGCCTGGAGGGAAGGTCAGGCCTAGTCCAACCGTGCCCTGGCCCTGGGCCCCAGCGAGGCCGCCAACCGCTCAAGCCAGGTCCCCGTCTGTCAGTAAGGACAGTGCGACCCAGGGGGCCCAGGATGACGATGTGCTGCTGAGAGTCCTCAGGGCAGAGGTTTCAGGTGCGAACCGCAGCACCAAGGGCAAGGTGCCGAGGTCCCTGCCCGTCTCCTCACAGCCCCGCTTCCCTGAGGGGTTTGGCAGGCAAAGCGCTGAGCTCACACCCATCTGCTGCCTGAGACAGGCTGAGCTGACTGACCGGGCCCACTCCAGCCTGCCCCTTGCCCGAACCCAGGCCTCTAGCCGGCTCCCCACCCGCCCAGCCTGGAGCTGGCACTCACCTCCGCCCACGGCGCCTTCCTCCTGCAGCTCCCCCCGCCAACCAGGCTGGTTGGCAGCAGGTCCCCGGTGGGCCTCAGCGGACAGCACAGTGGGCTCCCCAGCAGCCAGCTCCACCCCTGCCTGCGCCTCCAGCTCAGCCTTGGAGCCAGCCAGGGGGGCCCTCAAGACGTCACCCCCCGCCCCATCCATGCTCAGCACACGGGCGTGTGTTTTGGCGCTGGCAGTACTAGGCGTCCGCTGGGTCCCGTAGGGCCGCTTGGGGGGCACAGCGGTCCCTTCCTCAGACCCATGAGGGGCCCGGCGCTTCCGGGGACCCCCCGCCGCGCCCCGGGAGCTCTCCGGGGAGTAGCAGGAAGAGGAGGAGCTGTCGGTGCTGTAGCGGCGCTGAGATCGGAGGCTGGAGGCCGGGCTCAGCTCACTGCCCTCGCTGCTGTCTTCGTCTTCAAAGAAGCCCCCGCCTTCCAGCAGGGGCCTGCGAGGGGCGTGGCCAGGCGGCGAGGGCCTCCGGGCAGGCGGCCGCCGTTTGCTAGGCCGGAGCAGGGCCAGGTCCTTGGGCCGCACAACCAGGAGTGGCTCCGCTGGGCCGGGCGGTGTCCCCGCGCCTATGACCGTGTCAAAGGAGCGCAGCGTGTCATCGGAGGGGACCCCGGCGTCCGGCGAGGCGGGCAGCTCCGCCTCGGAGGGCGGGTCTGTGTCGCTGCCCTCGGGGGCGTGCCCGCCAGGGGGGCTGTCCAGGTGGGTTGAGTTGGTCTTCTCGCTCTTAAAGCTGCTCAGCGTCTCCCTGTCGGTGCCACTGAAGCAGGAGTCCGAGGAGCCAGCTTTCTGGGTCATGGGGTCCCCTGAGCCCCGCCTGTCCAGAGGCTGGTAACCCCCCACGCCCCGGTGCTGTTCTCGTCGGCTGCTGGTCCTCACCAGGGCCCGGTCGGGCCGGGACAGGGTCAGGAAGCTCTTGCTCAGCTCCTGGCTGAGGCTCCCCTTCAGCAGGGGACTCATAGGAGTGTCAGCGACACTGCTCCCGCTCCAGGCGGCTCCGCCTCCAGCCAGGGGAGAGCGCTCCGAAGAATCCGTGCTGGGGAGAGAGGGGTCTGGGGCAGCCCCCAAGGGCATCTGGGGAAGGTCTCCAACTGTCAACAGATGGAAGGCAGAGGTGAGTGAAGGACACATTGCCAAAGGACCTGGCGGCTGAGGGACCCAGGGCCCATGCTCTCTCTGAGAGCCCAGCAGGGCTAGAACCCCGAGGAGGCCCCACCCAGAACAAAGAAAGCACCAGGGAAGCAAAGCTGGGGTGACCCTAAGACAGACAGTCTTCCCCCAAGCCACTCACACCAGGCCCACTCACTCAGCTTCTCCTGGGAGCTTAGCCTGAGCATCTCCCGATCGGCTGAGGTCACGATCACGTTGTTGCTGCCCTGCTCCCGCACCAGCTCCTTGATGTCTGCAACCGAGGCCCGAAGGCATCAGCAGGGCCCAGGGCGGCTGCCTGCCCTCCCCTTCCCCACCGCCACCAGCAGCCCCCTACCTCTGAGCGGCCCAGAGTCCTCCATCCGGGGAAGCAACTCCTGAGCAGATGGAAAAAGAAGTGAAGGGGCGAACAGGATAGGAAGTAAGCTCAGGACATACCCACGGTGGGGAGGGCTCCCAGGAGAGGAGCAGCAGAGGCCGGAGGCCGGGACCACTCACCGAGACCTGGTTGAAGCCAAACACGGAATGCTGGGAGCTACAGCGTACTGGGGGCGTGGAGCTCACTTTCCGAAACACTGTCATCTCCACTCCAGGGTCCCTGAGGGGGGGACAGAGCGTCAGCTAGGAGCTACCCCTCTCTCTTCACATCGCACCTCCTCTGCCATCTCCGTCACTTCTCCGGCTCTCCCTCAATTCCAGTGCCAACCACAGAGCTGCACTGACCACTCCCGGAGCCAATGGTCCCTGGGCCCCTCCTCCACCCTCCAGTGCTCAGGCCCTGCGCCCGCCCCGCCCACCTGAGCGGGTTGCTGTCCCCCTGGGCAGCCTCCTCCTCCTGCTCCCCCAGGGTAGAGTTGCGCTTCTCCACAATCTCGCCCTGGTCGAACATGGCGTGCAGCCGGTAGTTCACGGTCTTGATGGTGGTGAAGATGACGGCCACCACAAGGCAGTACACGCCGGCCACCACCAAGCTGGGGGGCAGGACCTGGAGGGGTGGGCAGGAGCAGGTCAGGTCCCTTCTCAACAGCCCGACCCCCCCAGTGTGGCTGCGACTCTCAAACTCACAAGCAGCTCCGCCAGCCCTCAGGGAACCCAGTGGGACACCTTGCCGGGGGTCCTGCCTCCTAACTCAAGAAATTACATGAGGCGCTCAAGGTCACCCAGCCCAGCGAAGGAAGAATTGGCTCCTTCTCCACGCGATCCAAACTCTGCGGAGGTTCCTCTCTCCGCACCCCGGCACCCAGGGCGCAGTCCCGAACCCCTGCCAGGCTGCCAACCCTCGGTGACAGCTGCCCGCACTCTGGGCGGCGGGAGTTACAGGTAGGCGGCGGCGGGGTCTCACCATGTACAGCAGGAAGGGGAAGGTGAGCAGGAAGATCCAGACGTAGAGGTGGAAGCAGTTGGAGAAGGTGCTCTGGTGCGGGTCGAAGAACCAACCGCCGGTGAGCGAGGCCCACACCCCCTGGCGCAGTATCTGTAACACCTGCGACCCCATCGCCCCGCCACTGCTGCGCGCGCCCCGCTTCTGGGACCCTCATGGGGGCGGCCCCCGGCCCATGCCCCGCCTGGCGCCCGAAGGCCCCGGGGCTGGCCGCGCTCACGCCATGGCCTCCCCCGCAGGGAAGAGGGGTCCGCGGGGCGAGGTTGCGGGCAGGGGGCGGGGCCGGCCGGGGCAGTCAGCGGGGCCAGGCCAGGGCGCGGCGGGGGAGCCGCATCAGGGGCGGGGTCTGGGCCCCCACCCCCGACCCAGAACTGCTCCGAGAGGCCGAACGGGCGAGCGGGCGCGGGGCACGGGCCGGGCACCCGTCGGCGGCATCCAGAGGTGGGCGTGGGGTGGGTGCTCCGGAGACGCAGGCGACGGCTCCCCGGCTCCGGTCCGGGAGAGCCCCGGGACCCTGAGGTCCACTTCCGGGGTCACAGGTCACTCGCTCCGGGACCCACACTCGCCCCGCTCCGCAG